>NC_134846.1:68935120-69285461 GCF_965363235.1 Mytilus galloprovincialis
TTTTGTTCAGAAAAGTGAAATTTACACATCAATTGATCATAACATACTAGTCAATAACAGTAGAAAAAAATATTTATGGTTTGAATCAAAATAAAAAAAAAAATAATTACATTGTCATGATTAAAATTTAAATGAACTTTTATGTATTATTAAACAAAAGTCTATATCTACTATTTTGTTTGAAACCCCATTTTGATTTCTCTTTTAGCTTCTTATAAAAGCTGGAGCTGATGGAAAACCAATGGTATTTTTGTTTGCTGATACTCAGATTAAAGATGAATCTTTTATGGAGGATATTAGTATGATTTTAAATACTGGTGATGTTCCTAATATCTTTGCCTCAGATGAGAAAGCTGAATTAATAGAGAAAATGCAGGCTGTTGCTAGACAAGAGGTAATATAATCTTTTTCGTTTCAGTTTCACAAATATTTTGTGATAGATATATTAGGAGTGTTGTTGATTAATGAATATTCAAATTAAAATGGAGAGCAATTACTAAAACTTTATAAACTAATATTAATGGATGTGATGTGCAGTGTTGTGTGTCCAGTGTAGTTATTAATATGTGCACCACTACAGTTTGTAATCTCGATTATTAAGAATGTTGCAAAAGACTCAGGAATGCTAATCCAAGGCTAAAATCTTTCAATATTTGTTAAAAATAAAGCTAAAAAATTTAAAGGTGAGAAAAATTGAATAATTCATATCTTGTAAACAGATGCCTTATATTTTCTGAAATTTCAATCTGGCTAATTTATTGTGCTTGACTTCATTTTCATGGTTCAGCAAATTTTTGAATAAACTGTAAAGTTTTTGCTCATGTGATTTTATCACTTCTTATGAGTAATGAGCTATAATAGCAAGAACTGTTTTAAAATTTCCTGTGTACCAGAATGCTCTATGAAATTAGTTGGTAGAACACAGTAAAAAGTTAAATAAACAAAACAAAATTTAGTTATGATATCCCCCAAACCCCTTATTTCATAATATTTTATGAATGATTGTTTTAGGAAATTAATGCAGCTGCCAAAGCTAAGGAGGCCAAAGAGACTGGTCAAACAGCTCCTCCAGAAGAAAAGGCATTCATTTTTATCATCCGTTAATTCCTGTTTTGTTCATGATGCTATTCTTGGAAGATTAGAATTTTTTACTCTGCATTTTAGATTAATTTGAGTAATAAGAGTCTTCTGAATTAATTAATTAAACATAATCTTTAAGTCTTTAATTTTGAATTTAAAAAAATACCAAAAATTTTAAAACATGTTGAATTTGAAATTGTAAAAAATGGGTTTGTCTTGGTGAAACAACAATAATGGGAATCACCAAATTTTCTTGAATAGCTATCATCCATTTTACATTATATATATTCCTCAGTTTGTTTATTTTTTTTGTTCACAGCCAAGAAATGATGTTGCGAATAAGGAAGTTCAAGAAGATGAATTTTCTTCAGTAATTCAAGCAAACCATATTTTCAAACCTGAAAAAATCCCATTTGTTTCATTATGGATATATGTGATGTCTATAAAATGTATTGTGGAATAATGTCGGTTAAATTAAAAAATGTATTAAACCCTGCATTCTGGAATTTCACTGCTTTGAATAAGAAAGAAATCTGTCGTCAGTTTTACATTTCTTACTCCCTTATAAGGTGTTAAACAGATATATCAGCATACATAATCTTCAATACAATCTAGAAACAATTATGGAGACTTGATTAAATGAAATTGCAATTTTTTTTTGTTATAAAGTTGTTTTCATGTCTGTTTCCTTGTTCACCCAACCATAGTTAAGTTTCATTTCCATTCATTTGCATTTTCAGTTATAAAATGCTTTTATGTTGTGATGTTGTGAGGTGAGATGTACACCAACAGTTAACACTCAAACACAATTCATAGTGTTGTGAAATGATTTTTATGCTCTGCCTATGAAAGGGGAGGGGTTTATGTTTTCAGATCTCTGCGCCTCTCTGTTTTACTATACTATATCAGGTTAAAAATTTTGAACTTAAAATATATGCACTGTTAGGGTTTGACCAAGATTCTGTGGTTCATAGGGTACTGGTATTTCTATTGCCAGGGGAGATAATTCTTCACTAGATTTAATATGGGGAAAATGTCAGGTAAATAATTTTGTTTCACTAGGGTAATCAAAATATTCTACAAATTTATTGGAATTATAAGATGATTTTATTTAGAATGTAAAAGAAAAGAAAAGAATGTTTAACCTACAATGCCTTTGTAATTTTAAATGTTATAAAGATGTGGGAATATCTAATCAATATTTTAAATTTACTAGATGTGTCATGCACAAAGACATGCAATAATTTTTAATGTTTTGTGCACATTCTGCTTGTGTTCAATGAACATTAAACATTGAATAAATCTTAATATTATCAAAAAACATTCAGGATCACAAAGTTGAATTAAAGCAAACTATATATAATATTGTATTAAGATATGCAAATATCACGTGCAAAGCTGAAAAGCTTATAAGTTTGTATTTTGAATGAAGCACATCATGATTTTATTGAAATATTTAAAATCTCTATAATAAAGTGCTCTCAACTAAAAATTTTATATATTTGTTCCAGCTATTTTAATGTGTTTTTTTTTACTTTAATGACAATTTCAGGAGAAGTATTCAGTAAGTACTGTAGTAACCATGACTACAGGTCATGTGATACATTAGTCTTGTTGCATGATACTATATACAGGTTATGTTATATATTAGCTTTATAAATAGCATAAGCATGGGTGGTATATCTCAGCTTTTGAAATTCTACAGAAAGTTCAGAATTTGGCAACAACTATTTTAGCCATTTTGCATAATACATGTATAATATTCATAAGTTACTTATAGGTTGCTTAATTCTGAATTTAAAAGAAATACTATTCTATACTATGTCTATAGAATGAGCACATAAACGAAGGTTCACACATCTATGTAGACACATAGTCTAGTTAACAAATTATATTACAAAAGTATTATAAGTATGAACTAGTATAAATAGAAATTACTTCTTGGTTATATATGAATGAATTGTAACTGTACTTAACAGTTAGAACTAGAAACAGCATGTTTAGTTTTAGTAAATTCTACTTTTAAAACTATAATCCTTACTTAATTCATGATATTAGGTTTCACATTCATGCATATATTATATGTATCAAATATATCAGAATAAGTGTATTCAGTATCAATTAAATATAGCACTAACAGTTATTTAGTTACTTAGGATTCATTTATTTTTGTAGAAACTTGTTTTTGTTGAGCCTGCAAATTTTATCGCAGAAAGCTCGACATAGGGATAGTGATCTATTTGGTGGTCAAGTCCATATCTCAGATAAAATATATAATAAATGTTTAATGTTAAGTTTTATCATAGATTCACTGATTGTAATGCATGTATTCAGTAGAGTGAAAAAGAAATTTTAATATTTTGGTTTGGCAATAAAATTGATGCAAAGCTTTAAAAGAAGCCAAAGTATAAAATATTAAGGAAGGCTGAAAACACTGGTGAATATCCTGTATTTTAGTGACTAGTTTTAGTATAGTCGTTTTTTAATGAAACACTTACACAGGGTTATATCATTTTATTCTCATCACAATATTTACAGGGTAAAAAAATGGATGCCACACCCTTAGCTATGTACAACTATTTCATTGAACGTGTGAAAAAGAACCTTCACATAGTGTTAGCCATGAGTCCTATTGGAGATGCCTTCAGGAATCGTCTGAGGATGTTCCCTTCACTGATTAACTGCTGTACTATAGATTGGTTCCAGGTGAGTAGACTCAATAAAAAAGTCAGGAATATGGACCAAGAGACTTCAGAACTTAATTTTAGCAATTCTTTTCCGAACTTTCGGACACGCTGGTGTACTGAAATGTAAAGCTATTGTTACATGTTCTATGAATGATAGAAATGAAAAGCATCTGAATTAGTAAGATGTAATTTTCTTTACAGAAACAAGTTAATAACACCCAAGATATTGGTGCTGTGACAGAATGATGTGAATATATGACCAAGAGACTTTAGAACGTAACATTATATACTAGTTTCGCAGATTTCCATGTCAGCCAAAATGTTGTCAATGTGTAACAGTATTACCAGTAGTAAGGATGAGAGTTTAACACATTTGATTTGATACTTGTTTTTTAAAACATACGAAGAAGAGTTGTATATTTCCAGAGTACTATAATTCATATTTATTGTAGACATGGCCACCAGATGCTTTGGAGATGGTAGCTAATAAATTCTTAGAAGAAGTTGATTTAGATGATTCCATAAGGAAAGAGAGTGTGGTTATGTGCAAAATGTTCCATGAGAGTGTCAGAGAACTTTCTGTCAGGTATGGGATAAGTTAGTTGTTCTTGGTATTACATATGTTGTGATTTGCAACAACGATATAATGAATTTTACACTATATTAAACATGTTTTTTGACAGACTTGCCTTAGAAACATATCCATTTCTAGTATCTAGACAAAAGGCAATATAAGATTAGTAAAATTAAGTATTTATGTTCCTAACTAGAATGTTGAATACATTTTAAGTGTTTTTACTACGATTAATTTATGGAATTGAAAAATAGCAGTATTAAAATATTTCTTTTTCAACAAATTGGTACTTTTAAAAATGTGAACTATGAAAACAATTTAACTAACGTGTCAGTTTAATAAATTTAAAATGTCTGCATATTGGTACTTTTAGCTTTATGGACCAACTAAGAAGACATAATTATGTGACACCAACATCATATTTAGAACTGATCATGACATTCAAGTCTCTGTTGGGTGTCAAACGTGATGAAATTCTTACCCTGAGGAATAGGTATTTGGTTGGTCTTGAGAAACTGGATTTTGCTGCATCACAGGTCTCCATTATGCAGGCAGAACTTAAGGCCTTACAACCAGAGCTCATTAAAACTTCTGCTGAGACAGAGAAGTTGATGATAAAAATAGAACAGGATACTGTGGAAGTGGAAGCAAAGAAAGAGGTAGTAGCTGCTGATGAAGCTGTGGCTAATGCTGCCGCTGCTGCAGCTCAGGCTATTAAAGATGAATGTGAAAGTGAACTGGCTGAGGCTATCCCAGCTCTTGAGGCTGCAATCCAAGCCTTAAACACTTTGAAACCAGCAGATATTACATTAGTCAAATCCATGAAGGTATACAATGATGACTTATTATTGCTATATATTATAATACCACATCAAGGGCTTAAGGAATCACCTGTCAGATATTCCACACAGTTTACATGTATTTCAGACTTTCTATAAAACCTTTTTTCAACAATCTGGAAAGTTTTCATGAATTTTTATTTATCTTTTATCTATTCGATTTTGCAATAAAAAAAAAAAAAAAAAAATGTATTGCTTCTGTATAAAGCTGAGAAGGTTTGAAATGATTTTTTTTTTATTATTCAATTGTTCTTCAATTAGTTAGTTGGTAGCCAAATCCATAAAAACGTCTCTATTAAGAATAAATGATTGACGAAAGAAATAGAAAAGACAATAATGACTGATTTCTCTTCTAGAATCCACCAGCACCTGTACGACTTGTTATGGAATCAGTATGTGTAATGATGAATGCCAAGTCTGAGAGAAAACCAGATCCAACTGGTACAGGAAAGATGGTAGAAGATTATTGGGGACCTTCTCAGAAACTCCTGGCAGATTTTAAGTTCCTGGATAGACTGAAGTCATATGATAAAGACAATATTGCTCCAGCTATTATTAAAAAGATAAGAGAAAAGTAAGATAGAGTTTTTATATATTGAATAAGATTTGTATATAGTGATCATTGCATCTATTCTTCTATTTGATTTTTATCCTCCTTCAGTACTTGTCTGAATTTTAAAGAAAGTACTCAGATTTTATTGACACTATCAAAAATTCTTCAGTACCTTATGGTTCATTGATTGACTGATATGCCTGAAAAGTTTGACTAAATAATTATTTATTATTTCAGATACATAACAAACCCTGATTTTGACCCTATATTAATTAAGAATGCATCAACAGC
Source organism: Mytilus galloprovincialis (assembly GCF_965363235.1). Lineage (NCBI taxonomy): Eukaryota > Metazoa > Mollusca > Bivalvia > Mytilida > Mytilidae > Mytilus > Mytilus galloprovincialis. Next base: position 68,941,145 of record NC_134846.1, read on the forward strand.
TTGTGAAGGTCTGTGTAGATGGGTAAAAGCTATGGATATTTATGATAAGGTTGCCAAAGTTGTAGCTCCAAAGAAACTCAAGTTGGCAGAGGCTGAATCCGAATTGGCTGTTCAGATGGAAAAACTTAATGCTAAAAGAGCACAGCTCAAAGAGGTGAGTGTCATTCATTTTCACATATGTAACCGACCGTGCAAGGGCTATAAAGCAAGTCAATGTCCTTAAACACTTCCATCATCATTCTGACATATTTGGAGACATTTATTGTGAAAAATATTGAAAAAAAGCATAATTTGAGAATTTACATTCTGATATTAAAAATTCTTTTAATTAAGGAACTACTTAACTCAAGCGAAGTTCCATTATAGCTACAGTAGAACCTCATCATGTCGAAGTCAACAGATAGATTACAAGAATTAAATGATGAATTTGAAGCAATGACTCAAAAGAAGAATAAAAGCATTAATTTTGTTATCCTTATTGTACAGGTTACAGATAGATTACAAGCATTAAATGATGAATTTGAAGCAATGACACAAAAGAAGAAAGAATTAGAGACTAATATTGATATTTGTGAGAAGAAACTTGACAGAGCAGAGAAACTAATAGGAGGATTGGGTGGTGAGAAAGACAGATGGACAGAGGCTGCCAGATTATTGGGAGATAGATACATTAACATCACTGGTGATGTCCTTCTGTCATCTGGTTTGGTGGCATATCTTGGAGCTTTCACTGTGGATTATAGACAGGTAAATTATTATTGCCCTTTGGATTCATTTTAGTCATGAATTTCCATTTTGTCAGTATTCTAAGTTTGAAAAAATCTATAAAGAAATAATGAACTCAAAAAATTTCAATTGATATCAGACAGACAACTGTCTGAAAATAGATTAATATTGATAAAAAAAAATAATGCAGGCTGCTAGAAAAGGTGATACACTTTTTTTGGAAATATTTTATTAACTCCTTTTTCATTTGATTGATATTAGATAAGCTCTTTTATTCAAACACAATCAGTATCTAACTAGCTGGTAAATTTCAACCTATTGTGTGTGTTGCTATTTCTGTTTGTATTTTAAATTTTTAAGCCATGCATTTAATTACAGCAAATAATTGCCAAGTGGCACAAAGCTTCAATTGAGCGTAACATTCCTTGTTCTGAGAATTTTTCACTGAATGCTACCCTTGGTGAACCTGTAAAGATTCGATCCTGGAATATAGCTGGCCTTCCTGTAGATACCTTCAGTGTTGACAATGGTATCATTGTCTCTAAGTCAAGAAGATGGCCATTAATGATTGATCCACAAGGTCAGTTTCCAAAGAAAACATTTCTGTTCTTTTTTATAGAGAGTTGTCACATTTAATTGGACAATTTGTCTTACAATTTGAATACTTTTAGTCTGATATGTAAAATTTATGAGTTTATATCATAAATTCATGCAATTTACAATCCAACTTAACGCTACCAGTTTCCTTTAAGTGGATTTATGACATACAATGAATAAAAGTTGTCATTTAAATATTATTTTTCTTTTGATGTGTGATTTTTTTTTCAGAATTATTTCTTTTAGTATTTTGATATTTCAAGAGAAAAATATGAACAAAAAAATGAGGGGTGACCATCAATAAGACTACATTGTACTACCAAATTTTTATGAGATGAAAATTGAAGGATTTTGTTGTTTTCTCATCTACATTGTTTACACTAAAAACAACATTTTACCATTTTAAACAGGACAAGCCAATAAATGGATAAAGAACATGGAGAGAGAAAACAAACTTGGAGTAATCAAACTTTCTGATGCCAATTACCTGAGAACTCTTGAGAATTCTATACAGTTTGGTACACCAGTATTACTGGAGAATGTGGGAGAGGAACTGGATCCTATACTGGAACCTATCTTACAGAAACTTACATTCAGACAACAGGGTGTAGATTATATACGTCTGGGAGACAATGTTATTGAATATTCTAAAGACTTTAAACTCTATATTACAACTAGATTCAGAAATCCACATTATTTACCAGAGATATCTGTCAAGGTAATTATTCATGTTTATTTGTAAAGTAGTATAGTAGAAAAGAAACTATAGAGGATGGTCAGTGGACAAGCAGTCTAAGTAGTCAAACTACTATATCACTAGACAGTCAACTCTGAGGCTGTGGGTTCAAATTCTGCATGTGGTAGGTGTCATAATTGACTAGGATTGTCAGGTTCTCTCCAGACACTCCAGCTTACCTGACCAATAAAAAATGACCATCATTAAAAAGCACACTAGTGCTGAAAGTGGCATTAACAATTTTAAAAAAAAACTATTGATTATGTCACATATTGCAATAAAAGAATCTGTTTTGACAATTTTTTTGTCGAAACATAATCAATTTTTTACATTGATTTTTATTTATTTTTCTGTCCTGCTCTAAACTTGAAGTGCTACACAGTGTTACTCCTGGTTCTTTGTTTTATTAATTTTTGAGAATTACTTAATGTTGATTACCCATCAATTAAGGGAAACAAAAAAAACAACACTTGAAATCAACATACAGTCTTCAGCATTAGACTCTTTTTAATTATTATGTGTCAGCCACTTATTCACACTGACTTAAAAGTTGCGACTTCAACACTAAATTCCCCATATGATATTTGCTATTAAGATACAAATAGCACCCTATACAGATAAAAAATGCTGGAAATAAAAAAGTGCCTTGTGAAGTACTTTCTAACCAGAACAAGTGAGCCACATGATTATTTGAATGTGTATTTGACAGGTATGTTTGGTTAACTTCATGATCACACCCCAAGGATTAGAAGACCAATTGTTAGGTATTGTAGCTGCTAAAGAGAAACCTGAACTGGAAGAGAAGAAAAATCAACTCATCATAGAAAGTGCTTCAAATAAGAAACAACTCAAGGAAATTGAAGACAAGATTCTTGAAGTTTTATCATCATCAGAGGTAATTATAAAGATTTATTAATTACTCCACTGAAAATTGTTTTTTAGCATATTCTTTTAGAGTAATATTATCTACTTTTCCTTTTATTGTAATTTTGACTAAAACATATTTTTTTTACTCCTGTAAATGTAATCAAATGCAGAGATTAATTTTTTATGAACGAGTAGATTTAAATGGGGAAAAAATTAATATTGAAGGATTTTTGACCTGCATCTGTGAAACACCATATCTTGCTTTGGATCAACTGAACATTTTGTGAAGTATAACATGTAACATACTAGTTTTTATGCTCGGATTTGGTTGGTTTATATACATGCACCAGAGTTTTTATAAATTGTTTGTTTTATATTTACATAGGGTAATATTCTAGAAGATGAGACAGCCATCAAGATTTTATCTTCTTCTAAAGTTCTGTCAGAAGAAATTTCTGCTAAACAAGAAATAGCAGCCGAGACAGAGAAAGAAATTGATGAAACAAGGAATGGATATAAACCAGTGGCCATCCATTCTTCTATTCTTTTCTTCTGTATCTCAGATCTAGCCAACATAGAACCTATGTACCAGTATTCATTGACATGGTTTATTAATCTGTACCTTCAGGTAAGCTTTATTCTTCTGTATCTCAGATCTAGCCAACATAGAACCTATGTACCAGTATTCATTGACATGGTTTATTAATCTATACCTTCAGGTAAGCTTTATTCTTCTGTATCTCAGATCTGGCCAACATAGAACTTATGTACCAGTATTCATTGACATGGTTTATTAATCTATACAGTCAGGTAAGCTTTATTCTTCTGTATCTCAGATCTAGCCAACATAGAACCTATGTACCAGTATTCATTGACATGGTTTATTAATCTATACCTTCAGGTAAGCTTTATTCTTCTGTATCTCAGATCTAGCCAACATAGAACCTATGTACCAGTATTCATTGACATGGTTTATTAATCTATACAGTCAGGTAAGCTTTATTCTTCTGTATCTCAGATCTAGCCAACATAGAACCTATGTACCAGTATTCATTGACATGGTTTATTAATCTGTACCTTCAGGTAAGCTTTATTCTTCTGTATCTCAGATCTAGCCAACATAGAACCTATGTACCAGTTTTTATTGACATGGTTTATTAATCTATACAGTCAGGTAAGCTTTATTCTTCTGTATCTCAGATCTAGCCATTATAGAACCTATGTACCAGTATTCATTGACATGGTTTATTAATCTATATCATCAGGTAGGCTCTTTTTTCCAATTATTTTTCCCATTTGTAATATAGTTTCTATCATTGTTGTTGATACTTGAATTGAGGCCCATTTAGGCTTCCACTATTGACATGGTCTGCTATGAGTTAAGTGTAAAAGAAATTTTAAAAAGCAACATAAATCTATAATTTTGCTCTTGAAAACTTTATGGTCACTTTTTTTTATGCAAAAATATTGAATTGTTGAGTTTATTTTACTATTTGTGAATTTGTTGAGTTTATTTTTACTATTTGTGAAATGAGTTTATTGAAATTGAATGTTAAATTTGGTTATTTCAGTCTATAATGAACAGCAGTCCATCAAAAGTACTGGAAGAAAGAATATTTAATCTGAACGATCATTTTACAAACAGTATCTACAGGAATGTCTGTCGGTCATTATTTGAGAAAGACAAGCTGTTGTTTTCCTTCCTGTTATGTATTGGTATACTGAAGGGAATGTAAGTTCATTTTTACTTTTTTTTTTTTTTATTAAGGCACGATAAATCCAATGTAATCATCCTCATGTAATGAATACCAAGTATATTCCTAAATATTTATCAAAAAGGTTCTTAAGAATTGAAAACGAAAAGGAAGCTAGAAAAGAAGAAGAAAGATTGGTAACTTTAAATGGATTTCACTGTTAATTTTTTTTAGTGTAAATACGAAAAAATGTACAGTACACAACGTGGATAGGGATAAGAAACAGAGACAAATATTAGTTTCTCTTGATTATACACTCCAATGATAATAAAAAATTACCACATAGGTAAATGTGTAGTTCTCTATAAGGCCATTATATTTATTATTTTTTAAATATATTTTATATTGAAAGTTTTTGCAAAGTTTTTGTAAGATTAAAAATGTTTTTATTCTTGATACTATGTTATGTGAATTTTTTACTTTCATTTTGTATTGAAAGAACTGTAAGTTAATATTTCAACATGTTGTGAATGTACATTAAAAAGCAAAGGAGATTCAAAAAGCTTACATACATTCTTGTTCTTGTCTCTATCATGATTATTGTAACTTTTACTGCATAATTTAAAGATTGTTGTGCAATTTTCTTTGAACATAATTAATGTTCATAAATGGCAGTCATCCTTTACTAAGTGAATACAATGTACTGTCAACTGGTGTATTCATTTTATTTCTTCATGATACGGATAGATTAGTTAATGCTATTTCTGGAACTACTGCATACAAAGAATGTTATATAGATTAAAAATGTGAGGTCTGCTTAAGTATCAGAAATATTGGTGAAAACTATCATAAAGTGAAACAGTTTTCTGTTTAGAGGAAATTGTATTATTGCAATGTTATAAGAAATTGAAATGAATATTTGATAGTATTTTTGATTATTCGTTATAAGGAGTAATCCTGAAGTAAATAAGTAAGTATAGACATACAGACAACACAGGTTCAAAATGTATGTAGTTTGGGAGCACGTTATAGGAGCTATCTTCCTTATATCTGTTAAGTCCAATCAAAACTTTTATTTGAAAGGAAAATTGTAAAATATGTATGTTCTGGTAGTAAATTTTGTGGTAATGTAAACACAGTAGTCTTTCATTCTTTTTTTTAGGTACAGAAACTTTTGTTTATTTTATTTTGTTTTGGTATTTTATTTTGATAAATCCTATCAATCTCTTTCTTTTACAAGTAGAAAATGAAGCTATCCATGAGATACTTTCAGCACACACATTTTATATATTATGTGTAGCAAAGTACATTAATGATCAGAAAATAAGATCTGATAGACAAATGGGGAGGGTTGGGTGCTAGCATGAAGCGTTTACAGGAACTAAAGCTACAGTATCATGTAATCTAGACACTTGTGGTGTTGATGTATAATAGCATGTAGTACATTATTTTAATTGGCCATAATTAGAAACTGTTGCATCTATTTAATAGTTCATATGCAAATTTTGGAGATAATCCATGATATTTGCTTTTTAAACAGTAGTTTGATATAAAAAAAAAAAAAATAATAGAAAATGAAATGAATATCAACTATTTACTTATTTGAAATTCTTGGTGCTTCTTTCAACAAACGTTTCCTGATTGCAGTGTAAAATCCCATTTGATCCCTTCCAAATTTACTATTTCTGAATCGAGTTATAGTCTTGTCTTCAACTCAGCTGTTTTTATCTTTAGTGTAAACACCTATTTGATTAAAAACAATATTTTTTATGGGAGTAAAACCCCAGTGGATGCATGCTGTTTTTGTGTATTTGAAGTAGGATATTAAAGCATAACTGATGCATGGCAACTGTAGCACACACTGGTGCTATCATCACCTTCAAGGGGGACATAACTACAGCAAGTTTTTTTAATGCCCCATTTAAGTGCATTATGTTTTCTGGTCTTTCCGTTCGTCTGTCCTTCCGTTCGTCCGTTCATTCATCTGACCCTTCGTCCTGCTTCAAGTTAAAGGTTTTAGTCAAGGTAGTTTTTAATGAAGTTGAAGTCCAATCAACTTGAAACTTAGTAAACATGTTCCCTATGATATGATCTTTCTAATTTTAATGCCAAATTAGAGATTTTATCCTATTTTCAACGGTCCACTGAACATAGAAAATGATAGTGCGGATGGGGCATCTGTGTACTGGGGACACATTCTTGTTTATTACTGTCTTTACAAAATCTCTCCATAATTTTATTTTATTTTAATACTTTCATGTAACTATTCATGCTTATAAAAAATCTGGCATATGACCTTTAACTGATTTGAATACATGAATGAACAGTATTAAGATTGTTAGCCTGCTTCAATGTATCACTAAATGAAAGTGCCTATCATATAAATATTGCAAAGTGACAGTTCTAAGTATGGCCTACCATGATATGTTATATAGATATTATATACATGTATTGTGTTTAATAGGAAAGTAAATCTCGATATAGAGTGGAAAGGGTGTCATGTCTGCTTGCTTAGATATATATATATTTCGCAAATTACATATTGCTTTCACACTGTTATGGTATATTTAAATAGATAGTTTATGTTATTAGCTTTTTTATGATTATACGTCAATTATGTTATTCATTTGCTACTGCTTACATAAAATACAGATATTATTGTTGCTTGATAAATAGCAAGTATGGATATGAAATTCATGTCTGGCCTAATTCAAAAATTGTGTTGTGCAGAGAGTTTTCTGTTGTTAAGAAAACATTAAAAGACTTTTTTATTATTTGAAGACAAATTTTGATATGATTTGGTGTAATTCAATATTGAATAAAAAAAAAATGTGACAATTTTATGGCTACCTATTCATTTAAAACTGAAATAATCAAGAACTGCTAACCAGTGGTCTTGAGATAAAAGCCCTTCTGATGTTTAAATCTAAAAGCATTTGAAACCTTAGTCATAAAACAATGATGCACAGAATCTTAAACATAACTTCTAAAAATATAATTTCTACAAATTTTAGCTTACAAAATTTGAAAATTAGGAAAATATGACAATTGAAAAGCAGTTAAACCCTAAATAGATTTTAAAATGTGTTGTTCTGTTGTTTAAGTACAAATGAAATAACTATGCTTGATACTGTAAGGCTACTAGAAGATCTTGTTACCAATTTCACACTCCAAGAAATTACTATTTTCTATAATCGATTGAAAAGTTACAGTAGATAGTCATTATAGTATTGCTAAAGATAATCTTCTATTTGCAACAAAACTAACTGATCCTAGAGCAAAAGTTTTGCAAAATAATGCACATTAAAATTTGCTTTTAAAAGTGGTAAACACACATTATATTGGCTTTAAAGTTTGTTTTATAAAAGTATATACGATATGTGTGCTTATTATTATTATTTATTAATGTTGCTAAATGTTTTGCTTTTTAGCTCACCTGGCCCGAAGGGCCAAGTGAGCTTTTCTCATCACTTGGCGTCCGTCGTCCGTCGTCCGTCGTCGTCGTCCGTCGTCGTTAACTTTTACAAAAATCTTCTCCTCTGAAACTACTGGGCCAAATCAAACCAAACTTGGCCACAATCATTATTGGGGTATCTAGTTTAAAAAATGTGTGGCGTGACCCGGTCAACCAACCAAGATGGCCGCCACGGCTAAAAATAGAACATAGGGGTAAAATGCAGTTTTTGGCTTATAACTCAAAAACCAAAGCATTTAGAGCAAATCTGACATGGGGTAAAAATGTTTATCAGGTCAAGATCTATCTGCCCTGAAATTTTCAGATGAATCGGTCAATCGGTTGTTGGGTTGCTGCCCCTGAATTGGTAATTTTGAGGAAATTTTGCTGTTTTTGGTTATTATCTTGAATATTATTATAGATAGAGATAAACTGTAAACAGCAATAATGTTCAGCAAAGTAAGATCTACAAATAAGTCAACATGACCAAAATGGTCAGTTGACCCGTTTAGGAGTTATTGCCCTTTATAGTCAATTTTTAACCATTTTTCGTAAATTAAATTAATCTTTTACAAAAATCTTCTCCTCTGAAACTACTGGGCCAAATTAATTCAAACTTGGCCACAATCATCTTTGGGGTATCTAGTTTAAAAAATGTGTGGCGTGACCTGGTCAACCAACCAAGATGGCCGCCACCGCTAAAAATAGAACATAGGGGTAAAATGCAGTTTTTGGCTTATAACTCAAAAACCAAAGCATTTTGAGGAAATCTGACGTGGGATAAAAATGTTTATCAGGTCAAGATCTATCTTCCCTGAAATTTTCAGATGAATCAGTCAATGGGTTGTTGGGTTGCTGCCCCTGAATTGGTAATTTTGAGGAAATTTTGCTGTTTTTGGTTATTATCTTGAATATTATTATAGATAGAGATAAACTGTAAACAGCAATAATGTTCAGCAAAGTAAGATCTACAAATAAGTCAACATGACCAAAATGGTCAGTTGACCCGTTTAGGAGTTATTGCCCTTTATAGTCAATTTTTAACCATTTTTCGTAAATTAAAGTAATCTTTTACAAAAAGCTTCTCCTCTGAAACTACTGGGCCAAATTAATTCAAACTTGGCCACAATCATCTTTGGGGTATCTTGTTTAAAAAATGTGTGGCGTGACCTGGTCAACCAACCAAGATGGCCGCCACCGCTAAAAATAGAACATAGGGGTAAAATGCAGTTTTTGGCTTATAACTCAAAAATCAAAGCATTTTGAGGAAATCTGACATGGGAATATAAATGTTTATCAGGTCAAGATCTATCTTCCCTGAAATTTTCAGATGAATCGGTCAATCGGTTGTTGGGTTGCTGCCCCTGAATTGGTAATTTTGAGGAAATTTTGCTGTTTTTTGTTATTATCTTGAATATTATTATAGATAGAGATAAATTGTAAACAGCAATAATGTTCAGCAAAGTAAGATCTACAAATAAGTCAACATGACCAAAATGGTCAGTTGACCCGTTTAGGAGTTATTGCCCTTTATAGTCAATTTTTAACCATTTTTCATAAATCTAAGTAATCTTTTACAAAATCTCCACTGAAACTACTAGGCCACAATCATCTTTGGGGTATCTAGTTTGAAAAATGTGTCCGATGACCTGGCCATTCAACCAAGATGGCCGCCACGGCTAAAAATAGAACATAGGGGTAAAATGCAGTTTCTGGCTTATAACTATGAAACCAAAGCATCTAGAGCAAATCTGACAAGAAGTTAAATTGTTAATCAAGTCAATATCTATCTGCCCTGAATTTTTCAGATGAATTGGACAACTGGTTGTTGGGTTGCTGCCCTCCAATTGGTAATTTTTAAAGAAATTTTGCCGTTTTTGGTTATCTTGAATACTATTATAGATAGCGATAAACTGTAAACAGCAATAATGTTCAGCAAAGTAAGATCTACAAATAAGTCAACATGACTTAAATGGTCAATTGACCCCTTAAGGAGTTATTGCCCTTTATAGTCAATTTTTAACAATTTTCATTAATTTGGTAAATTTATGTAAATTTTTACCAAATATAGTTCTCTGTTACTAATGGGCAAAGTTCATTATAGATATAATTGTAAGAAGCAAAATCATTCAGTAAAGTAAGAACTTCAAACACATCACCATCACCAAAATACAATTTTGTCATGAATCCATTTGTGTCCTTTGTTTAATATGCACATAGACCAAGGTGAGCGACACAGGCTCTTTAGAGCCTCTAGTTATTTTACATTAACAAAATGTCAATTGTTAGAATCTGGAAATGTTCAGTAGAAATGTTTTCTCTTTACTAGGGGTCGTGTGGATGATACCATCTGGCGTTTCCTGTTAACAGGAGGTGTGGCTCTAGAAAATCCCCATCCCAATCCAGCTCCAGTATGGTTGACTGACAAGGCATGGGGGGAAATTGTGAGAGCTTCTTCACTTCCTAATCACAAAGGATTCTTCAAACGTTAGTATTTTCATTTATAACAATAATTTTTTCTCTGACTTGTTGTTGTTGTTGTTTTATATTGTATACAAGTGATTCCAACAATATTAACTGCATGATGTTGCAAAATATCCCTTATTTAAATAAAAATCCTGTTTTCACACTTATTGCAAGATAAAACAACTTTTATATCATTTTCAATCGTAGAAATAAACATTTTACTTGACCTTTTTTATCATGAAACATGTTTGAAAGTTGTTATATCAACACATTTAAGTCATATAAACTGTTGAACATTTCAGATGTTATGGACAACATTGGTCAATGGAAGCCACTGTATGATTCCTCCACCCCTCAGGACGTTAAGTTACCGAGTCCATTCAACGTTCTGACAGGACTGGATAAGATGATAGTGTTACGTTGTTTCAGACCAGATAAAATAGTTCCAGCTGTACAGGATTTTATCACAGATAACTTAGGACAATCATATATTGAACCACCAACCTTTGACCTGGGTGGATCATTTGTTGATTCTAATAATTGTTCTCCATTAATTTTTGTTCTTTCCCCCGGTGCTGATCCTATGATGGCATTGTTGAAGTTTGGAGAGGACCGAGGCTTCACCCAGTCAGGAGGAACTATACAAACTATATCACTTGGACAAGGACAGGTAGTTTTATAATTGAGCACATATCCATTTGTATGCCCCCACTATCACAGGAGAGCATTTAGTGTTAACCTTGTCTACATCTGTCAGTAAGTCTGTCCATACATACGAACCAAAATTGATTTCTGTTCTCCAACTTTAAGTTGCCTCAACCAAATGTTATGAAACTTATACACAATGCTCATTACCACAAAACACAAATCAAATTTAATTTGGGTGATGTCAATTTTACGGTTCTCAAGTTCTTTATAGTGTTTTATGCAAGCCAAATTCATCATCTATGTCCATTTATTTAAAACAGTTTTCAAGCCATCTTTAGAAGTCCACAGCATAAGAACATAGATTCATCTTTATGATTGAAAGAAAAGGTATTTATAGGAACAAAAATTGATGAAAATATCTTTGTAATTTTATTGTGTTTAATTATTTCAGGGTCCCATAGCCTCCAAGATGATAGACAAGGCCACTAAAGATGGAACTTGGGTGGTGTTACAGAATTGTCATTTAGCTACAAGTTGGATGCCTGCTCTAGAGAAGATTTGTGAAGAAGTCATTAGACCAGAAAATACACACGAAAACTTCAGACTCTGGCTCACCAGTTATCCCTCAGATCAATTCCCTGTTTCCATTCTACAAAATGGTATGATTTCTTTAAGTTGTCATTATTATTTCAGTAAGATCATCTTTAAGATATCACATCACTGTTAAAATGTTTTCCAAGTTGTATTTTGACATTATCTTTCCAATATGTTTTCCTAGTTGCATTTTGACATTATCTTTCCAAAATGGTGAGAAAATGAAAATGTTAAACTAAATTTGAATAAGAGGTTGTTGTCTTAAAGCAAGTGTAGGGTATTAAAAATATTCTTACCATCCAGTTCCAAGGAGCTCCCTTGTAAAATGAGAAGTTTATTTATTATGTGACAGATATCAGTTTGTTGGTAAAATTAGAGAATATTGAGTCCTAAATATCTTTTATTTATATGATTTTAATTTTTTTATTGATTTGAAACTTGGCAACATACAGTATATATTTCAACTATTTGTATTAGGTTATGAATAAAGATGACAATTGCTCCAAGGATCCGGAAATTTTTTCACCTAATTACAGTCATTTTCATATAACATAAAAGTTGGGGCCCCTTTTCGAAAACGGATTGTCAAAATCTCATTACTGCATGAGTATGCTCATACTCGTAGCATCAACGAATTTGTTTCACTGTTGCATCGCGTTTACTTCATGATTTATCCTACCATTTTCCTAAAATCGATCAAAAGCAATTAAGGGAAGGCAACAGTTTAAGAATAAAATGATTTTAATGACTCAAAATCGTAATTTTCTCAGTCATCGCTTACGTTTCTTTCGATTCTGAAGTCGAAATTCAAACCGGATGTAATGCGACAATACTAAAACGAACAATTCCGGACTTATTTCCGGGATTAGTTTTGTTTATCAAATTCACAGGAAAACATCGTTTTTTAATATTTTACCTTTAATAGTGTAAGAATATTAATGAAAATAGTTGCACTTGCTTTATTTAGCAAGAAATCATTTTAAATTTACGATTTAGTGTCAAATCTGCGGAAGAGAATTTCAGGCATGCGTATCATAGTAAACAAAGCATGTGTGTTAGTAGTGAAAAAAAAAAATTTTCTACGTAAATTTAATCAAGTTTTAATTTAATTTTAAATCATTATTGACAATTGTCTTAGCTGAAAAGTAATTAAATAATAAAGACAGTTGGTATAGAATTTTAATTTCTTTATAATATTAGTTCGGAGCTTGTGATTAATAGCCATGTGTGAACTAAAAACACAGGTAAAGAGATTAGCGATCATTAGCCAATAGCTCCCCGAGGCATTAATATAGTTATTAGGAGGGCCCTCAGGATTATAACACTTTACTGGAGTGGCAGTTTAATTACATAAAATCGATAACAAAACAAAAATATGTTTAAAATGGCGATTTGAAACTCAATCTCAACGAATGACCGAAATTATTTCTGCTGAAAAATAAAATTTGACCTAGATCCCAATAAATGATTTAGGACTTTTGAGTTTCCGAATCGGTCATGTCTGGCATATATGACCGTTTCCGGACCCTTGAATTGCTCATATTTATAGTAAATTGTTCCCTATTTGTCACTTTTGAACATGCATGGACATCTCCTTGATAAAAAGAAAGGACGAATACTTATAAAGTACCGGTATATATTGTCATTTACAGGTGTAAAGATGACAAATGAACCTCCAAAGGGAATGAAAAATAATCTGTTGCGATCATACATGAATGACCCGATTTCTGATGCTAATTACTTTAATGGATGTAATAAACCAGAAAAGTTCCACAAGATGTTGTTTGGTTTGTGCTTCTTTCATGCCTTGGTACAGGAGAGAAGAAAGTTTGGACCCCTTGGCTGGAATATTCCTTATGAGTTCAATGAATCAGATTTACGTATCAGCTTGAGACAGATGTTGGTGAGTGCATTTCTTATTAATACAAAAAAGAAGATGTGATATGATTGCCAATGAGACAACTCTTCACAAGTGACCAAAATGACAAAAAATTAACAACTATAGGTCACTGTACAGCCTTCAGCAATGAGCAAAGCCCATTCTGCAAAGTCAGTTATAAAAGGCCCTGAAATGACAATGTTAAACAATTTAAAACATTAATGTCATAAATATGACTTAAATATCAACAGGAGACAAAGTTAATGTGCCAAGAGTTCAATTTATCGGGTTCATATCAGCCAGATTATCTGATACATATTTGAGAGTACATGAGTAAGAGTTTATTAAATCAGATTTCTTTACCAGTTTGAGACATATATAAGTGAGTGTTAATCAAATATTTTGCATATGTATTTTGAAGAAAACATACAGAAACAGATTTATTTTAAACCAGTTTTGTAGTCCTTTTCAGATATTCTATAGTAGCCAACATGGCATCACAGCAACCAAATTTTTTTAAAGGATAAGTTAAATAGGATACACAATCAATGAAATGAAAGAAGCTAGGGTGTTGGTATACTAACATATTTTAAAATGATAACTGACTGGTTGTAGATGTTCCTGAATGACTATGACGAGTTACCTTTACCTGCTTTGTCTTACCTGACTGGTGAATGTAATTATGGTGGGCGTGTCACAGATGATAAAGACAGGCGTCTACTCATGTCTCTATTGGCCATTACTTTTGTAGAAGATATTGTTACCAATCCAAATTATAAGTAAGTTTTTATTTGCAAATATATAGTATTCTTTTAATTGAAAATTGTTAATTGTTAAATTGATACTGTAATAGAATCTGTTTCTTAAAGACTTTTTTTTATAGAAATTTATAAAGTAACAGGTGTCTGTTTGTGTGATGTTGGTTTCATGTGATTAGAACTGGTGTTCACCATTTTTACCATTGTAAAAAATACAAAATGATTTAATGTCATGATGAAAGAAACCATAGGACGTTAAGCAACCAACAATCAATCAATCAAAGAAACCATGTATGGTTTTTAAGAAATCAACAAAGATTAAAAATGAAAGAAGCAATGATAATATTTTTTTTGTTATTTACAGATTTTCTGACAGTGGATTATATTTTGCCCCTGCAGATGGTCCTCATTCAAGTTTTGTAGATTATATTAAAACTTTACCTTTAAATGCCTCACCAGAAGTATTTGGTCTCCATGAGAATGCAGATATCACTAAGGATAACAAAGAAACAAATTTGGTAAGGTCATATTATATTTACTGTAAGTAAGATACAAAGATTATATAAATGTTAGGTAAGCATAAAAGAATAGCATACTTTTTATTGGGACATTTACATGGGAGATATTATATAAAATTATTACATTTCCATTTGAAATCAAAGTTCTTTTAAAAAGTACCTTTATACTTTGATGTATCTCAATCAATGTTATTTATAACATTGTTTTTTTTTTTTTTTTGCTCAAATCATGCAATTTTAATGCCTCTTTGATCATTCATAGAACTTCCTGGATACTAGTGTTAGTTGTCTATTGCATCATACATGAAGACAACTCGCTGTTTTTTTTGGCTTTTGAAGACAATTATGCTTTATCAACACACAATGAAGAAAGCATTAAAAATGCTTGAATAACAGTTATAGTAATTATTATTAACTTGGGCTATATCCTGCATCATAAATCAGTTCACTCAAAAATACTTCCCTATTTTAAAAGTCAGTCCAAACTGATCATTTCTTACACTTATTCCAAACCAATTACAAACACATGTTAAATGCAAGTTCCCAATATCAAAAATGAAATCAAATATCCACGAAAATCATATTTTTCCTCAACTTGTATTGGAACCCATGAAAATAAATGAATTCCACAGATATTGATTATAATATGATCATTTTCTTCTGAATATTGTTAATTGATTATTATATTACTTTGTTCTTCAGTTGTTTGAAAACATTTTGCTGACCTTACCAAGACAGTCAGGAGGAGGAGGAAAGTCAACTTCAGATGTCATTAAAGACTTAGCCATAGATATCCTTAGTAAACTCCCTCCATTGTTTGATATGGATATGGTATGTTTATCAGCACTTGAGAATACACTTTAATTACATAATGATTTAAGACTGTTTGCTGATTTGTCTTTAACTTTTTGTCAGATATTTTTATTCCTCTGGTTTTATCCATGTAGTGCTATTAAAAATTATGCCTTTTAATCCCTACTTGTCTTTTCATAGTTTTGTTACATATAGTTTAAAAGAGCAATTTTAAAACCTAATAAAAAAATTGGTATTTTTTCATAGTTTTTGAAGAAAAAAAAGACGGTAGCAATGCTAAATGTATGGAAAATCTAGAGAGAATCATTTCCCTCCAAATTTTCAATGGCTCAAATCTCAAAACAACTTTTTAATTCCTTTATTTATATACTCTCAATTTATAACAGTCTTTTAAATATCTTCTTATTTCAATCCCTTGTCCAAAACATAAAACTCTTCATTACTAAAACAACCTTGGTGTCAAAACACCTTTGGTAAATTTCCACTGTATTATTTGACCCATTTGAAAATGCAACATTCCTTCTATTGGTGGAGAGGACGTCACTAATGTTGTTATAACTTGTCAATCCCTTTTGCTACTTTTGCAAATAAAACAAGTTTATACTTATTGGAAAAGGTACTCTAATGAAACAATGAACCAATGGTTAACTAGATATATATTATTTTATTCTTTCAGGTAATAAAGAAATACCCTGTAGTGTATAATGAATCTATGAACACTGTGTTACGTCAGGAATTAATCCGATTCAACAGACTGACACATGTTGTCCGTGTTTCACTGGTCAACCTACAGAAAGCTATAAAAGGTTTAGTGGTCATGTCATCAGATTTAGAGGAAGTGTTTGACAGTATGCTGAATGGAAAAGTACCAGCAGTATGGGCTTCTAAGTCCTATCCATCACTCAAACCACTGGGCAGTTACATTAATGACCTGCTGGCTAGGTAATAATTAAATTTATAGACTTAGTTGAAAATGTGTTCAAATTAAACATGTTGCTTTCAAAAGTTTTTTTTTTTTTTTATTTTGAAAAAGTGTTATCCTTTGTTTTAAAAAAATACCACTTTTAGTTGAAGTTTCACCCATTTTGGTTTATTTTCAGAAATAGTTTGGGATAATTCTAATAAAGATTTGTTTTTCCAATTTCAGACTAAAGTTTTTGACAGACTGGATAGATAATGGTTCTCCTGCAACATTCTGGCTATCTGGGTTCTACTTTACTCAGTCATTCTTAACAGGTAATTCATTCAGATAACAATATTTAATGAGAACATCAATCACCAGTTTTGTTTCAAATTGTTATATATTAACACTCAAGCTCCACAAACAAATAAGTGGTGTGGTGTTTTTTTTATATCTTATCATAAAGTTTTGGACTAGTTTTGAAGAATTTCTGATTAATTTTTTAGTTCTTTTTAAAAAAATTTAAAAATCAACCAACAATGAACAAATTAAAAATATTTTTTAGCAAATTGAATGCCAATTTGTCCCCCTAAAAATCTACTGAACTTGAAATACTAGTGCAATATAAGGAGAGAATAAACAATTTTTTATATGCAAAAATCAAAATATACTTTTAATACTTATAGGTGTATCTCAGAATTATGCCAGGAAGTATACAATCCCAATTGATACAATCGGTTTTGAATTTGAAATAGTCCTAGAAGGTGATGTAGATACAACTTGTAAGCCTGAGGATGGAGCTTATGTTTATGTAAGTCGTACTATAATTTAAGAATTTAGGTAAATGTTGTAATTTATTATGTTTAAAATTTTATATTTCATATTCTGAAAAATCCAAATGAATCCAAAAAGTTTTGATCTCCTTTTGAATTTGAAGATTTTCAGTCTCGTCTTGTATTTTCTAAATACATTCTTTTAAAGCAAGACTTTTATAAGCATATTAAGTATGGTTGATCTACAATTACATTTTTTTTTTTATTATCTGTTTTGAAATGTAGTGAAGTAACGATGTAATGAGGCAGAAGGAAAAAAGAATTATTTGTATTGAAAACTTGTTATATCTTTTCCAGGGTTTATTCATTGAAGGAGCCAGATTTAATAAAGAAACCAGAAACCTGGGAGAGTCTTTACCAAAGATCTTATTTGAAACTCTGCCAATTGTATCCTTTTTATTCCATTCCATTCAAATTACATATGTGGTCAGGTTTTACTTTGTATTAAATCATTAGCAACTCCATTATAACCTGTGTTTAAGACTATATTTTGGTAAATACAAAAAATATTAGAACAGATGTGAAGGCAGAAAAATAAAGCATTATTAGAACTTTTTTTCAATATAAAAAAGAAGATGTGGTATGATTGCCAATGAGACAGTTCTCCACAAGAGACCAAATGACATAGAAATTAATAACTATAGGTCACCTTTTTTCAAGCCTACATTTTTTTTCAAATTTTAAAAGTGCAAAAAATAAAATGTATAAAAAGAGTTTTTTCCTTGGAGAGAAACAATTGTGTGCATCAACAGGAGACTGCAGAATGCTGTATTTTTTATGCTAACAAAAAAATAAAAGAAGAACAGATATAAAAAAGCAACATTTTGGCATGGAAATTTATTAGTAGAGTATAGTTATTTGAATAAACTCAAACACAGAAAAAGAAATTGCATAAAAAATTTAAGGTATCATTTGTGCTAATAATTTATCCTTAACCAGATTTTTAGATATGGATGAGACCTAATGAAAAATCTAAGTTTACTCATACTCCTCATTATAATTGTCCAGTATACAAGACAACAGCTAGAAGAGGAGTCCTGTCCACTACTGGTCATTCTACCAACTTTGTCATGATGTTGAAGTTACCATCAGACATGCCACAGAAACATTGGATTAACAGAGGTGTCGCTGGCTTATGTCAGCTCGATGACTAAATTATGCTGCGGCACTTTTGTGGCATCATATGTGACTTGTTGTTGATACAATTCCGTCCAATATGGATCAATTGTGATATTTTATTATTTAGATGTGTGATATATTCATCTGCTGAAGAAAAAAAATCAAAGTTATTTTTGCTGCTGAGAGTTATTTATTGAAATAACATATTTTACAGAACATATATATTTTTGTGAACTTTTTCCACAAAGTTAAATTGAAAACTGCTGATTTGAACATATATTTTTGTGTAATGGTGCATTTATTTGTACATTGTGATTGTTTTGTTTCATTATTTTATTTTTCCGCATGTTTGTAATGTTAATAGTCAAGATCTATACATGTACGTAGGAACTTTTAATGTTAATAGTCCTGATCTCCTAGACAAATATATATAGGAAGTAACAGTACATCACAGTACAGGGTGTGCTAGTTTAGTATTGTCAGCATTAGTTGCCAAATTGGAAGTCATGAATTATTTACAGGGTCAGAGTTATTCCATCCACTTTCTTTGTTGACTAAAGTTTACGTATTGTAAACAACATTTTACACAGGAGTGTCCAATCATCCGTCTGTGATATCTATTTTTGTGCTATTTTTACTGTTTGATCATTCCAGTCATATTTATTTTTAGTTTAATTTGTAAATATGGTATTGCACATATTTGTGCATAGGTTTGCTTGTAAACTTTTGAGATGAATGGTGTTATACACTATAACTTGGAAACACTATTAAGATCAAGTTTAGAATAGCGTATAGTGTTGCTTCACATAGACATCTGTACATAAGTATAGTAACCCCCTATAATTTGTAATCTGTGATAGTTATTTTACACTTGTTTTACTACATAAATTATTTTAATATAATTATTTATTCCGTCCATATGAACTAATGGCCTTAGTATTAATTCGAACTATATTATTGATATCTCTCAAAGAAATTTTATTTTTTACTTGGAAGTACTGCTGATTTAGAAGATATCTGCTGAAATTTCTGCATTAATTGCCAAATATGTGTACAAAGGGCAAATTTTTAGGAAGAGGTGCTTTTTCTCCTAAACTTTTGATTTTATTTCATATTAGCGAAAAAGTAGCAAGAGAATACATGAATGAGACAAAATTTATCCTTTGTACATGATTATTGTTTTTGTTGTGCCAATTAAGTTTACAAAATAATATTTTGTTTGTCTAATCCTTCATATCGTGAAATAAACAATATTTGTGAAAACTGTGTTCCTATTTTAGAATTCCTTAGTAGCCATGGATGAATTACATATATCCCAGTCATCTCAGTTTTACTGATTGTAAGAATTACTTATGTCCCAGTCATCTCAGTTTTACTGATTGTAAGAAGTACATATGTCCCAGTCATCTCAGCTTTACTGATTGTAAGAATTACATATGTCCCAGTCATCTCAGTTTTACTGATTGTAAGAAGTACATATGTCCCAGTCATCTCAGCTTTACTGATTGTAAGAATTACATATGTCCCAGTCATCTCAGTTTTACTGATTGTAAGAATTACATATGTCCCAGTCATCTCAACTTTACTGATTGTAAGAATTACATATGTCCCAGTCATCTCAGTTTTACTGATTGTAATGTAAACACTTTGAAATTGATTGATACTGACAGCAAAGAAATTTAAACATTTGTAGTTCTCTTGTATCCTCATCAGTTGGTGTTATACTTATGGATGAAAAAAAGTCAAATTTTATTTCAGAGGAAGAAAATGTCATACGATTGCCAATGAAACAAATGATGTGAAGTTATACTACTTTGGGATAACTTTATTTGAAAGAATGACCATTTGACCTAAAAATAGGTCTTGTGACTCAAATATATGACTGAAGGAGTGTAAACTATTTGTATAAAGCTTTGCATTTCAGAGGGTAAAAATACCTGGATGATTCAAACCTTGTTTAATGATGTCTTAAGTTTGTCTGTCTATTGTCCTTAAACTCATTTTCAGGGTTTTAGCAACTGCTAAAGAAATATACCGGTAAAGCTTTTTTGTCATGAATTTCTCACTTATAATGAGAAGTAGGATAACTATATTTGGCTTATGTCCCTAGCAAGTTCTTTTGTCTGTCTGCTAGGGTTCACCTGACCTCAACCTTAACTATACTTGCTATAAATAATAGGTCATCTATATGTTTTGAAGCTTGGGCAGGTTTCATCTTACCTTGACCTCTGTTTCAAGGTTCATTAGTCAATGTTATGTTTGGTTTTTTTTCAGTCTTGTTTTTCAAATGCTGTGGATTCATAAATATTCCTTGGATACTTATTTTCATGGATTTTGTGGGTACAAGGGAATGATTAATACAAATGTACAACGAGTTATTACATTTGGAAAGAAATGTATGCTTGCCAAAACTATGAAATCAAATATCCATGAATATGTATGTTTTTCTCAACCCACGAATATAAAAAAATCAACAGTACTTAAAGCAAAATGATCAACTATATTTAATGTATGGATTGATTGTAAGGTGTACAAAATCTATCTGACAGGTATCATCTGTCCATAACTTTATTTTCATGGTTCATTGCCATCATTGATCAATGTTATGTTTTCTGGGTTCGCATAAAAAAGATGTGGTATGATTGCCAATGAGACAACTCTCTACAAGAGACCAAATGACACAGAAATTAACAACTATAGGTCACCATACATCTGTTTCTTGATTACTTTAAGCAAAAGATCAACTATATTTGATGCATGGAATGGTTGTAAGGTGTACATGTCTGTCTTGTATGTATCATCTTACCTAAACATCATTTTCATGGTTTGGTCTCTTTCTTGGATACTATAGGCCATAGGTCAACCATATTTGGTGTATGGAATGATTGTAAGTATGCATATCTGTCTGTTGGGTTTCATCTGACCTTGACTTGATGATAATGTTAAGTTAATGTGATACACGAAATAAAACTGTTATCTTGGAGGCTTATATTGAAATAAATCATGATTAGTAAAGCAGGCGAGTCATTTAACTGTAAAGTTTGCCTTTTTACAAAAATTTTGTATAAAAATTCAAAACTAAAATGCAAAAAGGACTGGAACATAAGCCATAATAACTGCATTTGATTGGACTTGTGTCACCCATTGAATAATTTTGAAATACACCATTAATTAATAGCTTGTTAAAATGCATTACAGAAATAACCCTTGGTATAAAGTTCCATTAAAGTACCTGAAGTGCAGATTAGAGTGACTTAATATTAGTAGAAAACTGATACACTCCATGGATTCATTCAATTGTAGATTACTTATAAATCTCAACCCTTATATATGTTATGGATTTTGTAATAGATCAAATTTATTCATTCAGAGTATGTTCACTAGTGTTTTAAATATGTCTTTTGATATTTTATAGTGTGTCTTACTTTTTTGTGATGTTCTACTATTGTATCATGTTTATTCCTTTTAAAAGTTCTGATTGTCACACATTATTTTATGAAGTAAAATGTTCTTGAATAAACAAGGTAACTGTTTTTTGTCTTGCTCATTAAACAAGAATTAATTATTGCTCATTAAATATTAATTTTATAAAAATATTATAAAAATATAAAATATTAATTTTATAAAAGTATAAAAAAAAATGTTTTTTTTTTTTAATTATTAGAATTTTAAACTCAATATTATATCTCTGATTTATGAAATATATTTACAACGTTACCTTATTTATAAAACAAATGTCAGTACCGTAATTTTAATAACATTTTCTCTGTAAAGTTTTTAATAAATTTAGAAATAATGCATGCAATTTAAACTGGTATAAACTCATTTACATTCTGCCTCTATGCGAAATTTTGATGGAGAAATGTTTCCACTTGTTCCTTTGCAATCTTACTTGGGAAGTCAAAGGACATTTTTACAACATTCTCTGTGCTATTGAAGACTGCTAACACCCAATGTTAGATTCACCTGAACCAACAATTTTCTTTATTGATAACGAAACTGTTGTCTAGATTTTTACCAGATTTGTCTTTCAAATAATCACTATTAGAGATTGTTTTATCAATATTCCTATTGTCTTTGCTATAAAGTGCAATAACCAAGACTCGTCAACAACTATATAAGGAAGAACCAGACATCAATCAAAAATAAGAAGATGTGGTATGATTTCCAATATGACAACTCTCCACCTTAATGCCTTCAATAATGAGCATGCCCATACTGCATTGTAAGCTTTAAAAGGCAGTAATATGAAAAATGTAAAACAATTCAAACGAGAAAAACTAACGACCTAATTCATGTACCAAATAATGAACGAAAAACAAACATGTTACACAGCAACAAGCTACAACCCCTGATGTACAGGCACCTGACTAAAATAGGACAGGCAAATCCAGAATGTAGTGGAGTTAAACTTATTTGAAGGCCCAAACCCTCCAAATAAAACAGAACAGTGTTAAAACAGTACGACATAAGAACTAACTATAAAACTCAGTTGAAAAGGTCATATCTCATCAGATGGGTACACACAGTAATGCATGTAACCAAAATACAGAGCAGACCTGGACGGTTACTTATACAACAAAGACACTAAGTACATATCTGAGAGTACTTGCAATTACACTGACAGCTAGTTCAAAGCCAATAATAACTATTTTTTAACTAAGACTAAAATATGTAAATATTAGTATTTGTTTTTGTTTTTTTTTAATATTTTATAATTTACATTGATTAGTAACCTGTAATTAACTGCAACACACTATAAAAACAAAATAATCACTATGAGAGCATTTCCCAATTGTCCCACATTTAAACTTCCCAATTGTCCAACAAACTTATTCCTGATTGTCCCACAAAATTTCATTACTTTTTTACCTGTAATTTCAAAAAGTGGGACAATCGGGAAGACACCATTCAGATAATGGTAGAGGTTGGTAGTAACTTGGTACCTATTAAAATGTTTAAACTTCCTGCATTTGTTTGAACCAGACCTATGTTAGGAACCTGATGTTCAGTGGTTGTCGTTTTTTGATGTGGTTCATAAGTGGTTTTTTTAAATAGATTAGACTGTTGGTTTTCCCGTTTGAAAGACTTTACACTTGTAATTTTTGGGGCCCTTTATAGCTTGCTGTTTGGTGTGAGCATTTGTGTTGAAGGCCATACCTATAAAGATTTACTTTTACAAATATACTTGAATGGAGAGTTGTCTCAAACTTGTCAACACATTGCTTTTACAAACCTTTGATATACAAAAAACAATGCAATGCAATTTTCCATAAAATAATTATTTCCACAGATGGATCACTCTGTTAAATAAATTATTCTGAAACATTGCTGATATAAACCATAAGTTTTATAAAATCTGGTAACAATTGAACACATAAGAGCACTTACAAGACCAGAGGAATGGACAATGTCCAGGTTTTTTTTTTATGTCCCCGACAATATGTCGTGCAGAGGACAGTGAGCTTTGGGAGTGTGTTTCTCATCAGTTATTGATACTGTCTATGTTCAGGCTTAACCAGTTGTATCTGCTATCATCTTCTTACCATCAGAACAACTCTATTACAAAGATTCTAACCAATTAATCTGGTATGATTGTCAATGAGACATCAATAATGAGAAAAACCCATACCATAAAGTACCATAAGATATAAAAGGCACCAAATTGACATGTGTGAACATATTTACTATTTAAGTGCCAGTAAAAAGTAGGCCGTTTTTTTGCAGCTGCTACTTTACTCCAAAAACTGACTTCTTTTTGTCACACTTGTAAACAGGCAAGAATCTGTCTATTATGACAGCCTGAGATCACTACCTCCATGACACACATGATTCCTTCAAGGTTCCAATTCTTGATTGTACATGTGTGTCTAATAAACACTCATAAATGGATCTGTGTGTAACTACCAAATGTACTTTTGTTAACTTCTCTAAAGGTTCACCAGCTGGTTTACTCAATCTACTTATACATATTAAAAGTGTAAAAGGTTTTTAAATCATAGATATTAATAAATAGGTAAACTGAGATATGTCTCTTTTTTCGTAATTTTGATAATGCAAATGTTGAATAGCAACACTTTAACATGCAAGTTTTGCAAATATTGAGTCAATGAACCATGACTGAAAGTACATGGCTAAACAAACTCCATGGAAATGAGATGTGTTAATGCTAATACAACTGTATACCAAATACCATTGACTTATCATAAGTAGTTCCCTTTAAACAGACCTAAACACAAACTAATACATGTAAACTAAGCAAAATTTCAAAGTCAATAAACCATAACTGAGGGGGTGTAGTCAAATAGTCTCCATGGTTATGAGATATACCAATGCCTATTCTACTGGATACCAAATATCATTAACCTACTACTAGTGGTTATCCATAAACCAACCTAAACATATATATACCAATGCTTATACAACTGCATACCAATTATCATTAACTTACCACTAGTGGTTCCCCATAAACTGACCTAATCACCAAATAATACATGATAACTAAGCAAAAGTTTCAAAAGTCAATAGACCATAACTGAGGGGCGAGCCAAATAATCTCCATGGTAATAAGATGTGCCAATGCTAATACAACTGCATACCAAATATCTTTGACCTACCACTAGTGGTTCACCATAAACTAGACCTAATCACAAACTATTAATTTGTTGACGTCGTCACTGCGACGCTGGCAACAGCATACCTGTCTTGCTTTTTGACTCAGTCAAGCGAGACAAAAATGTGAAAATTGTGGAGAGGTGTCTTATTGGCAATCATACCACATCTTCTTTTTTATATATTCAGGGCTAATTTAGAAACTAGTCAAGAATACAGCAAAGAGGCAACAAATATTGCCCTCAAAAACTGTTCTCTACTTTCATAAAATAAAAACCTTAAACACCATCTTTTCTACAAAAGTTTATTTTATAAGAATTTATAAATCTATCTATACATATATATTTGATAGCTTAAATTACACATAAATTACACAACCATTTGTGGAATGAAAGCAAAATCACAACCAGTGTGGAAATAGTTTCTATTGTATAAAAAAACAGTATAAGATCAAGCTTCAATATGATATGGTTAACATCACTAACATTTTCAGCCATTGGTTGATATGTAAATACAATTCCCAAAGAAAAGCCTGGCCATTGATATATAACACCTTTCTTCTTATTTTCTAAGTTTTCACAACCGGAACATGATATGTTTACATTTAAATTTAACAATTAAACTTTAAAATGGACTAAAATTTTTATGGACATTTGTAAAATGTAATATTAATATAAATGTTGAAAAAATATATACGATATCTCACTCGGTTATTTTTAATTTTATTTTTTACCTTTCATCTCTTTAGCAATTTGTACGATTATTATGCAATTTACTTTTAAAATGTTGCAGTTGAAATTATACCTTACAAAAACTGATTTTTGTTTGATTAAGATGATGATTTTGATTGCAAGACAACAGCAAAAAGTCAGTATTATCCTGAGTATTTCAATTTTATAAATTTCAATTTGTTGAAAAGGAGATGTGGGGATGTATGTCATGAGAACGCAACCCAATAACACAAATAACCAAAAGACATCTAGGGGGACCAATGCATATTTACCTACAAAAGAACTAAAACTTTTCAAAAGAAATGGAATGTTTAAGTAATAAATACTTATACTTTTGTAAATTTCTTTGGAGGATAATAATAAATTATGTTATATGAGGTAAAACAATTTTAAAATCATCTGCGATATTTCATACTAATGGAATGGTAGGAGTTGTTAAATTTTCTGGAATCAATCTCTCATTTATCAATCACACATACTTATACACAATGTATACAATAAAATTATCTAAATATACAATCTTACTAAAAAATTATTTACATCTGATATGTTAGATATGGGTGGGGGCATCCACGCCTCCCTGTATCACACAAACTATACTAAAACATCGTTGAATTTATCACAACCACAATGTTCAACACACACATATAAAATGTTATCAAAATATAAAATTGTTCAATTAAAAATCTGAAATCTTTAGTTTGGACTGGACCATTGTATAAGCTTTTCTGGATGGATGATTAAGCGTTCATCATTTTTCTTTCAAAATAAACCATTATTGATATAGCACCATTTGGTAGTAAACATAAAAAGTACCGGTATGTAGTTTTTAACAAGTTATACATTATAATATGTATGTATATAGAATGTCTTTCAAAAATTGATAAAAATATAAATTCATTAGTTTTGGTACAATACAGAGTCAATTCACCAAGTCTTAGTTCTGATTTTTATTTCCTGGAGCCACCTTTTAGTTTACAAAATTTCAATTTTAATATTATTCAAGTTGATCATTGTTCTGATCTATGAGCTATATAAATGCATAGTTGTACATGGATAGACAGAAGCTAGTTAGTTCATCTATATTGTTTAGCTAAGTTGCCTTAGGTAATTGATCATCTGTAAAATGCTAAAAGCATCAGACATTTTTTTCCATATACTTTTAGAATTCTGTTTTTCCAAATTTGCCTTGCTTTTTTTTTTTATAGAATTCTGAAAATCTTTAAACATCCATAAAACTTTTTTCAAAATAAGAAAATTGAACAGCAATCTGTCTTCCCTTTGCTGAAATGAAAAGGTCATCATTCTTAAAAAAATGTTAATTATGTTGGTGATAGAAACCATTATTCAATAGTTTAAATCAGTTATCTAACCACCTGGTTTTGCTTGTTAACATTTTTGTTTAGCACATTATAATAAAAGTATTTTCTCTATTCATTCAATGATAAATTCCTTTTTAGTTTAATAATTACTAACTTTTTCTATTTGACAACAAATATATATAAAACATTTTTATTTACATCTTCAACCTCATACAACAATTTTTCAACCAATTTCCTCTTACACTCACTCACACCAGAAGCAGATAGAGATATGTTTTTGAAGTTTACAGAATAACAGATAGGGATGTTAGAAAATTCAAGGTGGACCTTATTGAAATCAATTGAAGCCAGAACTGTTGCCATGTACAGAAGATGAATCTCATTTCTTGTTCTACAGTGCTTCAATGAAAATTTGTGTTATCAAAACATTAAACATATATAACCAGCATTTTAAAATATAGTGAATACTGAAATGGTTAACAAAATATTTAATAGCCAATACTTTCAACAAGCCCTCTACCATGCACTACACTATGCCTAGACCACAGCTGAAACTGATGAGTGATAAAGGTTAAATAATAGGACTAAAACAAGCGGAAAATAATGGTATGAAATTATAGAACAAAATGTATGGCACTGAAACAAACCCCAATATTTACACAGAATTGCATAGAACAAAGTGACATTGTCTAATTCAACTAAAGTGTGTCACTAAAATATATAGCTGTACAGGAAAATTGGGATAAAAGTTGAGGTTGAACTGTTATGACTAAATATTTCATTTCAGAAAGCTATCAGATATTCTTTTTGAAATAAGAGGTAAAACGATTGGTCATTCTAAAAAGAAAAGTTATTATTTTCATTAGTCATACTGTAAATTCAGAAATTATAGCGAAAATTTCCGACAGCGTTGTAAACACAATAATTTTAACATTTTGAAATATTTTATATGAATTAAACATGATTTTTCACAAAATCGTAAAAATTTAAATCCCATTTAAGTCTAAAATGACAATAATCACAATAATAAATGCACGCAATAATTTCTGAATTTACAGTACAATACAAGCGAGGAGCACTCTTATGTATTTTCTTTGTTTAATGTGGTACTTTCATGATTTTTACCTCAACTTCTATCCCATGTATGTAATATAAATGCTGGATTAAAAGGTTAAATAATTGAAATTATATAATAAAATCCTCTACAACTCAACACACACCTGAAGCATTCTTTGATATCTATAATGTTATACTCATGACAATCTACAATATTGCTTGTGAATTGTGTTTACAGTAATTACTTTGTTTTGATAGGACTAATACAATTATTCCTTACTCTATATACAAATTTCTGAATTAATGTGTGATGTTCCTACTTTATACAAATGAACTATATGCAGACACTTCAAAAAATATGGATTATAAGAATTTGACAAGATATGCAGTAATAACAACAAAAATGGCTGACAAAAGGCTTAGATGTAATCCAGCAGCACTATTGCATCTATTTGATTCACAGTAGCAGATCTCTCTAAACACACCCACTGTGTCCCATGACCATAGACATCCCCAGGCCACACCTACAATAGAAAATAACAATCTACATCGTCAAAGATCAAATTTTGAATATATGGCATGACAGACCTACCCCTTTTCCCAAATTTGTGCATCTTTTTATTCTGAATCTCTAAATTAATATTGAAAGATAGGCAGATTGATGTCATTCTGTTTTTATACTGAACTGGTCCCTTGATATTTGACATCATCAGGTAAAATAAATATACTCATTGTACCAGGTAATCACATGGTGGAAAGTATGCACAAGAAAATTAAAATCAAAATAAATCATACTGCAGCGACTATCAAAATCAAATTGTGAAACACTTTAGCACTGAAATAGAAGCACTAAAATTTAATATGAAAACACTGGAAGGGCCTCATATATTACTTGTTTTCACCTTGCAACCCAATTTTAAATCTATAATATGATTACCTGAGTCTGTCCTTGAACCACATCTTCTTGTCACTTTTTTCCATCCTCGCCCTGTAAGTTATAATTTAAAATATTTTTTGTATAAAATCCTAATATTAAACAGTTCATAGGGAATAGAAATGTTCTTGTAAATTGTAATAAATAGTCAAACAGGTCAATATGTATACATATATTTTCAGTAGATGAAGATCTATATCAATATAGAACCTACAAGAACGATATTTCTGAAATTCACTAGAGATGCCAAAATACAGTAAAATAAAATTGTTAGTGTTAATCTTCAAACGCAGTTAAATCATAATATAATACAGAAATTGAAACAAATCTACACTTGTCACATTATTATCAGTGTTTTGCAATAACTCATACACTATATTTACCATTAGCATATATGTCAGTAAAATGTGCATTATCATATTCTATATAAGCATGGAAAGTGAAGAAATAACTAATTCTAAGTTTACTGTTTTGTAATGCAAATGGATTTTCTATGACAAGGTTGGCTAACTTAATGCAGATATCTTTCCAAAATTTACTATCGTTACTATAACTTTAATAATATATCAAACAATGTATTTAAAATACAGTAACATAAATACTCACAGCCAGGACTTTCCTGTGTTATTTTCATACAAAACTGCCCAGGTGTATGAGCCTCAAACCCATTACAATCTACAGGAGCATTTATATATGTGTCAAATCTTTCATCAGCAGGACACTGGATACCATCTTCATTACTGTCACATTGATAACATTCTACAGCTTCTCCTGTAACATAATAAAAGATACTATGTATTATAAACAGAAATACCACTTACAAATACTCCATTCACTATGATAACTCTGTACAGTCTGCACCAAAAACGTGTTCAACTATAAGTCCGAAGACCAATATTCTAACATTTTTCTTATTGGTTCAAACAAAGTTTTGAAAAAAACTTACTAGTCTGAATGAAAATTCAAATGTTTTAATAGTCAGGGGCATCATACTAGTGGCTATCTGTGCAGACTGCCTGTGTAATGCATGAAAACAGTGAAAATCTTGTCTTTAAAGTTATAGGAAAACTACAAATCTCTTTTAATGCATGTTTATTCATGGACTGGATCAAAATTAAATATATTTAAAACCTAAGTAAACTAATAATTCAAGTTTAATATAAGTTTTAAAAGTTCCTGAAAATATAATACATTTTCAGTATTGTTTAGGTGTAGTGTACATGTACAAACCACATTTACAAAATTTAATATGCAAAATGATCTACATACATGTATTTTCTGGTCTTACAACAACGAGTCATGTGTGACTAAAACGTGACACTTACAAATTTCCAGAATAGAGATAATATATATATATAATATTGTAGAATAACTTAATTTGTAAGCGATTGCTAAACAAAATTATTGTTGGCGACAAAATAATAATTATAATAGTATATGTGTGTAGTAACTCAGAATCCCAAACTCTCCAACAGATGATATTAAATCTTAGGCCATAATCTAAAATGTGTGTTTGCCACACCAGAAATATTCAAACATGCTAATTTGAGTCCATCTCTTAAAAGTCCAGTGGAAATTATGTCATGCATACATGTATTCAAAAAATAATATAGAGTGGATTGTGAAAAGTGGAAGATTGAATAACCACATTATTATGTGACATATTGTTGTTGGTTCTTTCTATGATGTCATTTTTTAAAATGAGGCATGGGTAAATATTGAACATTTGTCAATTGGGTTTTGCTTTGCACTACATCAGAAAAGGATAAATATTATTATATAGACACAGTTTTGCGAAGATACAGGCTTGATTAAAGGAAAATTTGTAATATAGAGGATGGAATCTGTCTACTTGAATACACATTTAGATGTTAGCTTACAGAAGATGAGCGTGTGGTAGATGAGTTAATGATAATTGCTGAATGTAGCACAGCTTTTAGATTTTAACTGTACATATTGGTGTAAGATGTCATATATGCAAGTATATGATAGTTTCGTGTTAAATGACTGACTTGTGTAGTCAATAGATGTCAATAAATGTGGTACCCTGATTGCATGTTTTTCGCCCTAGGTCCGTTCGCCCTGAGTTCGTTCGCCTATAAATCCATTCACCCTGCATACTGTTATTTCAAAATATTAATATTAAGGTCATAAAAGTTTAATAAAACTTTTTCAGATATTTGTATGGTATAAATTCTTGACATTCATGAAAAAAAACATGGAAATATTTAAAAGATGATGGCTTATTTTGGAGCATTAACTGTTCAATGATAAAATAATAATTCTCACTGCTTGTATAATAATTGTCTTTGTTTGATAAATAATAAAAATTACTTTTTGTTTTGATAAATTACAGGGCTTTCCAGTGAAGCCGGTAGCCGGCGGAATTCCGCCGTTTGCGGTGGTTTCAAGTGCCGACTACTTCACTGACAAAAATATAAATTTAAAAAGAAAAATTATCTTTTTCAAATGTTTACAGGCAGCCGAAAGACGTATTGTCGCAAAGTCGCGGTCACAATAAACAAGGGATGAAAAGTCAGTGTTTACCTTGGGCTAAATATACATGTAGTTTACATGAATTCAGGTCACTGATTGGTTGTCTATTTAACGTCAGAATGCATCCTTTCTTTTCAAAGATAACAAGAGAGACGTTCCGATGGTCATTAACTCGTTGGCTTTTTTTGGCTTTCCAAACGTCAATGCTTGAGAAATAATTGTATAATTTAAATACGCGTAACAGTCTTTAGAGAGAAAAGGGGGTCATTTGTTTACAAATGTACGTAGTTATGTAAAATAAATCGATTAAGATTTCTAACAATCCGGATTATTATATGAATAAAACTCCTTTAAATGTAAATGAATTTTAAGCATAAGGTAATAAAAATAAAAAACTATAACATAAAAAAAAATGAAATTTCTTTGAGATTTTATTTCTTTCTTTAATTTCATACATTTTGTACATAAAAAATGGTCATTTGAAAGATGATATTAGGTGCCAGGAGATTGCGAGAATGCAGGATTTTGCTCTATTTATGCCAGAGCTTCTGGGGGCCTTGAGCGGCCCCCAGACCCCCTGCCGTAAGGCACCAAGCTTACAGCTTGGTGGGCGTTCGGCTTCGCAGAACACATGTTACATCCGCCTATAATTTTAATTGAGTCTTCTACTTCAATTTCAAGGGAAAGCCCTGAAATTAGTCAGCTTGAAATGAGTAAAAACAGTCATTTACACTTTGTAAAACATGGAAACTGTAACAGTTATAACACATTTCAATAAAGATAAATACATTGTATTCAAGTATTCTACCAGGGATCTCCATGGATGAAAATTGAACGATGGAGGAACTTTCACCATTACAAACCGTGTCTACGCTGTACAGTGTAGCGCGATCGGAAGTATTTTATCCCTCCATACAAGGAATGGTGAACATGCTAATTCATTGCTTATCTAAATTATATTTATTTGAATTTTCATTATAGAATTAGAAGTATCAATATTTTCATTTATTGCCGTTTTTAACCATTCAAATGCCAAGTCTTCATGGTCCCCCTTTAGTCGAGAATGACCAAAAGCTGTCATGAAGGTTCCCATGTAGATTTCTTGTATTTTTTGTAATTGCTATGGGGGTTAAAAATCATATGATGTGGAGCTTATTTTTCATGGACACTGTCAAATTCAGAATTTGTCATCAATATTTATCATACTATGAACAAATAATAAATATTATGCAAGTAGACAATAATATAAAAATAAATCAGGGCGAATGGACCCTGGGCTAACAGGTACCAGGGCGAAAGTTAATCAGGGCGAACGGACCCTGGGCTAACAGGTATCAGGGCGAACAGGTACCAGGGCGAAAGTTAATCAGGGCGAACGGACCCCGATTCAATAAATGTGTAAACTTGCTGTGAAATAATTTGTGATGTTGACCATGTTTACATAATTTATGTGTATACAGCAGATTTGTGGTTTTAACCATTTAAATACCGGATGGAACAAGTGACACATCTTAAAAGTTAGGGAATCTACATTTAAATAGGTGGTTCATCTGACAAAAGTGGAATTTAGTTTACAGCACAGGTAGATTGCCCTCTACCAAAAGGCGCATTTAATCTAACTTTGTCTCACAGCCATAGAATAATTAACTACAGGACAAGACGTAGCTACTGTTCATGGACTTTTAACAATCATAGTATGCCGAACAGGATTGTTATATCAGCAAAAACAGTCTTTTTGTTGTAAAATCACTTTGCGGAAGTGAACAAATTCAGGTAAACAATCATACATTTTTGGCCAGTGACCAATCGTAAAGGTAAATCTAAAAAAATAAATGATCTGAAACATTTAAGGAACCAAATAAAATGTACAATCTTCTATGTGGTCCAGACTTTTAAATAAGACCAATTACCTGTCCGGAATAAGCATATCAATACTACTAAAATGGAACAGGTTGTCCATAACCTGTCCATCATGGCTGTCTTTGAAACTTGAAGAGCGCCACCTGTCTCATTTACATATTTTCTTTCGAGCACCTGCTAACTGGTTTTTAATTTGGGGAACCAGTTTATTAGATATTTCCCGCGGATTTTTGAAAACGCTTTAGGGAGCTACCATTTGATTTTTATGGGGGGCTAGGATGAAATTTGAAAAAAAATAGGCAGGACAGGAGTTTTGAGTAAAAAAAAAAAGACAGGATGAGCAACTTGGTAAATAAAAAGGCAGGATGACAATTTGTGTAAAAAAAGTCAGGATAAACTAGTAAAAAAAAAAGGCAGGACCGAATAGAGTAAAAAATAAAAAGGCAGGACAGAGATTACAACTAAAAAAAAAGCAGGACAAAATTTTTCATCCTAGCCCCCCCCCCCCCCCCCCCATAAGAATCAAATGGTAGCTCCCTTACTAGATTAATATTTTGACAAACGAAATATGATACCAATTTTAGGGGTTGATAAAAAATTTAAAACTTGTTTGACTTGTATGTTGTTATGTCAGGCAACAGATATAAAGCCAATGCCTATTATATTATCTAATAATAATATGGTCAGACTATCATGTGTGAAGTCAAATCGGCACCAGTATAGAAAAGGCAAGGATTTGTATAGTTAACTATACATATCCTTGGAAAAAGTCAAATCGGCACCTATTTAACGTCAATTCGGCATCCAATAATATTTGATATAACATCTATATATATGAATATTATAATTTCAAATTTTGGTGTATGATTTTATCATTCGTTACATCATCGACTATCGACCTATTCAAACGTTTCTTTGCCGAAAATAGTTAATGTGAGAAATATAAGCAAAACATAGGAAATCAAACAGAAAAATAAAGAACTCCATCGGTTTTTTTATACAACATCTAGCAATTGACAATGAGACTGGTGACATGAGGGTTCATAAAGAACAGAACTTTTCGACTGAAAAGAGATTAATTCAGCTTTCCAATTGTGAACTTTTCATTTCTATGTAGCAACATTTAAGTAACACTAACGTATAATGGGGTATATCAATGCAGTATTTCCCAGGTAATACAATATTCCGGAGTTTTATTTTCTATCATCATTTCTTTGAAAAGGGATTGCTGATTATAACAAGCCTATTAAACAAAGTTTCAAAATGATTGAACTGAAGTCATCCCTTAAAAAATGTAATGGACGTCTCACGGGTTGCTTTACTGCTATGGAATATGATTCCAAGGCGACGACAGGTTTTACTGTTTTAATATACGCAATCATCGTTTTATATATGTTATCCAATATTGCTTGTTATACGCAATGTTTTATATGTATATTGGAATGTATAATGTTATACAAGTGGTGACAGGGCCGTAACTACATTGAGGCAAATGGGGCAAATGTCATCACAGAATTTGTACTTTCATGAGTATAAAGTAAAGGGTGCAACAAGTGGAACAGGGTCTGCTAACCCTTAAAATCACCTACTGGTTTTGGTGTGGTTCGTGTTGTTTCAGTCTTTTGTATATTGTGTTTTGTAGATTATTATTCTCTTTTGGTTCTTTTACGTTTTATTTAAATCATGTCATGGCGTTGTCCGTTTCTCTTAGACTCAGGAGTGTATATACATGTCACTTTTGTATCTTCCACTCGAGAGTTTATTTGTATATAACGAAATGGCTGATAAATCGCAGGGTAAAATTCATTTATCAGTCTGTTAGTTTATTCCTTTTACTGAAGCCTTAACAATCGGTTAATTTGTTGTACGACAGTGTGTGAAATCAATTCTTGTTACTCCTGATGCTCAATGTTCATTCGTGCGATCTAGACCAAACGACTAAACTAGCTAGTCTATAGTAATTTACACAATAAAACTGTTTGAATTCAAAATATTTTTGCTTGAAACCACAGAATCCATAATAGATATATATATAAAAAAAATATAGTATTTTTTCAGCATACAATAAGGTCCGTGTAGGAGAGCTGTCCGATATGACAGAAACAAAAAAGAATTTGGTTACAAGTACAATGTATATGTACATTGTAGTACAATGTATATGTACATTGTACACACGATAGGAATACTCGAACATCTCCATCTTACCTAATATAAGCATCAAATGAATAGTGTGCGTTGTCACATTAAATCCATATAAGCATGCATTCATTTGTAGCTAGTTTAGATTATGCATGTGAGATTCATATCTAGAAGCTGCAGTCCACGCTGATGAGTTGTATTTTTATTTTTATGACTGCAACACACTATTGCACAATATAGTTTAGCATTTCCATGTCAAATTATGGAACCTCGACGTCAGAGCAGGGGTTGTCTTTAAATATATGTATTTTTTGTCACTTAGAAAATGTTGGCTTTGATTGCAGATCTTTGATGGCTGTTTGGCGTTTAGTGGCACATAAATGTATCAATAGGATAAGCACCTGTTTTGAAATATGAATATGAACCCTACTTTGTACAATATTGCCACGCTGAGCTGGATTTTCAACGTACAAGTTAACATCAATGGTTCATAAAGTGAGATCACAGTTAGAGGAACCCTGCCAGACAGACACGCACACTGTCACTTATTCCATTATGGCATACAACACCATATAGTTGAGCTATTACTTATATTGTTTGAAAACTGTCCAGGAAACCATCATTGGGACGGGACAATTTGTTTCCCTCTCCTTTTTTCTCCAAAAACCCGTTATTTCGTTGTTCTCTTTAAATTCAATTATTTTCGTTTTATTCTGTAATGTATTAGCATAAATATACTATTAATAATATATATTTACATTTTACTATCAAATCTTAGTTTACTATCTACATAAGTCAATGATAATGTTTCTGACTCACACTCTTTTATTTTTGTTGTCGTATAGAATGGATCATTTGAATCGAAGCTTTTCTAGTTGGTTTTCATAATTTGTCCATATGTTGTGTTGTAACAACAATGCCCCTGCTCAAGTGATAGTTTGATGTTATTTCCTTAAATCAGATTGTAGTTTTCTTTATTGTACCGGTATTTCACAGTTTTTGTTATTCGTGACCTTTTGTAGCTCACCTATATAACCCAGGTTTTGATCATTGTTGAAATCATGGCGATCTTGAGTTTGTTTTAAACATACATTTGGTATAGAATTTCACAATCATCCCACATTTCCTTAATTTCATACTTATAAAAATAAACCATTAATGCTGACCAATGAACCATAAGGTGAAGGTCAAATGACCTCCTTCTGATAGACAAGTACACATTCTATACAACAAACAAAAAATTCACATATTACAAAGTGTGATTGAGAAATTGACCTTGACAGTAAACTCTTATCATTGACCCTGAAAACAAGGTAAAGGTCAGATAAAACCTGTATAATCAACATGTACACCAATCGATTATTCTGTACACAGAAATTTAGTTTAACTATATATAACAACTTTAAAAATCTGAGAAACTGACCTAATTACAAAACTTAATGTTGAATTATAAAGCATATCCAAAAAATCAAGGTCAAATATAATTACTTATGGTATAATAATACTAGTCGGAGTGCTTGTGAGCACTCAAGTATAAAGAAAACTTTTTTTCCTATTTTGTGAATTTTTGAATAAAACATTGAATTGTATTTTGCTAGTTAAACATTTGAGTTGGAGTTAGTAATCCTCCTTTGATCATTATTGTACATTTGTGGTTGAGCCTATTTTTATAAGATTCATATAATGTAATTTTTAATAAAGAATGTTTCATTGACAAGTATGGTAATTCATATTCACATCAAATTGTACTTAAATATCAAAGTACATAATATCATTAATAAATTGCATGACATTGACTTATTGCACTATTTTGTTTTAACTATGAAGGGTATTGATAAATCTCAAACCATAAAGATATCATGTCAGTACAATAGAGTTTTTCTTGCATTTCATGCAATCTTTTCTCAAAAACTGACCATAATTGGGCAAATTTTTAATGTTAATGTTCATCACCAAATGGTCAACCATAACAAAATGTGACGTCAATTTGAATCTGTCTCGGTGGATGAATGGTCTGACTAGTTCAATTTTTGTGGTACATTGTATAATTAGTTAATTTTTTTGTACATCTAGCAATAATAGGCTGAAAACAATGAGGTTGTGAGTTCTCCAGCTTCTATTCTCAATAAAAACTTGATGCCACAATAAAGTAATAATGCTGCGAGGGGCGCTTAACACCAACAATTAATCATTCAATCAAACATGTATACCTTGCAATGATTCTATATAAAAAATAAAGTTAACCATAAAAATAAGGTCAAGGACAACTAACATATGACAGATGGAAAGATCAGATTCTGGTCAAAAGACCATACAACATGTGCATTTAAGATTATCAACCTCTTCTATTCAGCATTTTACAAAAAAAGCTTAGCTGTATCTTAGAAACTGAAATAACACTGCAATTCTTGAGTTCAATGTCATGGACTGTGAGACCCAATACAGTTGACCTTGTACTGATATAGTCTTTGAACTTGACCTAGTTTTAGATCTATTTCCCATAGGCACCGACTAGAGTCCAAATCTCAACTTTTTAATTATTGAATAATGAAAATAAGATGAAGAATCAACTCAAATTCATCAGACTGACATTTCAGGCAAAAGACATCCAACAATTCTATTAGCAGGCAGGATAGAAGATAAGTATTAATTGTAATAGCTAGGTTAACTTAATACTACCCAGTTAATATCATAATAAGTTGATGATATTATTTGAAAATTTTTTAAAATCTAAATGAAGATCAGAGAATATGATCAAATAAGATATTACACTGGCCTTTTGGATCCAGTACATGTAGTTCTAAATGAAGACCACCCTACAGAGAATATGATCAAATAAGATATTACACTGGCCTTTTGGATCCAGTACATGTAGTTCTAAATGAAGACCACCCTACAGAGAATATGATCAAATAAGATATTACACTGGCCTTTTGAATCAAGTACATGTAGTTCTAAATGAAGATCACCCTACAGAGAATATGATCAAATAAGATATTACACTGGCCTTTTGGATCCAGTACATGTAGTTCTAAATGGTTAAAAAAACAGTAAAACAATGTTTGTAAAATATTTTATTTATTATAAATGATTTTTTTACAGCATAAAATATAAAAAGTATATAATACAAATGGCACAACCTCAACTACAGAATTTCACAAAACTCTGAAACAATGAATCATACCTGAGGAGGAATCAAATATTTTATTAAATTTTTTTTAAATATATCTAATTTTCTAATTCAACAGGTCAGTTCAAGTAAAATTTTATAAATAGCTATATAACAGATTAAAATTATACTTTGTTACTTATTGTAATCTAATTGCAAAGGTAAAACACCTTCATTTCTTTTTCGAAAACTTAATTTAACTGAAATGACCAGGTCTATATAAAATTAAGTGGTTTTCAGGAAAAAAAATTCTTTCTTTCAATTACAATTATTTATTTGAAAACTTCAAATACATAACAAAAAGCTTGGTTGTACAAATATTTCAAAATTTTCAGCCATAAGTGTGATCTGAAACCTAAAAAGGACACCAATACTATAGTACTTATTTATAGACTTGTGAGGTTATTATTTTACAAGTACAATGGTTTTAAAAGCAGTAACTAGTTAAGATGGTAAAAAGGCTTTAAATATATCATAATAGGTTCTGTTGATACAATTCTTATTTCCTTATCAATATGACATGAATTTATACACAATATGGAATGATTCTTGACTGTTATCCGATTGGAATGGTTTAAGTGAATGATATCAAGATGAAAATAAAACTACTGGATTATGTACAACAAATTATCAAGTGGGAGGTTAATAAATCAAAAAGAATATTTTGAACAGTGAATATTTAACCATTAGAGAACAGGCATATCACATTAATTCATCAATTATAATTAAAGGAGAAATCAGTGTTTTCCATATCGACATGAAAATTCAAATCCCTAGTTGCAACAGTTTGGAAGGAGGAGGGGTTTGTTTGTATTTTCAACATGGTTTGTATGTTTTTTTTTTCTAAGCACTACCCATAAACACATGAATTTAATCTCAAAACAAGCTATTATAAGATTTAATAAGTCGGAAAAACACCTAAAAATTAACCCCCCCAAAAAAACCCAACATGTACCAGTCACCTTGTGGGATTTTTATTTAATTTTTTATATAAATTTGTAGTTAAATGATACCCAGCTAGGATACTCAGATCGATTCTAATTCACAACTTTTTAACATATGTTGATGTAGCACTTCTTTATCATGTCCACAAATATTTTACATATACAATTGTCATTAGTGGCAATAAAATGACGTGAATGTTGCTGTGGAAATTAGAGGCACCATTACAACCTTCTTGATTATCACAATGACAAATCCGCACTTTCACTTTGTATGTTCCTGTTTTTTCCAAACAACGTCGACCTTCATCCCCACCTACAATACCACTAGGGGCACACTGTCGGACATATCGTAACTGCCATTCATCATTGTAATAAACTAAAATAGAAATTGAAAATAGGTGATGTGTCAGTAAAACAATATGAAAAGCTTTTAATTAGAAAGAAAGAAAAATATTTTTTCCAATGTCGGAATCTGACAACTTGATCATGAACAAATAATTGCATCATGATCAGTCAAATATGAAACTGAGGTTACACCATCCTTTTTAACAGTTCCAACTTTGAGATATTATATAATACATTAAAATTACTCTCAATCCTGTTATTTTGTGTCTTTTGCAATTTCATTAAAAGAATGTACCAAACCAGGAACTAATGCAATCCAGTGGTTGTCATTGGTTTGTTGTTGTCTATCACACTTGTTAATTGCTCTTGTTTTTTAGCATAAATCAGGCTGCTTGTTTTCTCCTTTGAATTATTTAACATTTTGTTTTTAGTTTGTTATGCCCTGGACTTTTATACCTATAAGGTATGGATTTAACTTTAAATATTGTTCAGCAATGTTGTAGGTCATACTGTGATCTGTAATGGTTTACATCCTAGGACTGGTCATTTATAAAAGCCTACCACATCTCTTTATTTTCATTTACACAACATTTATTGAAACAACCTTGATGTAAATCTGAACCGCAATACAACACAGTCAATGTATATGATTGAAAGTCATTAGAAACACACAGAGAAACAATTTCTGAATGTCCACTGTCTCATAACTTTTAAGAATTGGCATAAAAAAATACTTTCTGTTCCTTTTCTCTTAGTGCTTTTCCAAATTTGTTGCTAAGAAACAACAAACAAACATCTAACCTTACACGATATGATATTCAAATTGTACATTCATTTATCTACAAAATTTACATTTAGAACAGTTCATCCGCTTTAACCATCTTACCTTCTTGTACAATTTTTCTACACATTGTTACATTTTCAGCACACTCAGATAAATGCCATGTTTGATTATTGAAGTGGTCAGCACAGTCTTCCTGCATGTATGAATTGCACTGGTAACATCGAAAAGAAAATCCTGAAAGTCAAATTTTATAAAAGTTAGGTACATACCGGTACATTTATTTTAGACCTAGTTTCACTCATCTATCTTATAGTTTAACAATTTTAACTAAGACATAATAATTTATCTATGCATAATTGTGTATAGGGTTTCCCCATGCCTCAATATAATGTGTTAATTTTATTGGCTTGTCCAACATCATGAGACAATATTACAAAAATTCCATTGGCTGTTCAAAAGGTCCTTGATAACTTCAAAGGTTAAGACGTTGTACATTTTGTCCATTGCAATGGACACATGATTTCTTCAATAATTTACAATAAACTCACACTTTTCACATGGAAATCTTCTTCTTGTCAATGTGTATTACATTTTGAAGCGTACAAAAAGTTCTAAAATGTCTAATGTTAAAGTTTGATGTTGGAAAAGGACATATCCACTTGGCCATGTTTTTGTAACATGTATTTCTATTTGTATCCACGGATGAGTTAAGCCTTTTTCAACTGATTTTTATAGTTCGTTCTTATGTTGTACTGTTACACCTCTGTCCCAGGTTAGGGGAGGGTTGGTTAAACCCAGCCACATTCTGTATGCATGTGCCTGTCCCAAGTCTGGAGCCTGCAGAGGCGGATTTAGAAGGGGGCCCAGGCCCCCCGTTTTCTGGGAAAAATTTGGTTGATTATATAGGGAATCACTGAAGCATATGTCCTGAGTGGGCCCCCTCTTAGGCAGTCAGTGGGCCCCACTTATTAAAATTATTTGGATCCGCCACTGGCCTGTATAATTCAGGGGCTGTCATTTGTTGTGTAACTTATTTGTTTTTCGTTAATCTTTTTTTGCCAATAGCTGTTGCTGTATCTCAGTTGCATCATACAGCTTCCAATCAGAATCTAGGTAACCCGGGACCATGTGGGGCAGGAGCAGTAGTATATTCTGGAAATAGCCAAGGCATAAGTCTAAAGAGGCCAGTAGCTAATAGAGGATCGATACTTCTTGCTGAACTAGTAGCCATACTAGTGGTCCTGGAGCACTGTATAACGACTATAAAGGACCAGTTTTCTGAGCTTAAAATACTGTCAGATAGCCAGACTGCTGTAGGCATCTTGACTCTGAACTGGAAATCTTCTAACTACATCGACACAATTACTGATATCAAAGAATGCATGGGAACGCTCTTAAGACACAGCATACTAACAACCCTATCTTGGATCCCAGGCCATGCTAATATAGCCGGGAACGAGATAGCGGACCAGTTGGCAAAAGACGCTGCAAAAGAGGCCTCATCACTAAATGATCAGTATAATGTCATAACCATGTCAGATGTAAGATGTGCAGTCAAGATGTCTACAAAACTCAAATGGCAAAGCAGATGGACAATTAGTGAAACTGGAAGACAGCTTTTCAACCTAATTCCTATCGTTGGTAAGGACGCACAACTAGACAAGCCTAACAACCAAATAGGAAGAATATTGTCAGAAATAAGAACGGGCTACAGCAGACTTAACAAATA
This sequence comes from Mytilus galloprovincialis, assembly GCF_965363235.1. Taxonomy (NCBI): domain Eukaryota; kingdom Metazoa; phylum Mollusca; class Bivalvia; order Mytilida; family Mytilidae; genus Mytilus; species Mytilus galloprovincialis. Next base: position 68,983,869 of record NC_134846.1, read on the forward strand.
CAGAAACCAAATCGGTCAATCCCTCACGCCATATTGTGAATGCGGAGAAGAAGAAACATCAGAACACTTCCTGCTATACTGCCCAAGATACCAACAAGAAAGAGAGGACATGCGAAGACAAATGGAACTACTTAACATCGATCCAACAAATATACAGTCAATACTAGCACCACCAAAAAGAGAAACCTACGAAGCAACATCGCAAATTGTAGGGGAATATATTACAAAACCAGGGAGATTCCAAGAACTTGCAATCCCTGATTCCCGATCCTGCGCCTAAACAAGTATACCAAAGTACCGCGAGATATTACCTCGAGCAACGGTGTACCATAAGAGGAGGAAGATAGCACACAGAGAACAGTAGTGTCAATTATTGACCTTAGGATCAGGATCAGGATCTACATGTGATAAGTAATTATTTCAAGATGGGGTGTAATTTGACTGAAACTAATAGCTCTGCACCATGTGCAAGCAATTAATGCCTATATAAGTACTATAAAAAAAAATAGAGCATTAATTATACGTCTTTTGCTTCAAAAGTCAGTTGAATTATTAATTTGTTTTGTTTACTTTCTGAAATAAAATAAAATGAACATTCTATTTATTTTTATTTTCTGAAAACTTAAATTAATTTAAATTTTATATTTGTTAGATTCATTTATGCTTTTCCAGTTTCAAAAGTCGGTCTGTACTTTGATAATTTATTATGCGTACAGTCACATTTGCGAACACTTTAAGATGCACCACAAACTCATATGCGGAAGTGAGTGACTGTCAAAGGGTAAACAAAATACCTGTACAGGTGTGCAATTTACTTTCAACGAACGTACTGTAGCAACACACAATGTTGGAAAACTTTAATTTTGGTATGTATTTTGAAGAACGATTTTACCTGTTTGAAATAGAAATAGAGCTGCAAAACCAAAAATTAAAAGCAAAGTTGGATACAACCTATCCATAATGGCGCTTTCCTGTAAAACTGATATTCTAATTATAGGTTCGTTTAACAACAGTAGAAGACAAGTAAACCAGTTCAAAAGCGACATCTAGATATTTACCTGGTTTTACAGTTCACTTATACTACAAATTCCTCCTGTTTTGGAGAACCATGAATCTTTAAAGTCAACAAACAATTCAAGGAGACGGATAAATATAAGCAATTTTTGCCTGTTTCAGAATCCGAATTGTGAAAGTGTTTATAATAATACTTGTATTTTTCATGATAAAAATTTTGCTTACACTAAACATCGAAAAATTAAATACCGAGCATCAAGAATCCCTCTTAAAACTGGAGGTGAACATGTAACATGGAATTACCACCCCCCCCCCCTTGAAATTGTAAAAAAGAAGAGTGTTTATGGATTGTTTGCTCATAAGAGCCCAATATCGCTCATCAGTAATATCAGTTTGACTTATTTGTAGATATTACTTTGCTGAATAGTTTTGTCATTTGCGCTTTCTCTCTTTCTATCATTATATATTAGAGATAACAATAAATAAAAACTGTAAAATTTCCAAAAAAAATCTGGACAGTAACCCAACCGAATCAGTTGTCCTATTGGTCTAAAAATAAGTTGATCTAAACCTGTTCTACACTTTCAGCTATGTCAGTTTTGCTCTAACTGCTTTAGTTTTTGAAATGAAAGCCATAAACTTCAGTTGACCCCAATTTTCTATTTTTTATAAGGGAGCTACCATTTGATTTTTATGGGGGGCTAGGATGAAAAATTTTGTCCTTCATTTTTTTTAAACTGTAATCTCTGTCCTGCCTTTTTATTTTTCACTCTGTTCGGTCCTGCCTTTTTTTTTTTAGTTTATCCTGACTTTTTTTTTACCTAAATTGTCGTCCTGACTTTTTTTTTGCAAGTGTCTCATCCTGCCTTTTTTTTTTTTAACTCAAAACTCCTGTCCTGCCTATTTTTTTCAAATTTCATCCTAGCCCCCCCCCATAAAAATCAAATGGTAGCTCCCTAAACTGCCGCCATATTTTTGAATGGGTCAAACCTCTAGCTTGATACAATCTACATGATTTATACTGAGGTACGGTAACCCTTAGTTTAAGTTTTTAAGTGTTTGGCCAAGTAGTTTCAGAGAAGATTTTTGAAAAACTAATTAGACTTTCACTAAAAATGTATATAAAAGTTTTAAAGTTTTAATGCCAATTACTCCTTAAGGGGTCACTTTTTATCATGACAGGGGCGGATCAAGCCAATTTAAAAACGCCGGGGGTTCCTAACCTAGGACAAAAAAGGGGGGGGCAAATACATGTTCCCTTTCAAATGCATTGATCGTCCAAAAAAGGGGGTGTTCTAACCCCCGGACCCCCCCGTTGGATCCGCCACTGCATGATGACTGATTTGTATATTTTACTCAGCTGAACATTTATTGCCAATTATAATTTCTCTCTATCTATTATGATATTTAGATACATATACATTCAGTTACAGTTTGGATGTATTTGGTCCAGTATTTTCAGAGAAGAAGATTTTTGAACTAGAGGCTCTTTTAGAGCCTGTGTCGCTAAACTTGGTCTATAGATGTGCAAAGGACACAGATGGATACATGACAAAATTGTGTTTTGAGGATGGTGATGTGTTTGTAGATCTTATTTTACTGAAAATTATTGCTGCTTACAATTATCTCTATCTATAATGAACTTGGCCCAATAGCTATAAAGGAAAATATTTTGTAAAAATTTACAAAAATTTACAAAATTTATGAAAATTGTTTAAAATTGACTATAAAGGGCAATAACTCTTTAAGGGGTCATTTTGGTCATGTTGACTTATTTAAAGTTCTTTAAAAATACTTTGCTGTATATTATTGCTATTTACAGTTTATCTCTATCTATAATCATATTCAAGATAATAACCAAAAACAGCAAAATTTCCTTAAAATTACCAATTGAGAGACAGCAACCCAATGATGGGTTGTCCCATTCATCGGAAAATTTCAGGGCAGACAGATCTTCACCTGATAAACAATTTTACCCCATGTCAGATTTGCTTTTACTGCTTTGGTTTCAGAGATATAAGCCAAAATCTACATTTTACCCCTATGTTATATTTTTAGCCATGGCGACCATCTTGGTTGATCGGCCGGGTCATTTTAAACTAGAAACCCCAATGATGATTGTGGCCAAGTTTGGTTAAATTTGGCCCAGTAGTTTCAGAGGAGAAGATTTTTGTAAAAGTTAACGACGACTACGACGGACGACGGACGCCAAGTGATGAGAAAAGCTCACTTGGCCCTTTGGGCCTAATGAGCTTAAAAGTTGATATGACCAAAATTGTCAATTGACCCCTTTAGGAGTTATTGCCCTTCAAAGCGTTTTTTTACTACTTGTTCATCTAGTTTGCTTGCCTTACTTAAAACGACATTCTCTGTTGAAACCGCTGTATCAATGTCAGCCAAACTTTGGCTGAATGAGTTTCAGAGAAACTAGCATTACTTTTGTATTTTATTTCCAAGAAACTACGGCTAAAATGGAACATAAGGGGACATGTATTTTGTTTGCTTTAAATATGACAACTACAAAGAACTGTAAATAGCATTTTAAGCCACTCATAAATATATTTATTTAATTTAATAGCAAAAATAATCATTGATGAAAGATTAAAGAATAAAAATACAGGTGAGCGATTTAAGTTCTTGAGAGCCTCTAGTTGTGGTGGGGAACCTTGTGGTACAACTTCTCACGTTATTGCCTAGAAATCAAATGTTTTCGGACGACGACGATGTCATACTATTATAAAAACAATACCAACACTTTTGCTCTTTCTTTTTTTACCAAAACAATGTCAGAGTTTAAATCTATAGGAACAAACGCTCAACTACCTTGTACAGAAATACTAGTCGCTGACTGGTTCCTCTGGACTGCGGATTATATATAACATCAAGTATCTGACATATCAACCTCAAGTATCTGATATATCAACCTCCAGATGAAAAACCAATACATGTATTGACTAATGAACCATAAAAATTATATTAAATATTTCATGGACACATTTCTCTTGTACAGGTTTAAATGAAGTTGTTATATGAATCAAAATTACAAAATCTATATCGTAAAAATGTCTCTAATAAAACTTAAGCAGTCACTTAAACTACACAAGAAAAGAGAATTATGTGCCAGATATTCATTTCAGAACATATAAAGAATTGGGATATCATGGAAGATATCAAATATCTAGCAATCTTCTAATAACGCTGCTTTCTGATGAACATCACTTATATTTCTGCAACACAAAAAGTAAAACTTTAATATTTTTGCTGTTGGTATGAAATATGATAATATTTGTAACTAGAATGTTCACGAAACTTTGAATTGTTTACAGCCGATTTTAATGAGTGTGTAGGCAAAGGTAATATATTTGGTTAGCTTGCTTGCTAGCTGAACCGTGAAGTCATTGTAAGGTTAGGTAAATTACCCTCCTTTAAGAGTAGACTAGTCCAACAGATAACCAATCTACCTGTTTGTAGGACTAGGCTACTTCGAAAGGAGGGTAGTATACTTTACCTAAATATGACTTCACGGTTCGCTAGCAAGCAAGCTAACCAAATAAATTACCTTTAGCTACACTATCGGCTGTAAAACATTCAACATACCTTCACTTGCTGACACAGAGATATGTCTCACCTATCCACATAAAATTCTGAAAGACAAATCCAATAGACAGCAACATTGCTTATTAATTCAAAGCCGAAGGACTAGGATCATGCGGGCAGGGTCAAGAAATGGTCGACAAACAGGTAATAATGCAACTTTATACAAAATATATTGATCTGTTACAAGAAGATCCTACCAAACAAACTCCAGCCGAAAACTTACCATAGAAAATTGCCTATACATTCAGTCACTGGACCATGTCCTAGGGACCAGGGCCTCAAAATAGTCGTCAAACTGATATGCACTAATAGTAATGCGACTTCATTTTATAAATATCCTTGATCTATTACAAGCATATCCTATCAAACTAACTTGAGTTGAAAACATACATCAGGGTTAGGGCCTCAAAATAGTTGTCAAACTGATATGTTCTGGTAGTAAATTAATTTTGTTCTTCATTTAGCTTTTTACTGTTTTTTTATACATTGTTGGCATACATAATATAAAAGCAACGTAACTCTGATGAGTTCTTTAAATGAACAGTAATTTCCAAAAGGTGTCACATATTTGTAAAATAATTAACTTTAATCAATAAATGCCTCTAGCTGCCATTAAGTTGAGTAATAAACCCAACCCCCGTTTTGTGAAAACTTTTTTGTTGATTATATAGGGCATCACTGAAGCATGACTCCCCCCCCCCCCCCCCCTGATATTAAAAGTGGAATTTGATAAATGTCAAAACAGTTTGAAATGACAAACATCCATTTTCTGTAAGTTACAATGGCATTTATTCGTATTGGTATTCTAGTATTTAAAATAAAAGATTAATAGATTGTTGGTTGCTTATCACCAATTGGTAACTATTTCATGCGTGCTCAGGATTAGTAAATCTCAAAGAAAATGTGCATCCTCAAACAATGAATAAAATTTGCATATACCCTTACGATTTCAGCTATAGTCACTGTCATTTTCTTTTTCATTTAATAATGCTTCAAGGTAATTAGTGATACCAAACTCTCGCAAGATTTTTGTACAGTCCTCCAAATTTGTATGTCCATAATATTTTGAGGATCATCGAATGAACATAGATGAGCCAAAAAAATTTAGCAACACTTTTTTTTCAATTTTTTTTTTTTTTTTTGTTGTTTCTGGATTTTTTTTTTTATTAAACATTATTGATATAATCCTTAGTTTTACCTGTAATTTTAAACAGTCGTACTTTTTTCCAGGTGATTGATCATTTCGTGCCATTTCAGCTTTGCACGTGTAATTGATGTTTTACCCCCTGTACCTGTAATTTTAAAACTAAATTATTTTTTTTCGCACTAACGCTCAGAAACACACCATTGGTAAGAAAAACACATAAAAGTTTTAAAAAATGCATGGGGCGTCAACCAGGTCTCTCCAAAAATGACCGTCAGATGGCTCTTGAAATGGTTGATGCCGGCATGAGTGTTGCTGACGTCGTGGCTCGATTGTATGTGCATAAGTCAACAGTTTAGGGACTAGTAAACAGAAATCAACAAATTGCAACAGCACAGGATAGGTCGATATGTCGTAGACCAAAAACAACCATCGTCAAGGGAGGAGCGCTACCTTCACTTTACACCAACACGTGAAAAGTTTTTTTCTGGCCACAAGAGTAGTGCATTGACTAAAGGTAGTTGCTGGTGTTCCTGCCAATCCTTCATTGATGCACTTAGAACATGGCCGAGAAATTGATTTTGAAAAACACTATACTCATTTCCGCATTTTTACCCTCTCGCGCTCCATACAAAAAATATCCTAATGAATATGAGTGTTAAACATTCATGTTGCTTCTGACATGTCATAATTTTATATTTTTATTATCAAAATTATATGTTGTTATGATTTTGTAATAAAATAAAATTTCATAAATTTGTTGCTAAACTTTTTTGGCTCAGTATAGATAAATTAGGAATGTGTTCATGGTACACAGATGATGCCCCGCTAGCATATAATACAAAGGGAAATAACTCAAGAACTGTAAAAGTGAAGCTAAAATTTAACTTGTACTTGATCTTAGTTTTGTGATAAGCATTGTGTATACGTTTAATACCATTTAGTTGAGGCAACCTTATATTAGAGAAGGAAAACAAAAAATCCATCATTTTTCATTTCTAAAGGGGCATAACCCTTGAGGGTAAAAATGAGGCCATCATATTCCAAACTGGGTCTACGTTTTGCGGTAGTACACATAGTGTATAAGTTTCAGAACATTTGGTTGAGGCAAAATAAATTATAGAATGAAAACAAATGAACGGTTATTGCAGAGATTCGTCTCACCTTTTTGAAATTTTGATAATGAAAATTTTAAGATTGAAAAAAGCAATACTCTAACATGCAAGTCGATGAACCATGATGAGGGATAGGGCTTTATAATTTCCATACCAAATATCATCGACTTCACATTAGCAGTTCATCTTAAACTGATCTAATTACAAACTAATACACAAAAGTGACAAACTAAGCATATGTTTCAAAGTTAATTGACCATGACTGAGGGAGTGGGGCTTACTATTCTGAATGGATATGAGATGTACTAATGCTTTTACAACTGAATACCAATTAACATTGACCTACCACAAATGGTTCCCCTTGAACTGACCTAAAGTAATCACAAACTAATACATGTAAACTGCAAAAATTCAAAGTCGTTAGACCAAGAATAAAGGGTGCAGCCAAATAATCTCCATTGAAATGAGATATGCCAATGCTTATTAATCTGCATATCAAATATCATTGACCTACCACTTGTGAAACATATATACATGTACTGACCTTTTCACAAACTAATACATGTCAATGAAGCAAAAGTTTCAAAGTGAATATACCACAACTGAGGGGCAGGGCCAAATAATCTCCATGGGATTGAGATATGCCAATGCTTATACAACTGCATACCAAATATCAATGACCAACCACTCATGGTTCACAATAAACTTGACAAATTTACAAACTAATGCATTGTTGACACTGCTTGAATCAGTATACATATGTCTCAATTTTTGACTGCGTCAAGACAAGACAAACATTTCAGCATTTTTTCAATTTGATAATGGGTACAAGCCTAGAACAGTAAAGTGGTGCCACAAAAATCAAACATGATCTGTATTTTGTGGCAATGAGAATTGTGTACAAGTTTCATAACATTTAGATGAGACAAAATAAGCTGGAGAATGAAAACAAATTTCAGCAATTTTTCCATTTGTAAACGGACATAAGAGGTCTAGTATTGCAAATTGGTTGGTTAGCAGACACTGAAGAGTTAATGAGGGTGGTAAAGGGGGGTGCTTGCACGAAAAAAACGTGAAATAAGAAATAATTTCACGTTGAACGTGAAATAATTTCTGTAATGAACGTTGCACGAAAAATAAATACTTTTATTTGAACCTTTTGTGACTGAGTCACTGTCTTCTTGTATATATTAACTCTTTGTTTTACTTGATATTCCCGATTTAGTATACAGATTTATGATATAATTGGTTTATGGCTTTTAAAAAAGTATTTCTTGACAATCTCTGCAAAGTGTTTGAATTTTATTTGATAAATACAGAGCACGCAAAATAAGACTTTGAAAATCATGATGCACGTAAAATTAAATAAGCAGAACACGTTCAACGAGGCACCCATCTTGCACGACTGAACGTCAAATAAAAAAGTAAAAACACATTGAAATTGAAATAAAAAACGGCGATCACGTTGCACGAAAATAACCCTTTACCACCCTCGTTAATATGAAAACAATATTTTGCCAATGTGGGGACTTTTTAAATAGCTACATCAGAAATTATTTTAAGTTTGTGACATCAAACCCTGTAATTAGGGGTAATTGTGATAATTTCGACAGAAAATTCAATAAATCTGTTCCTTTAATCAAATGAATTGGCAGAATGAACACAAATTAATCTGAGACTTTTACTTCAGTTGTAATATAGCCCTATTTTGGTGTACATGTTACAACTTTCTGGAAGCATAAACTTTGTAATATTTTTAATTATCTGCAGCTATATTTTGATATGGTTTATATAATTTGCCTTGTACAAGTATTGAGAAATGCAGTTATTTCTTACACTACTATACATGAATGCAACTTGCACTGAAACAAAATGAGGCAGCTTTTGAATATGTTTGCCAAGCATCATTTCCATCAAGTGAAAAGACAAATACATATACTGAATCGAAGACTCACAACAATCTTCTATCTGTACATAAAATGTTATCTGCTCTATGGTCAGGTTGTTGTCGCTTTGTCACATTCACCATTTCCTTTCTCAATTTTATCAACAGCATGGTAAATCAAAACAAATACAAGTCATAAGATTTCAGAAGTTTATTAAGAATCCTTGCCACTTATAAAAGATGTAAAAAAAAGTTTTTCATTAAAATCATTTAAGTACAGTTGTAAACAACCAAATTTATTCATACATTTAAACTGACAAGAAGCTGGATTCTTTATTTTTATTAATTTCTTTTCCCCAAATATATGCAAATATAAGATTAGAAACAAGTGAAATTTTCACTACTTGAGATTCAAAAAGCTCTGGTATAAATGATAGTAGAATTGCTTCTAACACATGGTATTTTATGATTATACATGTAAAATTTAAAGCACTTCCCTTCAGTGATAGGAATGTTAATCTGACAAACCAAATTATTCAAAACTGGAAAGTTCATGTATCTTCCCTGCCCTATAATGATACATTTATGAACAATGAAAATGAAAAAGCTGTAAAATATTGAAACAAAACAAAGACATATGTTATTGTTATATGTTAGATGTTGATTTTGTTAAGCACTGGTTCCTTTTTCACAAATGACTATTTTCATTAAAATATTCTACAGCAGTGAATAATGGATATGTAATAAAAATACAAAATAAAAGTAGCATTAAAATCAGTAAAACAAGCATAGATTATTCTTGCACCATTTTTTTGTTCATTTCAGATGTTAAAATGTTAAGCATTGGTTCCTTTTTTTATCAGTACAAAAAATATCATTGCTTGTTTTATTGTTTACAGACATAAAATTGTATGAACAGTAATCACATATGTTCCATTCTCTCATCAACTCTCAACTTATCACACAAACTTGTGAATTCTGATCAAACTATGCATTTCTTGTTTCATCATGACCTCCTCTTCTTTCCATAAAACCATCTCCTGTCACATCAAGAGTTTACACTCTTACTAGATCTTTAACCGATGTGACAGGGAGTGGTATTGCATAGATATTTAACAGTCAATGAAGTACCCGTGGTTTATAAGTTTTTTAAAAGTCATTTTCATCATAACTTCTTGAATGTAAACAGAGCTGCAACAAACAAGGGGATCAGAGCTGCCATAAAGTTGATCTTGTTTTGTGTTACTCCATTACATTCTGGGTTACCACAATGACAGTATTTAACCTTGACCTTGTAGGTTCCTGTTCTTTCTCTACAAGTATCTTCTACTTCTCCTGTCATAGCACATTCTCTAATGTAACGAACATTCCAGTCATCTCCATAATACACTAGAAAAAAAATAAAATAATTTACAATTTGTTAACTACTTTTTTTCCCTTGCAAGTAATATATATATGTATGATTATTTATCAATGACAACAAGAATAAATACATTGTATAGTTATTTAAACAAATCTATGATGGTATTTGCCTTTTGTTTTGAAAGATTCTTGTGGCACATGGTTAGGGACAAAAAAATAACAATAAGAACCACTTCCTTTGAGATTTTGACATTACGCAGGATTCCAAATTGAAATGGGTTTATCTTGTTTTTCTGATGAATTTCTTGTAGCTAAATAACAAGTTATATATTAGCACTAACTTCTAACTTGTTCAATACGGTAATTGGTAAATGAAAAGGATCAATTTTAAACTAAATTGTAATGACAATTTTTTACCCTGTTATAGTCAAGGTTTCAAAATGTAGTTCCAAGTTTTATCAATTTTCCTCAGTATTAAGGCTAAAAGGTCACGATTTCAAACTCAAATTATAATAATGTATTGTAATTCTAGGAAGTTTTTTAATAAATATATACAAGTATACCAAATATAAACGAGTCTAAATTGAAAACTATGTTCAAACCTATGATTGCTTTGGATAAAAAAACCGCAATTTGTATACGTGTGCATGTAAAACAAGTATACCAAATATATATATTTTTTAACACTAGACACACAGTGATACTTACCCAAATAATAAAGAATGTATAGATTACGAACATTTGACACAAATTATTGATCTGAATAATAAATTTGTTACATCAAATGAAATGTCTTGAATACAAGATATTTGCTTTAAACTACATAAAATATTTACCATTTTGGACGATCTTCCTACACATGGTATAATTAGCTGGACAATCTTTCACAAAATTGGTGTTATCTTTTGGAAATTCATCTCCACACTGCTGTTCTTTAAATGAATTGCATACATGACATTTTATGGATTCACCTGAAAATAAAAATGAATAAATGAGAAATTTGTATATCATATTCATTGAGAAATTCATTACATTTATTCTGCTTAGCCAGACACAAGCTAGTAGGAACTTGATGGTCAGGAATTTTCCATTTCTTCTATCACTTTGCTTTTCTGTGTAATTAATTGCATTTTTTCACTTCGTTTTAAAACATTGAGATATAGTCAAATGGATTTCAGATGGTGTATCGTGCTGCCATGTGTGTGTACACAACTGTGTAGTGTTTACTCCAATGATAGGAGCACCTATATATTTTTCAGACGTCTATGGTGTTTTCCTATGGTAATAATAGCAACATGCTTTATCTAATTACCCAAAAAACGTAATTAACCATCACTCATGATAGAAAAAATATGAACAACTTTACATTTGTGAAAATTAGCTAGCACAGACGAAAGTTTTCTCTAATCATAATCTTTTAAGTAAGCTTGCTATTATTTTGATTGGAAAACCCATAAGCCTTTTTATGAAAATAGTATTTGTCTCCATAAAAGATGCTTAACTGTCCTTGTCAATGTTTTTGGTCTTTGGCTCGTTTTGACATTTTGTAAACATGCCTTCAGGGAATTGTTGTGTCTTATCAATTAACATTACTCTCTACAGTTATTCTTGTCATCGTGATGAAATAATAATAATACATTTTACCGTGTGTGTTTTTCTATGTTGTGATGTTATGCTTTTGTTTCAGAAAAAGGGAGAAGGTTTGGATCCATTAAAACGGTTAATCCCGCTGCAAATGTTTGCACCTGTCCCAAGTCAGGAATCTCATGTACAGTAGTTGTCGTTTATTTATGTAATTTATATGTGTTTCTCGTTTCTCGGTTTTTTATTGTATATAGATCAGACCGTTGGTTTTCCCTGTTTGAATGATTTTACACTAGTAATTTTGGGGCCCTTTATAGCTTGTTGTTTGGTGTGAGCCAAGGCTCTGTGTTGAAGGCCGTACATTGATCTATAATGGTTTACTTTTTTTTAAATTGTTATTTGGATGGAGAGTTGACTCATTGGCACTCACACCACATCTTCCTATATCTAAGAAGTGCAGAGGGAAATGCCAAAAACATCCTCTAATATGGAACGTCTGAAATAATAATGGTATCGACGAAGACCCAAAGTTATTGTAAAAAAAACATATCATGAACAAGGCAACAGTACCAGGCTGGGCCCATAGGGAAAATATCCTTCAAGATCACTGGTTTAGAATTCATAGACATAATGCTTTTTGTTAAATAGAACAGAAGTGAAATCATTGACATACTTGATCATCCGTCTTTACATAAGGAAACTTTGTTCTGATAGTTTATCTATTTATAATAAAATTATATGGTTTTTAATATCATGGCTTAAGTTTGGTTTCTAAAACTTTCTTCTGACTATGGTATAACCCGAATAATTCAGTCCCTCCCCGTAATCGATCTCTCCTACTTGCGAGGGCCTGAATTCCTTACACGATAAAAACTCTTCACGAATCCTGGATTTTGATTGGTGCCCTGTAGAAGAGGTGACCAATCAGCAATTAGCTCAATTTTATCGAGATGGGTAAATCCCGAGCTAATTCCGAATGGTTGATTGAAGATTTTTCATTGTCTATGCATTCAGGCGTTAATGTAGTAAGCGGAATATAACGACTGAATTATTCGGGTTAATTATGGTATTGTTAGTGGCTTTGACTTGTTATATTTTTAGTCCATTTCTATTTGTCTATATATACATTTATACATGATATAACAATGATAACTATTAATACAGTTATATATTGTTGAAATACAGGTCATTGTCGTAAACATGATGAAATTTGATAGCTAAATACCCTTTCCCATAGGTTTATCTATACATGTAAGTAGGAATATAAGAACCAGATAATTTATTTAATCACAATCAATAGCTTATCTTAATATCAAAATGTATTATATAATATTACATCATGAACCTAAGGCTATTATAAAACAATTGTCACAACACAATAAATCATTAAAACCTACTGTAAACAAACAGCACCTCGACATAAATGGACAATAACTATTACATAACATTACATCAAGTTTTATAAAACCAGCAAGCTTGTAAAGAAATTATGCAAATGATGAGCTGACCAAGTAAAATGACACTTAAATAGTTAATACCCTGTATGATTTTTTTTTAAATTATAATAATTTATTTACAAAAGTCCACATTTATAAAAATATAGAAAATACCTTCTCTTAACTGCCCCTTAAATTTACTTTTTATAGTGTGAAAGGTTATTTCAAGGTTTGAAAGGAATGTAGTCATTTGCCTTCATCAAAAACATTCTGATATTTTGTAATTGCTTAATATGTGTAATATTATAATCTCATGATACCCCCTTTAATTTAGAATAAAGTATGTTTTTTTCTATTTTCTAATTCTATATAAAATAATATTTATGTCACTATCTACATATACAATGATACTGATGTCAGAGGCTAAAATACAAACTGTACATATAATTTTTGTAGAATTGACATTATTAAGTGTTATGACTATCCATTTTATGAGGGGTACATTTCAAGTGCTAAAACTAGGCTAAAACATATTTTCTTTTGTAAAAACCATTTCAAGTACATGTACAAAAGGGTATAATAAAGTTTTCTTTTCTACAAAAGCAAAATGCCCCCTTGTGTAGAAAAGTTTCTCGTTTTGGGGGTTTCCCAACCCATTGGGAGCAAGTCTTAAGTCTTATAGAAGAGTTGCGTTTCATTAAAGGAACCCAACTCTAAAAATAGTCTTATAAGATGATAGTATGCAAAGATTACTATTGATCGCATACTTTATACGTATGGTTAACTTATTGTTTGATATTAAAGTGATGTTCGATTCTGGTTTTCAAAGGTTAAACCAGTACGTCATTAACAAGGTGACCCCTATAAAACAGTAAATGTGTCCTTTGTAAAGGTAAAAAGTCTCCAAGGACATTTTGTACCAACAATATTCACCTTGAATGTATCATATGGCGTCCTAATCGTTCCTCAAAATATTGATTCAATTCAAAGCATTTTTGAGTATGATTGAATAATTGAAATGCAACTTACCAACATCGATGTAACAAGAAATACAAATAAAGATAACGACTGCAACCTCCAGGTACTTCATTGTTGCTGCTCCTTTGCCTTGACGGATGTTAATGACAAGACAAGAACACGCATGCGCTTATCTGAATATCACCACGTCATAAGGTTAAATAGGGTTTATTATTGCGAAAGGACCTTAAGGGGTACATAAAGGATATATATTGTGAAATAATGAAACATAGTCGGAAGCATTACTTTGATATCCATTTTGCAATATTTGAATATTTGTTCAAGGGTTCATTATTTCACCATATATTTAAAAATATGTGTATATACAAAATTTAGTCATACATATGATGAATTATAAGAACAGAGACATTCGTAATGTCATATCTTTTGGATAGTTATGTGGTGTTTCGTAAATTATACAATAGCTGAGGTTGTGGATGGGGTTAAATGATTAAAGCATAATGCCCTTAAAAATGAAGATTAGACTGAGAATAACGGGCACAAAAATGAACATTAGAGAAAAAGGGGTTAATTTTTTGAAGATGAGAGAAAAAAGGGTTTAATTTTTTGAAGAATAGAGAAAAAAGGGGTGAAAATTAAATGTTTAATAACAGACACCCCCCCCCCCCCATCCAGACCCTCATAGCTTTTGTTGCAACCCCCGGCAATAACCTCACGAGACGAAGTCGAGTATCATGAATACTAGTACATATACAGCATATTTTGTTTACAAGTTCTCAGAATTTTGTAAAACAAGAACACTTGTTTGGTTTACTACGGAAGAAAAACATATATATATATAAGGTGTTACGAGAGTTCCAGATTTCCCTACAGGCTTCAATACCATCGTCATGGGGGATGTTAGTATAGAGGGAGGTAGCATCAAGCGAGACAAGGATCGTTTCAGGTGGGAGAGGGTTCAGAGATTCCATTTTCTTAAGATAGTGTGTTGTGTCTTGAATATAGGATGGTAAATTTTCTACATGTGATCTCAGATAAAAGCCAATAAATTCTGATATTTTCTCTGTAGGGTGGTCATTGGCAGAAACAATTGGTCTACCTGGATTATTGACTATGTATTTTGGGCAGAAGATGGACACGCCCGGGCATTGATTTTTCAGGTTTTAGATATTTAAATGTGTCTTCATCAATGTCCATCAATATGTCCCTGTTCACACATGTTTTTCAGGTTTGTGGTGATCTCTTTGTTGAACTGAGGGGTGGGGTCAGAGTCCAATTTCTTATAAAATCTCTCATCAGAGAGTTGACGTTCTGCCTCTTGAATAACTTGCCATGGATACATCAAAGAGAAATTATATTTTACCATTTTATATACTGGATATAAAATCTATGGAAGATTCTGATTACATATATATGCCCATATATGACACAAACAGTAAGCTTGATATTGCAAGAAAGCAATGAAAAGGGGATGGTAAAATTCATAAGGGCAAATTTTAGTATTTTTTCCTAACTGTTTATTGCTACCATACAAACCATGCACAATGACGGTCACATAGATGAGGATACAATTGGATATTTAAAACCAGAGAACGCCAAGCTTGGTCTATTGTATCTTCTTCCTAAAATACACAAGGTTAACAACCCTGGTAGACCCTGTATCCGCTAACGGCCACCCGACTGAGAAAATCTCGGAATTTGTAGACTTTCATTTAAGATCTCATGTAGAAATGGGCAAATTAGAGAAACAAATTATTTCAACATCTTTATCCAAACCTCTGTCTTGGTTCCGTTTCATCGATGATGTTGACATGAAATGGATTGAATCCCAACAAAAATAGGATGCTTTTATCAGACATGCAAACAACGCCCACCAGTCAATTAAATTTACATATGAAATATCCGACTCTAAGATATCTTTTTTAGACACAAGTACATCTATAAAGGACGGTGTCATATCAACAGACCTCTACTGTAGACCTACAGATAAACATCAGTACCTTTCTCCCCAAAGCTGTCACCCAAAACACTGTACAAAAAGTATCCCGTACAGTCACGCTCTCAAGAGTAAAGCTGATTTGCTCCTCTGAGGAGGCTGTCACTCAGCGGTTACAGAAACTTCGCGGATTTTTGACAAAACGAGGTTATAAGAAATGGGACATAGATAAGGGGTTTGCGCGTGCTAACAATAACAGCCGCAATGACCTGTTACAGTACAAAAAGAAGAGGCGCAGCAAAATAGTTCCATTTGTTTTAACATACAATCCCGCCTTTACTAACCTTTCACGTTTGATCCGTGCCAATTGGCAAAGTATTGCCAATCACCCAAAATTATCCAAAATCTTTCCCGATCCTCCTGTCTTAACTTTTCGGAGACCAGCAAGTCTAAAAGACTTATTTGTGAAAGCTGCCGTCTCCTCTAATAAAACCTGTTCAACTACAGGATGTTGCAAGTCATGTGGTAACAAACGAAGTCTGACTTGCCAGCAAATACTGAATACTCAAACATTTACTTGCCACTCCACTGGGTCTGTGTACACAATATTTTGTAATGTAACTTGCAAAACCCAGAATGTTGTATACGTTCTTCAGTGTCGATGTGGCATGCAGTATGTTGGCGAGACAGAACAACCATTCATCAAACGCATGAATGGTCATCGTAGAGACTACACCTGCAAGCCCGACCTCCCCGTAAGTCGTCATTTAAGATCACATGGGCACGCCCAAGCTGATCTAAAACAAACTTACCATCACCATCATAGATCACAACGAGGATTGGTCAAAGGCCGACAGACTTGCTCGGGAAAGTTTTTGGATAAGAAAGCTCAGCATTTTCCCTACCATCACTAATTTTCTGCCATCACTTGTGTCCAGTAACTCCGGCTTCCGTACTTGACTCTTACACTTTTCATGATTTTTTAAATTATACTAGTTTTAATTACAGTTGGCAGGGATGTGTAAATACACAGCCACGTTCTATTACTTAACCTTAGTAAAAATTTATTACTCATTTTTCTTATCATCAAATTACTATATTTGGGGTGTTTAAATACGCAGTCTCTGTTGCAATTTTTCTACCGTTGTCATATTTTAAATATTATACCAGCTTAGATCGGTCAGGACTGTTTATTGGGACTGTATTTTCACGCGGTTGTTAAACATGTCAACTATCACCACCTTTGGGAATTTAGAGTTGTGCCAGTTCACATCGTAAATAACTATTTTTATTTTGGCATATCTTTGTAGTCTTTGCGCCGTGTTTGGAATTTTAAAATTGTTCCAGCGTTTGCTTAAATTGTATAAATTTCAAGATTTTGATAGAGTCTTAATTTGAATTGACATGATCCATTTGTCATCGTGCTATTACCGAGGAAGGATATCTGTTATCCGAAATATCTAACATATTGTTCGTTTTATTGTGTTTTTGGTGATGTACCCTTTTAGACTTGTTATATATATATATATATATATATATATATAAATATATATATACAACTCGTCCTAAACATCAACCCAACAATGTTAGATCTGTAAAATTTGCTTTCCTCGCCGGGATTCGAACCCATGCTACTGAGGTATCGTGACACCAAATCGCCTGTAGCCGTCCCGCTAGACCACACGACCACCTGGGCTTCACAATAATAAAGCTTTCGGTGGCCGTGTGTTACCTTTCCTCGTCAGTTTTAATCTAGCGTCGTACTACACTACATGATATATAAGGCATGGAGATGTTATTGTTACAGATCAGCTGAATTATCTATAGTAAAGGATCCTACAAATTAACACAATATATATATAAACGAGTCTAAATTGAAAACTACGTTCAAACCTATGATTGCGTTGGATAAAAACCGCAATTTTTATACGTGTGCATGTAAAACAAATTTCGTTGTAGAAGGGTATAAAAACAACATTTTCCAAAAGACCAAAAAAGTGAAAAAGTATATTTAAACAAAACGCATTTGACTAACAGGTCGAACAACTGATGTTCTTTAACCCTGATGACTGCCATTGACGATTGCCAAATAAAATTGATCACAAGATGTAACAAAATGGATCTAAATATAAATTTAATACTAAACAGAAAAGAAAAAAAATTAACTTGTGGCCACGATGTTATGCCAAACATACGGTGTCAATATTTTTTTAGTACACCAGATCCGGATTTCGACTATAAATGTCTCCTCAGTGATGTTAGGGATCGAAACGGTATTTGGAAGGCCATATCAAAGTTCCCTCATTTTTAGATAGACTCTTGAATTTTAAGAATCTATAAGGATGAACGGATCATATAAACCGGAGGGAAAATATGATACAAGCCCAAACGAAAAAATATAAACGAGTCTAAATTGAAAACTACGTTCAAACCTATGATTGCGTTGGATAAAAACCGCAATTTTTATACGTGTGCATGTAAAACAAATTTCGTTGTAGAAGGGTCTAAAAACAACATTTTCCAAAAGACCAAAAAAGTGAAAAAGTACATTTAAACAAAACACATTTGACTAACAGGTCGAACAACTGATGTTCTTTAACCCTGCTGACTGCCATTGGCGATTGCCAAATAAAATTGATCACAAGATGTAACAAAATGGATCTATATATGTATGGATATATATATGTACGTGTATCACCTGGCGAAAGAAGGAGTTTGTCAAAATACTGATAATTTATACAAAAAGCCTGTACAAATCATGTACAAAATATTAACTAATCATACAAAACCTATATAAGTGTACTGATATCGTTGATTTATAGATAAACATTTTTTGTATGCGTTTTGATGATAATATTACACTTGTCGCATTAAACAAATTAGGGTGTTTACTATATATATGAAAATAAATTCTTCTGGGCAACTTCAAACCTGAGACTACTCTCAGTTCAAACCAAGACGAAAATTGCACTCTTGACTGAAAGAGTGGTAGACTTCGGCAGGATTGGTTATACTCCGTCATGGCTAGGAATCAACACAGTCCATCAGGAGGACACTACTGCCTACCAGTATATCTTGGAAAGAAGATGCGATATGATTGGCAATGAGACAACTCTCCACCATAGACCAAATGATGTATAATTAAGCAACTATAAGGCCATAGTCTTTCAACAACGAGCAAAACTCACACTGCATAGCAAGCTATAAATTGCCGAAAATGCAAATGTAAAACAATTCAAACAAGAAAACTAACGGCCTGATGACTGTACAAAACAATAAACAAAAAACAAATATGATGATATACAGCAACATAACTATGACAATCACAGGCACATACATAATATAACTGGGTTAAATGTGTTATAAACAACAATAAATCACCTTCAAATATAATGTTATGACACAGATATATACAACACACAACAGTTTCAGTTTCTTAATCGATTCCTGTACTACATTTTTTGGCGTTTTTGTAACGCAGGCGTCACACTGTTCCGGAGTTGACAACAGAGGAACAAACGAAGAGGAAATATTAAATTTGGGTGCGACCGTAAAATATTGGGCTATTCGTCATGGCAACATATCCATCGTATGACCATCGATTTAGTTTTCAGGTACCCGCAGCAACTTCGATAAAACCTTTCCTAAGATTTATGTTCGTGTTACCTTTTAAGGCCACCGTGAGGGAATATGGTCAAATCGTGTTATCTTCGTCAATGATGTCTGCGATTCTATCAAAGTCAAATTTGCGGTTGAGGTGATCTAGTGTACTACTACAGCTGATAAGTGGATCGCCATTGTGAGCAGTTTGAGAAAAAAATTATAATTTCCTCACTGCTTTGGTGCTTCTTGATGGAAAGCATGTTACGGTCACCTATGCTTGAAATACTGGCTCTGTCTATATACATGACATACTAGTACAAGTGCCTTTTATCCATTGGTCTCATGACCCTGATCGAAGCACACTACAAGTTTCACTTGATTGATGTCGGCTCTGATGGTTCCAGGAACGATGCTCCAGTATCTACAATAGGTCAAAACTGAAGGAAGGCCTTGAAAGTCTTCCTGAAAAGAAGTCTCTATACCTGGAGATGACGTCCCTTTCCCATGCTATAAAGATAAGATAAAGATATTTTATTTCCTAATCATAGGGCTCATAACAAGCATGTAATCACATAAAGTAAAAATAAAAAGCCTTTCTCTCCCACTCGCATACACTCACATATACAACTCTCGTTCTGATTAAGGATGATTGATTTAACAGTACAACATGTAAATGAAAAATGAAATACAATAAAAATACAGATACAAATGTTTTTTTTTTTTAATTTTATGAGGAGAGTCAGTATATATACACACAGAAGGGGATAATTCATTTGGTAGTAAAAACGCTCGATGAACCCGTTTCCTAGTAGAAAAAATTAAACACCATGAGAAAATATTTAACTATAGACTCTCAAGAGCCAAGCGTGTAGTGGAGAAAACCTTTGGTATTCTGGCACACAAGTTCAGAGTTTTTCTGTTGACCTCGGTCGAACCAGAGCCTTACAGAAAAATCATTACAATTTGTGACAATATGAATACCAGAGAATTATAAAACTCTTCCAATTTACAGCACCTTTTTTACAAATTACTCTCAATGGACGCTTAGTCTACTTGACCAACGGACTTTTCTCCAAAGTAACATAAACATAGATCAGTTGACTGAGTTCTTTTTAACCGAATGACACTCTATATGTTGTCTCATACCAAATGTATAATAAAGGGAGTTGCAAATAATTCTTTAATATTGCAGATGCAGCATTGCTGTTACAACTTCCTGTTTAATAGCATTTACGGAAGGATAAAACGATCAGTTGATCTGATAAATTCACCAACTTGGATCTTGTTGTAGTATTTAATAAAAATCACTGTATTCGTGTTGTATATGTCCTAATGTGTATAGAATTATGGATTGAACTAGAAAATTTTCTGTATAAAGTCAACGATTATGTTGACTTTTGAAGCTCAAACTTTCTATTACTTAAAAACAACATTTATGAGGGATGGAAAAACTAGGAACGTAATCTTGAATAGATATATTTATACTACTGCTTTTTCTTTTAAATCGTATTGATACTTACAAGATCACATTAAATAAGTGGAAATAATTTTTATTAGCAAGGCATGTTTTCTATATTAAAAAAAAACAACCAAGCAATATAGATATATAGAAAAGGGGGTCGACTACCCAAATAACTGTGAAAAAGCTAAATTGTGAAAAGGAATAACTAGAAATTCCCCAACTACATAAACATGCAGCTTTTTTTCACACATAAGATGTGTTATGGTTATTCCAATACTACAAGATAGCAATTTAGGTGACAAACATATATAACTAATTGATCATAAAACCATCGGGACATTTCGGTGATCTTCGGTGTCCCGAGAGAAACACCTGAATTGCAGTACTAGAGTTATTCATACTATTTAGAGTAACCATCGGTGCATGAAAGCTTAACATTAAACTGTTTAAAGTGTACTATACAGAATGAAGGACAGACGGTGTCGAATTGTGCTATTTTAATCATGGGAAATAATGATCAAACTTCCTAGTTCCATAAAACTGGATTTTCGGGGAAAAGATGATACTGTACCTACCGATAATCAGCATCTTTTGCCTTATACCGGGTAAGTTGACGATTTTAACAACATCAGGAATAAACTTGTCGTGTTTAATTCTTGAATATATTTAGGAAAATAATCCGTTGATTCTCACCTGTCAGGTAAGGTTAATAATCAGACATCTTGGGACGTGATGAAATAAAATAATTGATTTAACATATAAATAACAAAGCAGTAACAAAGCTTTGCTGTGTTAGTTATAATAAATAAATAATTACCAATCAATATGTGAGAATCGATACTTTAATGGGGTGACCATGTGTGTGTTTGAGATACCCGGTCTAACAGAAGGGTGTGGCATAAGTCACCGAACGGTTATACCTATTATTCAAAGTTTTACAAAACACAATCAATAACTGAAAAATCATTTAAAAAAGAACATGTGTAACTTTCAGACATGGTTGTGGTAAATACTTGATGGTAATGATTTCTTGGTCGCACTACTAGTATATCCATTCAGTTGTTTATGAACTGCTTATCTATTTGTCTATGAAGCATGCATGCATTTGATAATAGGATGCTTAAAGTTGATTTTCCAAAAACTGGACTTCAAAATGACAAGGACTTATTTACAAAGACCAATATATGGTATATTTCATTGAAAAGGGAAAGAGGATGACATCGGGTCTAATATTATATAGATCACATTAATTTTCATAAAAGTGACACAAATTAAGGGTGAATATTCGCTCGTATCATCCGAAATTGTTTTAAAACTATACTAAATAGTGTTTGTCAACTGAGGAGAATATGTGTACGTATAGAAATGGTATGTATTGTTTTTGTTTTGGTGAGTTAGGTGGAATGATAAGATTTCATTCATAGCACAAACACATTGAGTATCATAATATGTATATTGTAATGTGTAGTACTCTGTCCATCTTATCAACATTCATATATAAAGGATAGTTTTGTTTTTGTGTTATTTCTGTAAAGGATATAGCTTATGTTTCCTATGCTTTGTCTAATTGCCTGTGAACTAAAGCTCATGTTCCTTGATATCTTTTAGGAAAGTTTATGTTCACTACATGCTTTGCCTTATTTCTGTAAAGAAAGTTATGTTTCCTGCATGTGCCTTGTCTTATGTCTGAAAAGGAAAGTTTATGTTCCCTGTGCTCTTTCTTATTTCTGTTAAGGAAAGCATATATTTTCACTGTACTTGGTCTTATTTCTGTAAAAAAAAAGCTTATGTTATACGTGCTTTGTCTTGTGTCTGCAAAGGAAATCTTATGTTTCTTGCATGTGCTTTGTCTTATATCTGCGAAAGAAAGCTTATGTTACCTGTGCTTTGTCTTATGTCTGCAAAGGATCTCGTATGCTCCCTGTGCTTTGTCCTATGCCTGCAAATGAAATCTTATGTTCCCTGTCCTTTTTCTTATGTCTTCAAAGAAAAGCTTATGTTCCCTATGCTTTGTCTTGTGTCTTCAAAGGATCTCGTATGCTCCCTGTGCTTTGTCCTATGCCTGCAAATGAAATCTTATGTTCCCTGTCCTTTTTCTTATGTCTTCAAAGGAAAGATTATGTTTCCTGTGCTCTGTTTAATTCATGTAAAGAAAAGCTTACGTCTGCTGTGCTTATTATTATGGTTACATGCATATATTAGATATTTAGCTCACGGTCAACTTGTCCAATCTATATTCATGCTAGGGACAATTGTACTGGTTTGTCTTAATTATAGGAGATAGTAAGGATGGTCTGGATGGGAGTTTCCATACTGTATTCTGTAATATATTACGCTTTTTTTTGTCTACAACTTGTACTCTGTGCTTGTCATTGTTTATAGTCTAGCACATCTTCATTCCCTATTCTTTAATCTATTATCCATCCATTATTCTCTATTCTTAAATCGTTTATCCTTTATTCTCTACGGTATTATGTTAACCGCATTCAGACCACCAGTTAGACCGTTGGAGCTGTGCTTTTTCTTCATTTCCTTTTCCTTAGGGATAGTTTTAAAAGCTGTGGTTGTCTTATTTGCACATGAGATAGTTGTGTCGTGGTTGCTGTGATTTGTCTTGTTTATGTCAGGATTTGATGGGATGTGATAAATGTGCAATATTTAACAAAGAAACATCATGTTATTTCTTGGGAACTGTTTTATGTTTATCTTCTGTATGGATATTTTTATGTGAAGTCGGAAATGTTTTTCAATATAAATGGGAGAAGGCTGTGTTATGTTAATTCTATCATAGCACTGTGTCACACATAAACACGATGAAGAAAGTTCGGCGATGATGAATGCACTTAATTTTAACGTTATAATAAGCTAAGTCGTGGTAATATTTCTTCTCGGTAAGGTCATGATAACTTAGCTCTTCTTTACTTTTGTACATATATTGAAAAATTTAATATGACATGTTAACTCTGCCTGCTTCATTGTGGTTACTTTGTTTTACTAGTATTATGTGCTGGCATTGTGGAAATAATAAAAATCTACCCCAATGTTAAATTTTGGTTATGTAAACATAAGAGCACAATTAATACACGGGTAGATTTTATTTCTATACGATTAAAATCCCGAATTAAATTGTTGAAAATATTTCAACATATATGTGTACATATATTTCTATAGTACAAATATTTTGAAGTAATAAGTTAATCCAACCATAAAGTTTTAACTTTAATAAGGAGCAGTGTAAGTAGATGAATACTCATTTAAATATAAAATCATGTTAAATACACATTTAAATATAAATCATGACCAATTGTAATTGAAGAACCAGGAACACGCCTCGCTTTGTGTCTTTTGTGTTTATTAAACAGTGTAGGCAGAAACTTTTACTTTGGCAAATAAGCATACAATCGACTATGACAAAGAACACAGTGTCCACTGTAATAATCACTGAATCATGTACAGTGAAAAAGATTAAATCTAAAATGACCCATAGACACATCTTCTAATTGACATAAATGAGATGGGAAATTAAGACGTGAAGTATTTGTAAGGGCTTTCCAGACATTAAAAACACACAAAATATCACCACCAAAAACCCGAGACATAACAACAAAATAACGAATGGGGAAAAGGATCATTAGTTTCATTCTAGTGAAGGGAAGAAATGGAGATTTTTTTAATTTTTTAGTAAAAATTATGGAAATATATTTATGGACATGTATAGGATACTCATCCCAACACAGACAGTCTATTTTGGGAGCAAAACATTTAGTATTTATAGTTTTCATTCATGTAGTTCATCATGATGTATTTGAAAAATGCGATAAGCTTTAAAATATGTGCCGAATTGATCCTATAGTTATCTGCAATGTTAACCTAGACAATTTGAACCCGTATTTTCTGCTGTAGTAATGATATCTGCGGTATAAAACTCAAGACAAATCGTGCCCTTATACTGCACCGTTAATTTCAGAGGTATAAACCGACACAACGTAAAAACATCTTCGTCGTGTACCTAAGTGACGATTACTTGGGCAAAAACCCAGATACCAACTCTTATAAATACCGTAGCAGTAGTTTCTTGTATTTAATAGATCCATATGAATCGAACTCGTATACCGTATTGGTAATTTCTGAGGTATAAACCCCCAGATCTATAAAGGAGTATGACGTATTGGTATTAGTTCATGTATACACACACAACTTGAACCCGTTTACCTTAAATTATTGTTGATCTCTGTGGAACCTTCAACTCGAACTTGTACAGCAGTGATGATCACAAAGATTTATTTTAAAGCAAAACAAACACTTTAACTGTAGAAATGATTTCCAAGGTGTAAACCCAGACAATTCGAAGTCGTCAAGCGGAGTTTTGATATTTGAGGTAAAGAACCTGACAACTCGAACCTGTATACCTTTTTTGGTGATGGCGAGGTAAAAACCCATGAAAAAAAACGATCCTGCATACCTCATAGTGATTTCTGATGTATTGACCCAGAAATCTAGGACATGTGTACCGTAGTGATGACATATGATGAATTGACCAAGACAATTATGTACCTTATATTAGTGGTGATATCCGAGTTGTTAAACCAGACAATTCAAATCTGTGTACCGTAGGGAGGATATCTGAGATATTGACCACACTGAAAATCTAAATTAGTCAATTTGACCAATTTAATTAGTCATTTTGACTGTCCTCTAGATGACAATGCACTTTAGTCATTTTGACTATGCTCTTAGTCGTTTGACTAGATGGTTAGTCACATTTGACTGAGAAGGGTGGTCATTATGACTATGTTAGGAAGTCAAAATGACTATATGTCATACTCGTTATGACGAATTGGATTGTTCAATTGACTATGCACATTTGTCAGTTTGACAATTGAATGCAGTCCATATGACTGATTGAAGTAGTCGGAAGTGACCATGTTGGTTAGTCAACATGATTACTGTGAATAGTCACGACTGTTAGTCTGTTATTTTAATTTGTGTAGTGTTTTTTGTTTTTTTGTTCTACCATTTAATTTGTGTGCATTTCATTCCGTTTCGGTCTGTTATGGTACATTTCTTCTGTTATCGTTTACTTTTTGTTGTTTCTCTTCCATAGGATTGACAAATACATTTGGAATATAATATCATTAAAAATACCACAACAGCAATACTAACAATGATAATAGTATAGGACCACAAAGTGCTCAATGTTCTAAACCTTCCTATATCTTAAGTTTCCATGTGTAACCATTACTCAGTGACATATATTAAAGTCTTAAAATCAAATAAGAAAATAAATTTATTATAAACTCATTGTTAATTTGAAGTGTTTATTTCAGATATTTTGTCGGTATCAACTTTGCATGTGTCAGTGTGGTATTCTCTATGGTAAAAAATCTCTCAGCTGTGTTCATACAAATATCAATGTCTTCATTTGCTGAAAAATATAATTGTATCATTTTAGATAACAATAAACAAGTATATCAGTCATGTTAAAAGTTTAAAGAAAAAACAAATTTTAAAATCTTTGATCTAGTGATTTAATCA
Organism: Mytilus galloprovincialis; assembly: GCF_965363235.1. Lineage (NCBI taxonomy): Eukaryota > Metazoa > Mollusca > Bivalvia > Mytilida > Mytilidae > Mytilus > Mytilus galloprovincialis. The sequence goes on from NC_134846.1 coordinate 69,010,520, forward strand.
CTCATCTCATACCATTAATTTGTAATGTAAGCACCGGGATCTTGACAGCCACCCATCCTATATCACAACATTGTAACATTGTAATGTAAGCACCAGGATCTTGACAGCCACCCCTTTTTATACCACAAAATTTTAATGTAAGCACCAGAATCTTGACAGCCACCCATCTTATACCACAACATTGTAATGTAAGCACTGGGATCTTGCCAGCCACCCATCTTATACCACAACATTGTAATGTAAGCACCGGGATCTTGCCAGCCACCCATCTTATACCACAACATTGTGATATAAGCACCGGGATCTTGACAGCCACCCATCTTATAACACAACATTGTAATATAAGCACCAGGATCTTGACAGCCACCCATCTTATAACACACCATTGTAATGTAAGCACCAGGATCTTGACAGCCACCCATCCTATATCACAGCATTGTAATGTAAGCACCAGGATCTTGACAGCCACCCTGAGTTTTTAATTCATTGTTGTGAATATCGATTGCAGTGTTTATTTTTAACAGTTTTGGCTCAGGTGAAAAAAAGATATCGCTAAATACTCTTTTCAATCGACAATACGTTGTATGTGTATCAAAATTGATATCCCGTATACATATCCCCCTTTTTATTGTCGTTACGTCAACATGTGCCGATATTACTTTCATTTATACACTTCTTTTTCTTAAATTCAATTTTTGTAAGTTAGAATTAAAACAAATATACATCATACTTACTTTAAACAATTGGTTTATTTGACAAAATAACAGTTTCCGTGCCTTCTGGTTTGTTTACATCTACACAATCTATGGAACAAAGGGAACGCGAAAGAGTGCGCGTGAAAACCGATACTCTACACCACGTGGTGCTGTGACCACTAACATAGTCAATTGACCATGCAGGTAATCATAATGACTTGATGGGTAGTCATATATGCTTTTGACTACCTTTCGGCTGATATTTGACTAACTGAATAGTCATCGTGACTAATTTAGATTTTCAGTGCAGACACTTCGAAGAAATATACAGCAGTGGTAATCTGTGAGATAAAGACACTGACAAATTCCATACACCGTAGTAGTGATATCTAAGCTAAAGGTATACCCCAAACAACTCAACCATCAAAAAACCTTACGTGGCAAACGTTGTGCTCTATTTTACTTCTTTGTACTTAAATATAAAACAAGCTGAAGTAAGATGATATAATGGAGATTTTCCTATTTAAAAAACCTGAAATGAAATAATATTGTATACATAACCGGGTATTTAAATCTTGTGTTATTCAAATGTGTTATATAAATAATAACTGAATTTAACGATTATTTGATACAATAACTTTTTCGTGTTAGTGTTCCGTCTTCTTTTCTGTATAGAGTTCTGTTGAGCAGTTCAAATAAATATAGTTGAATTTCTGGACCTAGGTCGATTAAGAACCTGTTATTATGCGTAGGTAGTTGTCTATCATTGAATACTGCATGATCTTATATGGTTACCTCTAGATGTCTGCTATAAATATCAGTTTTTAGTTATATGCCACTAGTATGATGGTTACAGCTTTCTAGTTCAATACCCAAAGACTTCCTCTAAGCCATAACTGAATTGCGAAAAGAGATACAAACAGATCTGGGGGTTGGGCACGATGACTTTTTTTACTGTATTGATTTTCATTTTTTGGTACGTATGCGTATTTTCTCCCCTGTCACAACTGTTATTTATTTTCAGTTCATACCAGGCCAAGTTATTCCTTTTTGTCCCCTCTTCCTCCCGAAAATCAATGTGTCGCCCCTTGCGTATAATAGACCAAATGACTCTTTTCCCACAGATGAATATGACAATGGTGTTATACAAGTTTACAATTCTATTACGAAACTATTACATAAACTGTCAAATGTAATGTTATTCATCTGATGTAAATCTCAAATGTTACCTGTAATTATTACAAATATTATTAGATATATGTAAAAGTAAGAAGACCAAATGTAATATTGCACACTGCAGTAAGCTTGAACTATTCATTTGTAAGAAGGATACATTTTCTTTGTAATAATGGCTTTGAATCATACTTTTATAATTTGTACTAGTCGAACCTGTTTTTTTACCAATCTAGCCCATAAGACACGTATCTTGTAATCATAACAAGTTAACTTGAATACATTTGTTGAAACCTGGAGTTAACCAGATTTTTTTCTTGATAAAAACTACTGCAAAACCAGTTACACAGTCATTGTTTTAGCTGACCATTGATCGATCACATACTCAAGGCAAGTTCTCCCCAGGAGACCGAGAGACTATGTTTTTTTCATTACACAAATTGTACAAAATACTATAGTCAAGGAATATACTTGTATGTGATTGACGCCTTCGGAGCTTTTATTAGAGACTTAAAAATACACCATATATATAGCTACGCTGCTCACACTCATTTAGTTTATCAAGATAGTAATTACTTGTTAGCTGAATTGATGGTTGCGTGCGTTGGTACCATGCTCGTGGGTCCGAAACATTGACCCACAAATAAACACAAATTTATCCGTCCATCCAAAATAACTCATAATTGTATTTTATTTGTAGTCAAAACAATTTAAGCAAAAAGGGCTTTAAAAAAGTTTTAATGCATAAACTGATCACCTGTAATGGCAAATATTCTATTCTGTATTTGTATTAAGGTAGCACAATACAAAGATTTTATAACTCCAACTCCCAAGTTTTAAAATGCTGTAACTTTCTTAATGATGCTTGAAAATTTATAAAATTGGTAGTTTTGGATAGCTAATAGATTACTCTTTCAAATAAATGCAATGTTAGTATTATGCAACAATTATGTAACCAATTATAATATTAACTGTGTCTAAAATATTTTTCACCAAATTTCCACTTTCAAATGAAATTAGCTTCTTCATAGGTATCCCTAGAGGGTCGATTTTATTATATGTTGTTCTTATGGCCATTATCTACAAAAGGGTGTCTCTGATTTCAGATAGAATGTATAGAACAAATTTTACACCTAATTGAACATTATCTTCTTTTATGTGGTTAGGATGTTTACACTAATTAGAGATTTATGAGAGAATGGAATACCATAGAGACAATCTGAGACACCCTTTTGAAGCCCATGATGTGTTGATTAAGATTTCGTTAAAATTTTCTGTATAGTTAAAAAGATGATAGAGCTAAATTCATTCAAGTGAACTTATCCACATTTTGCCACTAATTACATAATAATTGATTACATAATGATTGCATAATAAAAATATTGCATTCATTTAAAAGAATTATCTTTTATCTATCTATATATACCTCTTTTGTTATTTTCTATGCATTCATAAGAAAGTTACAGCATTTCAAAGGTTAGTGATTGGAAGTAAAAAAATCTTTGTATTGTGCTACCTTAACTGACTATACTCTCTTACAGGCACTGGTGCTTTGTCTGACACAGATGTTGGTGTGGTAGCTGCAGGCGTCATTTCCGGTCTAATACTCATTATACTGGTCGTTGGAGTTCCTATTATAATATTTTATTTACGGTAAGTATCTATGGATATTTATTTTCTCGTTTTAATTACTATCTTTTACATAGATCTATAGTATATGCCTTTTAAACTCAATTTCAAGTAATTTATTGTTTAAATATCATTTGTACATTTAAATAAAGGCAACAGTAGTATACCGCTGTTCAAAATTCATAAATCGATAGAGAAAAAACCTATCCGGGTTACAAACTAAAACGGAGGGAAATGTATCAAATGTAAGAGAACTACGACACAACAGAGACATAACAGCGAAATGTAACACACACAGAAACGAACTATAATGTAACAATGGCCATTTTCCTGACTTGGTACAGGGCATTTTATGAAAAAATGGTGGGTTGAACCTGGTTTTGTGGCATGCCAAACCCCCCGCTTTAATGGCAGTGTTAGTTATAACATTAAAATGACAACATTACACGACAGGGTTACAATAAATAAACAGATAAATGGGAGAAAATATAGGACAGAGAAACAAACGAATAACAGCCATCAAAAGGTAACAGGTTAAAAAATATTTTTACAACTACAAAGTTGAAGATCGCCGAGGACCAAAAGTTCCAAAAAGTTGTGAGGCCGGGGTAATCCTCCTGGGACAAAACATGATTATTATCAAGAATAATACATAGTTTTGCAAACAGTAAATTTTATAAATTTTGCAAACAGTAAATTTTATAAACTGACTAAATAGATATATATGATTAAACTGAAGTGGTGACTAGCTACGGAATAAAAACGAATACATTACAAAATCACAGCCCTGTCAGCCATGGTCAGGTGTTTTAAAGACTAATCCTTTGTTGTTTCATTGTTTTAGTTTTTTGTCTTGGCTGCTAAGAAAGTCGCACAGGCTAAACGTAACCGTCCTTAATTCAACATAAGAATACAAATTTTATTTATTTGAATAACCTATAAGACCTATAACTGTATCAAAACGATTCACGAAAGTCTACGAAACATTTCTATAAGTATAATTTTAAATGATCAAGCTATAACATCCTAATCAACCTTTTTCGTCTACTAAAAATGGAATTATTCATGACAACATGACATATTAGATGTTTTTGTGCTTCGAACCGATCTGGCGAGTCGATTTTCCTATTATCTTGAAAACTGCAAAAGATAGAAGATTGCCTTGAATGACATTATTCTAGAGAGTTAGCTTTAGAGCCTCTTGTTTAAAAACTAAAGTAGATTAGGAAAAAGACTGTATAAATGAGCAACAGTAAGGTCTACAACATCAGCCAAGCGTTTTATATGGAACTTCTGTAGCTAGAACGAAACTGTAAAATGCAGCAAAAAGGATCAACAAAATAAGATTGACATTTGCATTAAGTCAATTGAATTGAAATCGTCATCAACTAATTACATGTGATGCCCCCTGAATAAGTATTAGCTCTTTTTTTGTCATTTCGTGATATTTGCACTTGTCTCAGATTTTTTTCCCCTATATACCTTAATATAACATTAACATGTTATATTAAGGCAGATATAGAGAAAAACAATTGTAACATGTACTATTAAGTTATAGGAAAAAAATTCTGAGACAAGTGCCTGTGGATAATTGTCATAGATTATCAGATCATAGACAAAACGTCTGCCAAGGCAAGACTATAATTTGGCTCGGACAAGTTTCCAATCAACTTAAATATTCTTGTTGCACTGTATCAGATTATTGCAAAGCCAGGCATCTAGTTTTTTTTTTAGTTAGATAGAGGATACAGTCTATAAAGTCAAAGTTTTTAAAACATCAATAAACTTTCATAAACCTTTATGGAATTTCGGGAATCTTTTACAAATGCAAATACAAAATTTTAGGCAGGCAGCAAGGAAATCGTATTACAGATATTCGAAATGAAGCTCATAAAATGCTTTCAGAAATTAATTTTTTTTTTAAATGGTATCACTAAACTTATATTCTTGCTACATAAAAAAAGTATAACGATTGATTTAAAAAACCAACAATACATACATCCAGAATCGTTCTTTGAAAAGTAAATCATGCTGTCTAGTGACCCACTCTTTTAGTGAATGCTGACTTGCGTATTTTGAATTGTTCAGTTGAATATTTCTATCTTGCGTTTAAAGCAAAGTATACTTTGACATTCTAGTATACATGCTAAACAATGAACAGGAATATGTAAACGTTTGACCGCCCTTCTTGGTATTATAATTAATCTTCTTACGCGTAAGACTCTAAGGACAATTGCGATTACCTAACTCAGTGTCGTCTCCAGAGCTGTTATGGATATCCTATACATCCAAGATACCATTAACATATTTTTTAACACAACCCTGAAAATAATGAAAATGTCAAAAATCTGATTTATAGAAAAAAGAGGAAGAAGGCAGAACCAAAAGGACGTCCACCAAAGGAACATTTCGCCAATGGACATGCACCAAAACCAGCTGTTAATGGCTATCCAAAGCCCAACCCTTATATGCCTCCCCCACAACCACGTCCACAACATAGACATGGACCAAGACATCCACATGCAACTGATTTAGGTTCACATAGAGGTGTTCCGATAGTACATATCACACCACATGGTTCACGTGCTGGGACACCGCACGGATCACATAGGGGTCCACCACATGGGTCAGTAAACGGACAAATGAGAGGAGGATCTGCACGAATTGTATTTACACGTGGTGGTGGTCGTCGTCCCCCAATGATGTTCCCGATGGGATCTGTAGGCCCAAGAGGTCCATATCCATACCCAATGGGACCTAGAGGAAGAGGTGCTCCTCCTCCAGGTTATCCTGGACCATATGGTTATCCAGATCCAATGATGCATCCGTACTTCTTCCCGCCTCAATTCACAGTGTACGTGGATGAATCAGACGATGATGAGTCGGATGAGGACAGAAGATCAAACAGATCAACAGTGAGGGAGCGGAAAATGAGGTACCATCGTTCGTTTCTGCCTGATAGACAATCAAACATAGTTATCAAGTAAGTCGATGAAATATCTAGAAGCATATACATACTGTACATATTGGATTATATTGTAAAATATCTTCAAAATATATTACATGCTTTAAATATTTCTCTTATGGTTGTGATCTGTTGTTTATTTCCCACTGAATGGAGTGCGATATCAACAAGCGATAACAAATGTGTTATTTTGGTTGGCTTACACTACAATCCGATATCGATTTGCGACATTTCAATTGGCTATATTCAAGGGTTAAGATGACTATCAAAGGTCTGGACGTATAACTTTTCTTCCATGGCAGCGTGTCATTTACTTTATAATTCCTATTATTCTGCACAAGGGCCTAATGCCCACATTCATCATGTTCAACTTCCCAGTTTTCGCGGTATCATTTACCAAATTGTATAAGGGCGAGAAAATAAAGTAATTGCTTGATATCAACACTCGTTTTCGTCCTAAACATTCATGACATATTTGTCACTGAACGTTAAGCAACCAAGAATCAATCAATCAACACTTGTTATTTATTCTAACAACCTCGAAGCTTCATTCAAGAATTGATTTCATTTTTGACAAGTATTTCTCAACTGTATTCTTCTGAAAAAAATACGTCTTAGATAGTGACTTGTAAAATAACATAAACAACCTACGGAAAAAAATACCATAAGAGAAATAGTTTTAGGAACTCGTTAGATTTTTATATCTCTTGATATTAACTTTAATAATTCATTTTCAACAATAATAACATAAACTCGTCAAATGGATCGTTTATTATTATATTGAATGAATTATCGAAGTGATAATTAAGCGATATCCGATTCCAACTAATTCCTAAACCTTCATGTAGCATGCATGTAATTAACGATAAAAAATAAGCTTTTACAGATGAGTATGTACACAGCATATAATGTACATACTTGTATATTTAAATGTTTCTAGGTGTTTTCAGACAACTACCTTCTCACTTTTTAATAAGTATGCACAAGTTCAGAATAAATATTGAACTAACATTTTTTTATATTAAATTTTACCCAAACCGAAGGATGACACTTTACCTTTATAATATCTATAGCGTTTTGCACAGTAAATATATATATATTATGCTTGCTTATATTCTATAAAAATCCTTAATAACGTCTCTAAATGTAAAATTCCTGTTAAGATATTCGCTCAGATTGAATAGTTTGTACATTTACTGTGTTTTTATATTAATAATACAGTAGTAAGCTAATACAAAAGGGAAAAAAAATGTATTTACTATACTATATATAAAAATATTAATTTTTGAGTTAACAAATTATTTCTACGACAAACAGACATAACAACAAGTTTCAGTTGTATATATACTACAGAAAATAATTCTCTGAAATTAAATAACTAAAATGAATAAAAGTATTGATTTTAAGGCACATTCCATTTCTACTTTTAATTACGCACATTTTGATATATACATTTATATAGTTATCAATTCCGAAACTTCTAACAAATGCAATAAAGGCGAACTGGAAAGCAAAACCCGCATTATCACCAACACCGTACGCGACGTCATAAATGTTTTTTTCAGAGAAATATCATGAACTGGATTACATAATTAAGTATATATGCAATATAATGCAATAATTAAGTACTGAACAAATGAAAAAAGGTTGGAAAGGCTGTGAATAAAAACGGCCAGAACTCTCCAATAATTGGGTGTAGGGAACTGAAAACTCTACGAAGATCATCGTAAAGTTATGAGAATTACCAAAAAAATGCTAAAAATATTACTATTTTCTGCGTGTAATTTTCCTACTCATTCGATCGATTCCCTAATTCTTGTGCCACGTTTTTGAGACGTCACAATGTTTGAGGCAAAGTTATCGAACAGCTTCGTGAGGACAACCAAATATACTACTGTTATTATGACTCAATTATAGTATACTGAGGGTGGAGGATTCAGAAAATAGAGAAAACCGATAATTGTTTTTTTTTGCATAAAACTGTCTTATAATATTAACCACTCTGCATTTGTTTTTGTGTTCATTTTCCCGATTTTTGTTATAGACGAATACCTTGAGGTTTAGTTACCATGCAGATAGTATGTCCTTGTTTAATATTGTTTGCTGTATATTGTTAGGTTGCTTAAACACATTTTGCAGCACACATTCATAGTTCCCTCAGTGGGATTCGAACTCAAGCTGTTGAGTTATATGTACGAATAATAAAGTAATTGCAGTAGTACTAGAAGTAGTCAAGTAGTTTTCAATTACTATCTAATTTAAAAAGCAGACCATGCGTCCACGCTTCGCTCACAAAGTAGCAAAAAAGCATGAAAACAGAATTTGTATTGCATCCGATTGATCGAAAAAAAGTAAAATAACAAAAATACCGAACTCCGAAGAAAAAATTCAAAACGGAAAGTCCCTAATCAAATCACAAAATCAAAAGCTCAAACACATCAAACGTATGGATCATAATTGTCATATTCCTGAATTGGTACAGGCAAGAAAATGGCGGATTAAACAGGGTATTATTATATAGTTTGCTATACCTCTCACTTGTATGACAGTCGAATAAAATTCCATCATATTAACAACAATGTATGAACAAATCAAAGAGAAAAAAATAGGTAAACATGTCAAAAATAGGGGTACAGCAGTTAACATGATTGTTTTATAGAATATATTATGTGCACACACACAACTCAGAATTATTGACGCTGCAACAACTGAGAGAATCAAAAGTAGATCTATTAATGCATAAGATTATTATCAAGAAATTGAAGATCATTGATAACAGAAAATTGCGAAACCTTTTGGCAAATACGAATAAGGCAAACTATACACGGGATAGAAAACCAGAACGTGGTTCATATTTTATTAAATTAAAAAAAGATAATATATCAATTTCATGAAGACAAAAACTACTGCGGAATGGTGATACCATTGGGGACGAAACGTCCACAGCAGAGCCATTGAAACAATGGTTGTAAAACCTCATTTAAAGTACCAGGCTTATATCGTGGTACGCCAGACGTATGTTTCGTACTTATATGCAAATGCTCTACTTTAGAAGTTTTTATACCACTGATCAGTCCATTATCCATTTAATATCTGTTAAACAGTGATCATGTAAGAGTAAAGATAAACATTATTTTCTTTAAGCTGTAACAGGTAATAATTACATTAGATGTATGTTTCATTATAATATTTTATTCTGATTGGCGAACTGCACATCACATGTTATTCCGTAAGCAGTTGTATTGTTCAATACGACTTTTCACTCATGATAACACGTGCTCCAACAATAAAGTGCACAGGTGAATTAAATAATAAAATATATAAAATTCGTGTTTTCATGATCATAGCTAAAAAATGTAATTATAAGTATTGAATGCTTCTTTTTGTAACTTTATAGGGTTGTAAAAGCGTTGACCGTGCGTACATTTTTAGAATGAAGCGCTTCCGCGCTTCATACAAATTGTACTTCGGTCAACGCTTTTACACCCCAATAAATTTACAAAAAGAAGCATTCAATTCTTAAATATTATGTTAATAGTAGCAGCATTTCTTAATCTGTGTTCCCTTACTTTTTCAGAGAAATAGACAGTGACGAGGAAAAGGTAAGGACGAATGATATAAGAATCCATAATAAATAGAATCACGACATTTTGAAACTTTATAATGATGCTAGATAGTTCAATATCTTAACTATGGATCTTAAATATACATAATAATTAATTTATCGTTTGTACTTGTATTGTTGTAATTGTACTAGTTACCTATGCAATAGGCATACGAAATTCGACAAACCGTACGACAATTATATTTGGTCATCTTTCATTAATCCATTTCTACTGTGGTATCTTTATATACTAGTAATTTACACCTCACACGAATACAAAATCAGTTAAGAACAACTATCGAGTCATGTCTACATTTTATAAGTTTGGAATAATTTCACACAAACTTGTTACAGTAAAGTTCCTTTTCAAAAACCCGACTTAATTGCTAACTTATATTTTACAATGGGAAACAAATCCCAATTAGAACCAACGGCGACATTGACTATTCAAGGCAGTTGACAAAAGTATGATGAATTGTTTGTAAAATTTGAATGTCGTACATATATTGTAAAAGGGCACGACAAATTAAGAGATTACTATAGTATGCAATACAAAATGTAAACAACCTATACGTGCAAGCTCTTATCATAATGTTTGCAAAGACTGAGAACAGTCTTTAATACTGAGGAGAGTTTTTCACTTACCAAAAACTTCCAAAGGAAATAGGTCAGTTATTATCTGAATTCATTTCAGATTTCCTTAGCAGGAAAAGTAGAATTTGAAAAAAAGATCTTATTTTGTATAAATTCATGTAAAGCTTAAATAAATTATATTCATTTTAGAAAATACAAGAAGAGGAGAATAGAAAGAAAAGAGGCAAACGACGATCTAAATCAAGAAGCCGATCGAGATCCCCCGAACAACCAAAACGAAGACACAAATCTCGGTCAAAATCTCCCGCTCGTAGACGGTCTCGAACTCCTTCACCTGAAAGATATAGAACATCTGATCACCAAGATTTATATACAGAAGTATCGAAATCAAGTTATCGCAGGAATTCTTCAGCTAGTGGAGGCGATACAGCAGCTAAAATCGATGAAATGTTTTCTTTTTCATCCGACGCAAGTGCAAAACCCGGAGACGTTATATTATTACCACCCGGTAAACATATTGATATGTCTCCAAGACGGCGCGAATCATCTCCCGTGTGGCGAGAACCTAGTCCACCACCAAGGAGAGACCCAAGTCCGCCAAGAAGACGAGATCCAAGCCCGCCACCTAGACGAGATCCAAGTCCGCCTCCAAGGCGAGAGCAAACACCACCATTACGTCGAGATTCGACGCCCCCAAGACCAGAACGAAAGCCTGTAAGTTCTATTCCATCTGAGTATGCATATGCATCGGTGATAAGACCCTCTGAAGAGCCGATTGAAAACCCATCTACATCACATTCGGCGCTTGGTGTATCAATGTCAGAAAGACTTCAGAATATTGTTGACTCTGGACATACAACTGTTATTCACGACCTTGAAAAATATAAATCCGACGATATCCAATATCCTCCTAAAGGACAAAGTATCTCAAGAACAAGTAAACCATACATGTCAAATAGAGACGATTATCAATCATCATCGAATCGCTTATCTTCAACTGCGAAACCTGATCTATATAGAACAGATAGATATAACTCTGATGATTATAGGCGACCATCTACTCCTCCAAATGACATTCCGAACGAGACGCCTGTTCCAACTCCACGCCATTCACTTATCAGAAGACCACAAACTCCCCCAAACGACATACCCATATCATCCCGTTCTGACAGACCATCGACTCCTCCCTTTGATGGAGATGATATAAGCAGAAGCACCTCAACACCAGCACCAGATAGGAGAGTACCACCACCACCGCCTTTACCTCCAACACAACCACAAAGCAATGATTCTAGACCAATGAATGCTCGAAATCCGACAAATTTGGGCAATACACAGCACGCTCGAGCTGCTTTTTCTACCCAAGTACTGGAAGAACTTAAAGAGAGACACCGAATGCCCGAGACGTCTGTGGATGACGATGACGACACTGATTCCGCTAGAAATAGGGCTGTAAACTTTTCTGCTTCGCCTCCCGAAATAATTCCTAGATCGCAACCTAATAGTCCCAGAGGATCTCAAAACTTAAACCCCGATGACCCTCCACAGGAACGTGCCCCACCCCCTCCTCCGCCTCCGCCTCCACCACCACCTTTACCCAAATAATCTTCGTTTAGGATACTAATAGCAATTATGTAGTTTTTGGTCGACATTTTTGTTCTATTGAATTAGTCTGATGATATAAAAAACGGGAAATAGCTGTCGTAATAAAACTTGCTTCATATCTTTTCTAATATTGTAAATGTAACCCGAATGTTTTGAATGAGAAATAATATATACTTCGACACGAGACCATTTAGAATGATCTTTTCCGTGTTAAAAGAGTCCTATTACGCATGCATTTAGTGTGGAACGTGAGTAGCTGTACACATTTTTCTGGACTAAAATTTTGAACAGTGTAATGATTATCCTCATATTATCCTCATATTATAGTAGGCTAACAAACTATCAAGGAAATTGTTCCCGAAAACAATTTTCGCAATTCAGTCTGACATTTCTGAATTGAGTTTGATTGATACACTTTATTTTGATAAGTACGAATTGAAGGCAAATTTTTTAATGAATGAAACGAGAGGACGAATGTCATCACAGCAATCAAAACTTGATCTCTGCTTACCAACTGCAATGACGATAATAGCTGCTTGTCGAGTTGCTACAAACTTTTATAAATATGCATGGATGTATAGTGTTTAGTTTTACCTTTTTAGTTGACAATCACAAATCACACATTTTTATCTTTGTTAGTCATTTTTAAAAATGTCATGGTAATGTAGATTGCTGTATTTTTTGCTAAGACTTCAACATAGCTTTATTTGATTACTGTTAACTGTGTTATATAAAGGGTAGATGCTTTAATATCGCATGATGAATTGTTATAAAAAAAAATACCCGGTTCTTGAGGTTCTTGAGGGATGGAAGCTTTAACATTGATTTTTTATTCTATATTATTTGAATCTAATAAGTAACATTCAGTGTAAAAGTTGTATTGTTCAAAGCACACACTGTGAAAGCGCTATACTTAATAACGTGTGCCATGACTGATAGCCAAATACGGAACAAATTTATATAAAACTAGGATTTAACGAATGAATTTTGTGAAAAAAAGTTTTAAAAAAGCCGCCATAATTTCTCACCAATATATTATTTAATACATGTACTAAAATATGGATGTGTGGGGACCAAGAAATACAGCAGCTGTATAACTCTTGTAGCACACGTAGATAGTATCACTGGGTGTACAATACATTAATATTTTTTTGTATCAGGTGCTTGAAAACTAGTTTACCAATATAGCTTCTTCCTGAATGAAATTATATATCACAAATAGATTTATAAGATGAACATTTCTGTTCACATTCCTTGTGGCTGTAAAATCCTATACAAATGCTTTTTGGTCCTTTTTTGCAAAGTTAATGAGATATTAATATTTTTTATAGATTTTTATGCATTGTTCAGTTTTCTAAAAGCTTACTTGTAAATATGCCATTTATTCTGCAAAGTACTTGCATTCACTTGATAAACATTTTAATTTTGCACGCTTTACTTAATAAGAGATCATCAAAGATTCATTATCCTTGTTTTCGGTTCCATTACTTTTATATATATTAATTTTATTACTGTAAACGTTGAAGACGTTTTATATAAAGTATATGATATATATTTTACAGTTATATATTTGTTATATTCATTTCAAATGAATAAATATATTTTGATATTAGAGTTGTCTCGCTTATGAATGAAATAAGATGATATATGTTACATGAAGTATGTTGCAAGTATTCTCTACTTGCTACTGTTAATAAGGAGATATGAGAAATCCATCTGAATAAGATTATGATAAGTATTGTATTGATACTAAAACATATGATAAATATTACACAGCTACTTTTGCATAGGTACTATTTCTGTACTAAAAATATGTAGTACTGGAAATTTACTTTTAATATTCAGTACTATTGTGTTACTTTAAAATTATTGTAATATTTATATACCTGTATGTTAATCCTGGTACTTTTGATAACTATTTACACCACTGGGTCGATGCCACTGCTGGTGGACGTTTCGTCCCCGGGGTATCACCAGCCCAGTAGTCAGCACTTCGGTGTTGACATGAATATCAATTATATGGTCATTTTTATAAATTTTCTGTATAAAAACTTAGAATTTTTCGAAAAACTAAGGATTTTCATACCCCAGGAGTAGATTACCTTAGCAGTATTTGGCACAACTTTTTGGAATTTTGGGTCCTCAGTGCTCTTCATCTTTGTATTTGTTTGGCTTTTTAACTATTTTGATCTGAGCATCACTGATGAGTCTTATGTAGACGAAACGCGCGTCTGGCGTATAAAATTATAATCCTGGTATTTTTGATAACTATTTACAGTACTTTATTTGTACTTGAAATTTTAGTACTATAGATTTTTGGTTACTTCCGTTACATTTTCAGCATTTTGAAAGATTTTTCTATTTCAAATTTCTTAAAGTTATGATTTTCAAACATGGAATATTGTATTATTTCTGTACAAACATATTTAGTACAAATCAAGTACTGTAAAATACAAGTACCTGAATATTACAATAATTTTAAGTAAAGAAATATTACTAAATATTAAAAGTAAATCTCCAGTACTGCATATTTTTAGTACAGAAATAGTATCTTTGCAAAAGTAGCTGTGAAGCACTCAAATCGAATAATTCTTATGTGTTTTTACAAATAACGCAACAGTCTAGGGAAATATTGACGTTCTGATAATGAAACATAATTGTGTTTGTTATCTATAATACTAAAATTACGAGGTCCAATTTGTCGGCCGTCATCGGGTAAAAACGACAAATCAAAGAATTCAACTCTATAACTAATATAGGACAAAAGTGTAGATTAAAAATTACACCACTCCAGACCTTTTTGTTTTCCACATAATTAATATTGCCAATAATTAACAAGTTCCGGGTCGAATCCGATACCGATACCAAGAGTATATTCACCTGTTAGCTATTACCTTATCTGTACGTTCCGCATTTGACAGGCGCACCACCAAACGGTGTATTTATGAATTTGCTATATACACGGGTCATAATCAAAGGGCTGACACTACTAAATTCAATCATTGTCAAATTGTTCCCTATTGTAGTTTTATTTATTTTATGTCAAGACTTTCTAAGATAACTAATATAGGACAATGCTGTTGATTAAAAAATACACCATTCCTGGATAGCCAGCACCTTTTGTTTTCCAAATAATTAATATTACCAATAATTGATAAGTTCCAGGTCGACGGGTTCAAACAGAAAGATTTGAAAGCAGAGAAAACTTTGTATCTTATAATCGACATGACTTTATCAGATGACAATACTAATTACTAAAATAAGGCTTAGGCATAGTTATATACTTTAATTCAGTCACGGACCCGCGATATCACGGGTGTGTACTTGTATAATATAAGTGTACCCCCCTTTGACGTAGGGATACCTTATGTTTTAGAAAATTAATACTTGTTCTTCGAGTTCTGGTTCTTCTCATACAATATTATCCGGGCCATTACTTATTTTTATCTATTGACACTGCATGGCTTAATATTTTGTGCATGGAGGTTTGCTACAAGATCAATATGTGTCGCATATCATCATGAACTTCATACGACTTTGATCTTCGACAACAAGGTCAATATATAAAGAAAGGACCTGGCCAGTAAGATATGGAGAACAACAATTGAAATACAAGACATGTTCCATATCTGAGGAAAGGTGCCCATTATTCTCTTTCTTGAATAATTTCAATAACAGGTCGTGTTTTTTTCCTGTTAGGAGTAGTTTGACAACACGATGTCTTATTCTTATGACTTATTTACATCATGAAAACCATACTTCCTGCATTCTTATATCCTTCAATAATTGATTTTTGTATTATCAAAAACGAATAAAGAGTAGATAATGCATTAAAAGTACCACGCCTAATATGTAAATACTATCGATTATTTATCAGTCTGAACGAATATTTACGTTGTCACTTGTATTTTAAACTATTTCCAACAGTTTTGATGCTTTAATTGACGTCAGCTTATTGATTTTAAACGACTTCAATAGGTGTTGTGTCATTAAGTTTCATATGTAAATTTAGAATATGGATTTTTTTTTACTTTCTGTTGTTATACCATTGAAATAGTTGCAGCAGTATTTGATAATGACACTACGTATTTCTCAAACTGACGGATACAGTCCATTTGATGTACAATAAAAATGAAGGATCTAAAAGTATCAAAGCAATAATGGCACTCAAAATGGTGTTTTTCACCTTTGAAGAGCTTAATATTTTGTCATCATGAGGTGTTTTATAACGTATTAAAATATATATTTCTTGAGACATGATATGATTACCAATGAGACAACTATCAACCAGAGACCAAAATGACAGGTGTAAGCAACGATAGGTCACCTTACAGGTTTCAACAACGATGAAAACCCATACCGTATATTAAGCTATAGACGAAACAGAAATGAAAACTAAAAATAATTAAACAAAAAACCAACGGCCCGATTTACGTACAATACACAGAAAACGAAAATCAAACATGATAGACAGCAAACAGCGACAACCACCATACTACAGGCCGCTGACTGGGGAAAGGCATATATAGAATGTGGTGTTAATAAACATGTTTGCGAACTCTTACTGAAAGCATGATTTACCATGCGCCATTCATTATGTTCATACTCTTATTAAAGCATGATTTACCATGCGCCATTCATTATGTTCATACTCTTACTGAAAGCATGATTTACCATGCGCCATTCATAATGTTCATTTCATACTCCAGGAACCTGTAATCTAGTGATTCCCGTTGGTTCATGTCTACCATGATTGTTTTTTTGTTCTTGTTTTTTTGTGTAAATCAGTATGTTGGTTTCGATTTTTAATTGTTTCACAATTATACATTCCATGGGTATCTTGCTATTATAAGTTATGAGTTTTGTTCAATGCTGAAGGCCCTAGCTGACCTGTAATTGTTCGCATCTTTGTCTTCTGGTCCTGAATTGATAGTTGCCATGTCATATCCCTTATATTTTTTTTACATATAGTAGTAATTAAAAACCAAACTCAAATGCCAGACAGCTAGTTCACCAATACACAAGCAATTGTAAGTAAAAGTTCAGATTAACAAACGAATTGCACCAAGGTAGACTGTCATGTATTCCTGTGGGTACCAATTGTGCCCTTGTAACACCAGACTTGTTACTGTGCTACACATAAATTACAGATATGGCGAACTCGGTAATAAATCAATAATTAACAGCAATAAGTGTCCTTTCCCAAACTGAGACATTTCAGTTTTACACTACAAACTGTACACAAAAAAATACGACCAATGGTTGATTATTCTTTTCTAATGTTGATTTCCCCTTTTTTTACGTTGATTTTCCTCTTACTCTGTCTTGTGGTGTTACCACAAATTACTTGAAACCTTTTCTAAATTTTTCCTAACAGATACAAAGATTTGTAGTGAAAGTTTTGCTCTATCTTTTTTTTTTTTGAATTGCAAATGGGATAGCACATCTTAATCTTTATGATGATGTTGCTTACCGAACACTAAGATTTAGAAACGATCCGAGTTAACTTATTATCCCCGGCGTAGTATATATCTAGGATTTTGAGTGGTTAACGCACGTCGTTACAAAACCCATAGCCCTGTGTGTTGCTAACCCATATCCCTTGACGTTGCTAACCATTATCCCGGGGAACTTCACGCAAGTTTTCCTTAGTTCCATGATAGCTCCTTGTGAAATATTGAATTCTGTAGATTATCCATGATGTTTGTAATTAAATATTTAATTCATTAACGATTTTGTCCTATAATGCCGATCATTTACACTCATTTCATTAAATGCATCACTTGACTGACACATTTTCAAGGAATGGGACTACTGACCTAGCTATGCAAATGACCAACGTTGACGTCACACCATCTATGACGTAACTCTCACAACATTGAGCGCCAAAATTGACTCAATCCAGTTTCTCTGTCTCCGTATTAAAAACGTCTTATATTTGACTACCTGTAGGGTTCTACCAAAGGTAGTACCCTACATCCCATAAAAATATGTAAAATTTCCAAATTTCAATAAAACTTTTTGAGATAATGAAAAAAACGGATATTTTCACGTTACACTTTGTACCCGAATTTCTATAAAACTCGCCCGATTCGGACTAAGACCGGGGATACTTCAGGGTGTTCAAATATCCATATCTACGGATATGAACGTAGATAACTTATAACCGATCCTTTATATAAAATTATCCTAAAAGGTATGCCACTGCTGGGTATCACCAGCCCAGTAGTCAGCACTTCGGAGTTGACATGAGTATCAATTATGTGGTCATTTTTATGAATTTCATGATACAAAACTTTGAATTTTTCGTAAAACTAAGGATTTTCTTGTCCCAGGAATAGATTACCTTAGCCGTATTTGGCACAACTTTTTGGAATTTTGGATCCTCAATGCTCTTCAACTTTGTACTTGTTTGGCTATGAGCGTCACTGATGAGTCTTATATAGACGAAACGCGTGTCTGGCGTACTAAATTATAATCCTGGTACTTTTGATAACTATTAAACATTAGAATTGGATCTTTGAAAAATATTTTCATTGGTTTTAATATAAAAAAAGACAACATATATTAATTACAAACATTTTTTAAGATTAAAAGGGGTGACCTGAATAATTTATTAATCAAATTGAATCATTTGTAAAAAAAAAATAATTGGAAAATGACGTAATTCGAGTTTCAAACAAATAAGCATGTCATTCAAAAAATTACCTATATAGAGATGGAATCGAGTTGTCCTTTTGGTCATTAATTGTGTCGAATTCTATTGTTAACAAACGGTCGCATTTGAAAACAGAAAAGTTTCACGTAAGTCTTTTCTCCGTCTACGCCAAAATGAAAGAGAACGAGATATTGTTGAAATTTGAGGTAGACTGTTTCAACAAATTGTCAGCATTCCTATAGGTATGAACTGTGCGCCTATCTTTGTCGATTTCTTCTTATGTTCATTTGAATCAGAGTTCCCTCAGACACTTGTCAAAAACAAGAAGTAGCCAGGTTATTTAATTTCACATTTAGATATAAAAATGAAAGACAAGAATATAAAAATTATCATACAATAACGCAATGACGTTATGTACAGAGCCATGTCAAACGGATACCACCAAAAGAACAGACTTAATAGTAAAAGTAGTATTCATAAAGACAAATAAAAGTTTACTTTAACACGTTATAAAGATAATAAACAACGTCAGTAAAGTAATATTCATAAAGACAAATAAAAGTATACTTTAACACGTTATAAAGATAATAAACAACGTCAGTACCCAGAATCTATACTTCAAGACCATAGTGCATTATTTGTGTGAAGTTGATACGGACTATTTATCAACAAGGTCTTTATACCTTCCGATGAACTTTTTTTAGAAAAAGAAAGAGACGTTCTTTGACATACCCCTGGTTCATCAACTTTCTGCTCAGACAATGGTGACGTTTTAAAAAGTCTAAGTACCAGCAGCATATTCTTGAATACCGAAGAAGTTGGGAAATGTATATCCTATATGCAGGTGAAAATGGTTATATTGCTACTAAGGTGGGGGGAGATTGATAATTTCACAATTTAAAAATTGTCTCGGTTTGTCATTGATTCTGGTACTGAGATGATCGTGTATGTCAAATTTGAGGTATAAGTCTAAAAATGAGACAGAGGAAGCCATGTCTGTTGTTTCCTTAATTTCAAGTTCTTGGGGTATATAAATGGAACTCAATCAGAAAAGTTTTGATTGTTAATAGCTCTGTACCTATACATCTCGTCATTATGTCATGGTAATTTTTTGTTTATATATCTGTTTGTGTTTACAGTGATTAAGAACATAACACAACGTTGACTGCTGTACCCCTTTTTCTTGACATTTTCATATGAGAAAATGCCTGTTCCAAATCAGGAATATGACAGTTGTTGTCGTTTCGTTTGACGTGTTTGAACTTTTGATTTTGCAATTTGATTAGTGACTTTCCGTTTTGAATTTTCCCCGGAGTTCAGAATTTTTGTGAATTTACTTCTTGGGAAGTTGGCAGCTGAAATGACTCAAATGCAGGTTGCAAATCTGTTAAATGGATCTAGAATTACTACTGAAAGGCCAAGTGAAGTTACGTTACGTCAAGACCGACGCATTCGCATTAATGAGTCAGTCAATGAGTTTGTCGTCCGTTGAAAAGACATATCCTTAGATAGCTAGCATGTGATTTTTACGGTGGGATTGGTCGGAGGGGGTATCTAGGATGAAATTTGAAAAAAATCAGGTCAAGAACTTTGAGTAAAGAAAAGTTGAAATAATATAAACAGACAGGACCGAATAAAGTGAAAAACAAAAAGGCAGGACAGAGATTACATCTTTAAAAAAATAAAGGACAACATTTTTCATCCTAGATCAACATAAAACTCAAATAGTAGCTCCCTTACGCAGCGTCACAGTGCGACTTTAATGAACTCGGATACGAATTCAATGCAAAAGGCTTATAACATTAACGGTACCGATTTTTCTGCACCAGATGCGCATTTCGACAATACATGTCTCATCAGTGATGCTCGTGGCCAAAATATGTAAAATCCAAAGATGAAGAGCTATACTCCAAAAGTTCCAAAAAGTATAGCCAAATCCGTGAAAGGAATCAGAGCTTTACACGAGGGAGATACATTCCTTAATTTATAATAATTTTTAATATTTTGTAACAGCAAATTTAATAACATAAACAAATCCGTATTTTCATGCCAGTACCGGAGTACTGGCTACTGAGCTGGTGATACCCTCGGGGACTAACAGTCCACCAGCAGAGGTATCGACCCAGTGGTAGTAATAACATTAACGGTACCCATTTTTCTGCACCAGATGCGCATTTCGACAATACATGTCTCTTCAGTGATGCTCGTGGCCAAAATATGTAAAATCCAAAGCTTATATAAAAGATGAAGAGCTATAATCCAAAAGTTACAAAAAGTATAGCCAAATCCGTGAAAGGAATCAGAGCTTTGCACGAGGGAGATACATTCCTTAATTTATAATAATTTTTAATATTTTGTAACAGCAAATTTAATAACATAAACAAATCCGTATTTTCATGCCAGTACCGGAGTACTGGCTACTGGGCTGATGATACCCTCGGGGACTAACAGTCCACCAGCAGAGGTATCGACCCAGTGGTAGTAATAACATTAACGGTACCAATTTTTCTGCACCAGATGCGCATTTCGACAATACATGTCTCTTCAGTGATGCTCGTGGCCAAAATATGTAAAATCCAAAGCTGATATAAAAGATGAAGAGCTATAATCCAAAAGTTCCAAAAAGTATAGCCAAATCCGTGAAAGGAATCAGAGCTTTGCACAAGGGAGATACATTCCTTAATTTATAATAATTTTTAATATTTTGTAACAGCAAATTTAATAACATAAACAAATCCGTATTTTCATGCCAGTACCGGAGTACTGGCTACTGGGCTGGTGATACGCTCGGGGACTAACAGTTCACCAGCAGAGGCATAGACCCAGTGGTAGTAATAACATTAAAAGAGGGACGAAAGATACCAAAGGGACAGTCAAACTCATAAATCTAAAACAAACTATTGGTAACAATTTTTCTGCACCAGATGCGCATTTCGACAATACATGTCTCTTCAGTGATGCTCGTGGCCAAAATATGTAAAATCCAAAGCTTATATAAAAGATGAAGAGCTATAATCCAAAAGTTACAAAAAGTATAGCCAAATCCGTGAAAGGAATCAGAGCTTTGCACGAGGGAGATACATTCCTTAATTTATAATAATTTTTGATATTTTGTAACAGCAAATTTAATAACATAAACAAATCCGTATTTTCCTGTACCGGAGTACTGGCTATTGAGCTGGTGATACCCTCGGGGACTAACAGTCCACCAGCAGAGGTATCGACCCAGTGGTAGTAATAACATTAACGGTACCAATTTTTCTGCACCAGATGCGCATTTCGACAATACATGTCTCTTCAGTGATGCTCGTGGCCAAAATATGTAAAATCCAAAGCTTATATAAAAGATGAAGAGCTATAATCCAAAAGTTACAAAAAGTATAGCCAAATCCGTGAAAGGAATCAGAGCTTTGCACGAGGGAGATACATTCCTTAATTTATAATAATTTTTGATATTTTGTAACAGCAAATTTAATAACATAAACAAATCCGTATTTTCCTGTACCGGAGTACTGGCTATTGAGCTGGTGATACCCTCGGGGACTAACAGTCCACCAGCAGAGGTATCGACCCAGTGGTAGTAATAACATTAACGGTACCAATTTTTCTGCACCAGATGCGCATTTCGACAATACATGTCTCTTCAGTGATGCTCGTGGCCAAAATATGTAAAATCCAAAGCTTATATAAAAGATGAAGAGCTATAATCCAAAAGTTACAAAAAGTATAGCCAAATCCGTGAAAGGAATCAGAGCTTTGCACGAGGGAGATACATTCCTTAATTTATAATAATTTTTAATATTTTGTAACAGCAAATTTAATAACATAAACAAATCCGTATTTTCATGCCAGTACCGGAGTACTGGCTACTGAGCTGGTGATACCCTCGGGGACTAACTGTCCACCAGCAGAGGTATCGACCCAGTGGTAGTAATAACATTAACGGTACCAATTTTTCTGCACCAGATGCGCATTTCGACAATACATGTCTCTTCAGTGATGCTCGTGGCCAAAATATGTAAAATCCAAAGCTTATATAAAAGATGAAGAGCTATAATCCAAAAGTTCCAAAAAGTATAGCCAAATCCGTGAAATGAATCAGAGCTTTGCACGAGGGAGATATATGCCTTAATTTATAATCATTTTTAATATTTTGTAACAGCAAATTTAATAACATAAACAAATCCGTATTTTCATGCCAGTACCGGAGAACTGGCTACTGGGCTGGTGATACCCTCGGGGGCTAACAGTCCACCAGCAGAGGTATCGACCCAGTGGTAGTATTAACATTAACGGTACCAATTTTTCTGCACCAGATGCGCATTTCGACAATACATGTCTCTTCAGTGATGCTCGTGGCCAAAATATGTAAAATTCAAAGCTTATATAAAAGATGAAGAGCTATAATCCAAAAGTTCCAAAAGTTAACATGCATGGAGACATGTTCTTTTTGCCGATGAATCGAATTTCAACTTGAAATTTTGCGACGGCAGAGCCAGGGTATACCGGAGGCGCAATGAACGATTTTTTTTATGCGTGCGTGTATGAAACAGATCGGTTCGGTGGTGGTGGAATTATGTTAAGGTGCGCAATAACCTACAATGAAAGTACCGAGCTAAAAATCATTGATGGCAACCTAAATGCAACAAGGTATATGGACGAAATTCTGACTTCTGTCGTTCTCCTGTTTCCCCTGAGGCATATTTTTGACCAATTTTTGCAGCAGGACAAAACCTCATTGTCACGTTGCACATGTGTTTCGATGAATGTTTTGGAGCATAATCATGTTCGTGTGTTGCAATGGCCACCAATGTCTCAAGATTTATCGCCAATCGAACATCTTTGGGACGAACTTGGACGACGTTTCAGAAATAACCAAAATCCACAGGAAACGTGAGACCAGCTCTGAACAGCCCTATCAAGGAATGAAACACTTCCCTTCAGACTTTATTCGACGATTAAATCCGACGGAGGTATCAGGCAGTCACAAATGCAAGAGGAGGCCATACACGGTATTGACAAGTTAACTTGAATTGTATACCCACATGTTAAAATTCTCCAAAAATGTGCAGTATTGTTTCAATTGGAAAAAACTTGTTATTGTTCTCTTTAAAATGGTATAAGCTAACGATTATAATGACGTAATGTTATATTTTTTGTTATAAATTTGTTATAGAAAATATAAATGATCTTACAAACATTTTACCTGTCTTTTTTGTATAGTTTATAAACACCGTAAGATGGCACCAAAATAACATCGCCGTCTGAAAAAGGAATATTAACAATAGGAAAGGGAAAAAAATACGTTTTATCGTAAATTTTTGTGTAGAGTTTCAGATTAAAACTGAAATATCTAAAGCCAGGAATGGACAGTTACATGTTTTGCTGTTAAATTTGAATTATTTAAAGTAAGTTCCAACACAATGTAGACTGTTGTATTTTTACCACTTATATATATAAAAAAAACTGTGGTGTAATTGCCTATGCGATAACTCTTAACAAGAGACTCTTTGTTTGTTTGGTTCACACATTGTTTGTCAATACAATGGAATTTTATACAACTGTCATACACTTGAGAGGTTTAGCTAGCTATAAAACCAGGTTTATTCAAGCATTTTCTACACATGAAAATGCATGTTAAAACAACCAACTGAAGATAATCACAAACTAAAACAACCGTGTCAAAATTTTATTGCATTTCATCAAAATTTAACAACGAACAAACTGAAGAGTTTTGAATTTCTTTTTTATAAATTAATGAAACGTGACTTGCAAATAAAAGGTTTCTAGCTTTAAAACCAGCAAATATCTACATAAGTAAATGCCTGAACCAATACAGTTGTTTCCATTCGTTTGATGTATTTTAGCTTTTGACTTTGCCATTTGATAAGGGAGTTTCCGATTTTACATTTTCCTTGGAGTTCGGTATTTTTATTATTTCACTTTTTCCTTCTGGTAAACGGTCTACACACTTTCATAACTCTTCGAAATGTCTTGTAATGTTTATTTGTGTATTTGTCTGTCCTGAATGTTCTTTCATTTATTTTTACTATAGTCCTGTCATATAATGTTGTTATTTTAGTGATATTTATTAAACATTGCCATTAAAGCGCAAGGTTTTGGCTATCCGCAAAAGCAGGTTAATTCCACTATTTGTTCTTCAAATTTACTGTACCGAGTCAGGAAAGTGGCAGTTGTTATCGTATAGTTCGTTTCTGTGTATGTTGCATTTTAGTGTTTATGTTGTGTCGTTGTTCTTCTCTTATATTTGATGTGTTTCCCTAAGTTTTAGTTTGTAACCCGGGTTTGTTTTTTCTCAATCAATTTATGAATTTCGAACAGCGGTATACTACTGTTGCCTTTATGTGAACAACTGTTTGAGGGGTATGTCAGTGGCCTGTTGCGAGGTATACTTTCTGCTCAGATCGATGCACATGCAATCATTTAACTCTGGCATTCCAAACTTTCCGTCCTTAATTTCGGTCGACCTCTGCAGAACATAGCCTTATGTTTAATAATTCGTATTATTTATTTGTTACAGTCTCGAACGTGGATGAAATATAGGCCGATGACGCTTAATTAACACTAACCAATGATTCCGGCGGATCTTTCTTCATTTGTTATTGTCCTCAGGTTAATATTTCCCCTCTTTAAGATATTTCCATATGTCTTCTTCCTACGTACATTATTTCCGTTTCAAATGTATATAATGCCCCTTGGTTTATCTGCTTGTTTAACATTACTAGCTCAATTGTTTTGAAAGGCGAGGCTTGTTATAATTTAAAGAATATATAAACATAGTACTTGTGTCGCTGATAATGGGTTTTTAAATAAATGTTTGTGTAATAGATTGATAATAATGCTGAGATAAATGTATAGGATAAACACCGTATTGCTTAAATAATAGTTCCCCAGTGTTTACGTAAAGTGGAAAACAAAAATACAAAGCTTGTACGGTATAAACGCCAGTTGCGCGTTTCGTCTAGAAAAGACTAATCAGTAACACGCGGGTCTAAACAGTTAAAAAGACGGCGTTTGTTTCTTTGTTGAGATGTGACATCAAACTTTAAATATCAGTTTCTTTTAAAGGTAGGAATCCCTATCGAATGTAATCCTTAACAGAATCAAAACCTGGTATAAATCTTAATGAAATTCTTAGTTTTGATCTTATTAAGATTAAAATAATTGGTCCACGTTCAGTTCACTGTGCTGACATGAATTGTCATTGATATGGTTATATTTATAAATTAACTGTTCACAAAATTTAGAATTTTTGAAATATTAAGGCTTTTCTACCTCAGGCATAAATTTAAACCTTAGCTAAATTTGGCAAAACTTTTAGGAATTCTGGTCCTCAATGCTCTTCAACTTTGTACTTTATTTGGCCTTTTTAACTTTTTTGGATTCGAGCGACACTGATGAGTCTTTTGTAGACGAAACGCGCGTCTGGCGTTAAAAAAAACTTTAAGCCTGTATCTAAGATCTTATACCGTAAAAGCTTTGTATTTTTGTTTTTCACTTTACGTAAACACTGGGGAACTATAAGCAATACGGTGTTTATCCTATACATTTATCTCAGCATTATCATCAATCTATTAAGCCAGTGCTTCACTATCAGAAGTATGTCTTTAAAAAAATATATGTCCGTTAAAACTATTCTGATATACCTATTATTAAAGGTAAGATTTCTTATCGAAACATTGGTCACAATCTCTGACCAAAATAAATTAACAATAGATGTGAACACGAGCAAGATGTTTTATTATCTCAAAATTTGGTCCATTTTTTAAAAGTATTTGGATTAATAACATAAAAGATAAAAGATACACAAAACAAACAAACAGAGAACAGATTATGTTTGCAGAAGTTTTAGCTATACGACCATGTTAATTCACGAAATCATTTCGAGAAATCATTACATTTATTTCTCAGAAAAAACACCACATCAGGCGTATACACTTTTTATAAACTTTAGTTTGTTATAGCATTATCAAACCCGTAAAAGTGCACTTTACTACTAGTAAATATAAGAGTATATCTTAAGTTATTTGTTGTATGATTTGTGGAGAGTTGGATACATGGGACACATCGTCAGAAAATTAGTTTCAGGTCACTAATCTCTATTTAATATTCATAAAAAAATCTCTTTTCATTTAGTCCAAATCCAACTAAAGCAATATAGCCCCTTCATTGACAAAACATAGGAATGGTGCAATTGCTGTTCCTCTTTAATACTGGTTATATAATAGAGATCATGGATCTGTAGCCAAGAGTGACGTCCTGAATTTTCATTTAACATTTACCACTGGACGCGAAGTAAAACTTAATTTTCGAAAAACTAAGGATTTTTTTTATACCAGGCATAGATTACCTTAGCCGTATTTGGCACAACTTTTTTTGGAATTTTGGATCCTCAACGCTCTTCAATTTTGTACTTGTTTGGCTTTATAAATATTTTAATATGAGCGTCACTGATGAGTATTATGTAGACGAAACGCGCGTCTGGCGTACTAGAATATCAAGTACTAAATGGTGGCCCCATTGCGGCAATGCTATTTTTAGCAATTATCTCCTTAAAAGGCGTTTTTAATAAACTAATTATGGAAAACCTGCTGTTGTCTAATTGAAGCTCGATATCTATTTATGATTTTACCGCACTGAGAAATATATATGGTCCCATAGATTTTCTTAAATGTTTTTAAGGGGTTTTCACCATACCTTACGATTTCGAAGAAAAATTTTCCCTAATTTTTATCAACATAAAAAAAAAATTCCGGCCCTTCATTATATACATTTAGGGACAAATTTGTGCTTGCATGAAACTTCATTCAGAAAATGCTTTCCAGAAGAAAAATATATAAATGATATAACAACCAATCACAGAGAGCCATCTATTTTATCTCTATGAAGAAGAAGAAGAAGAAGAAGAAGAAGAAGAAGAAGAAGAAGAAGAAGAAGAAGAAGAAGAAGAAGATGCTTTATTTCCATAAAATGGGCTCACAAGGAGCATAATATAATATCATTGTAATATAATATTCTTTTACAAATATAATAAACAACACATAGTTACAAACACAAATAAGAAACAACAGTTTTCACATATTATGTCATGTTCCCTTCATAAAATGGCTGCAAATTTTATTTGGTACATTATAACCACTAAATTATAATCCTGGTACTTTTGATAACTATTTACAACTAATTAATCAAACACATTGTGTTCGTCCTAATCTATTACAAGTCACGTTTGATTTTATACATAACACTGAGTATTTTTGTCGTTAAAATTTGATGAAATGCAATAAAATTTTGCCACGGTTGTTTTATTTTGTGATCATAATGTTTATCTTCAGTAGTGACATAACATTTATTGTTTTTAAATAGTAGACTTCAAAAGAAGCAAAATTTCCATTCAGTTGTGTTTATACTTGTAAACCAAGATTCCATTTGTTTTGTAATAAATAATTAAAATTTTTAACGACTAGATCCTCAACTGCAGATAGAACATGTTCAATCTGTATAAAAGGTAACGATTCTGAAAAAGTTTGCTGGCATATAATGTTCTTATGGTAGATAGCAAACCTAATTATTTTTTAAATTTAATAAACGTGACTTTTAAAGTCAGTTTCCCATAGATTGAAAGTGAACACGGGACCAAATTACACAGAAATTAACAACTATAGGTCACCGTAAGGCCGGCCTCCAACATGAACTCTTACTAAAAGATTATTTACTGCAGTATATCATTCACATCATAATTGTATTGTCGGACCTAATATGTTTTAGAGCTCTTTACATCCATGTTAAAGTTTTCACACATGTCGTTTTGTTCTGTATCTTTTTATAAATGATCGTAGACATATTTCTGTAGGTTCTTTTATAATCCGTTTATCAATTTTTCATGGTAAACGATTATGTCTTATTGTAACTGTGACCATGGAACACTATACGGGTGTCGCTTGTGAAGAATGTTAATGCGTTATGCCTTCTGCACTGGGATTTCCTTGTTCCAAATTACTTACTTTTTTAATGTTTCTGTTCGAATACTTCTTTCCGTCTATCTGTTTTTTTCATTTCCAATCAAAACTTTTCTGATTTGGTTCCAATCCTTCAGAACTATGAATTTAAGAAACAATAGAGACAGCTTCCTCTGTATCATTTTTAGACTTATAGATCGATTTTGTACCAATTTAGGAATATGACAGCTGTTATCCATTGATTTGATGTATTTGACCTTCGGATATTGTCATTTGATTGCGGTTTTTCCGTTTTGAATTTTCCTCTGAGATCGGTATTCTTGTGATTTTACTTTTTTTTTAATGTTTTACATAAGTTGTCATCTCAGTACCAGAATCTATGACAAAATAGACGATTTCAACTTTGAAATTATCACCCCCCCTCCCCCCCCTAAAACCTTTGCAGCAAAATATCGACTTCGGTTTACTTTTTAAATTGTTATTTGTATGGAGAGTTGTCTCATTGGCACTCACACCACATCTTCCTATATCTATTCACCTGCATAAAGGATATTAATTTCCTAACTTATTCGGTATTCAAGAGCTTGCAGCTGCTACTCAGAGTTTAAAAACGACACCGGTGTCTGGGTCGAAAGGTTTTTTTTTGTTGACATTTTTACCTTTTGTGTCTTTTTTTTTGTTCAAACATCGTTGATAATATAATGGAATTTTATGCGACTGGCATACATCTGAGGTTTAGTTAGCTTTGAAAACTATACATAAGTAAATACCTGTACCAAGTCAAGAATAAGACAGTTGTTATATATTCCTGTGATATTTTTGAGCTTTTGATTTTGTCATTTGATTATGGAAATAAACTCATCATAGATACCAGGATCAAAATTTTATATATTTACGCCATACGCGCGTTTCGTCAAAAAAAACCTTCATTAGTGACGCTCGAATAAAAAAAATGTTTAAAAGGCCAAATAGAGTACAAAGTTGAAGAGCATTGAGGACCAAAAGTTCCTAAACGTTTTGCCAAATACAGCTAAGGTTATCTATTCCTGAGGTAGAAAAGCCTTATTTTTTCAAAAATTAAAAGTTTTGACTTTCCGTTTTCTCGGAGTACGGTATTTTTGCTATTTTACTTTTTTCAATGATCTGTGTTTTATATACACTTTAACAAGCCGTATCAAATAATTGCAGTTTGAATACAAAATGTTGGGATAAACATGAAATCCAAACATTTGTATGCAGGTCTTTCACCACAGGCACTTGTCTCAGATTTGTTTTCCTATATACCATAATGTGTTATATTTTAAGATATATAGAAAACAAAATTCTGAGACAAGTACCTCTGTCTTTACGGGAAGTTTTCTTTATATCTTTGTCAGAAATGTATGAACCAGAAACGTAATTTAAAATTGAATAAAAGTTTAATATGATATAACTGTTGAAGTGCTCTCCTGTTAATTTATTTTCGCTTAAATTTAGAATACCAGTCGACAACATCTATAAAAGCGAAATCTCCATAATAACAGTATTGAAATACAGAAGCAAAAACACAAACTATGAATGCGCAGATTTGCGCTTTCATTTTTAAAACGTTTTTGATTCTGCCTTTTTCAATAACCACATGTTAAGGTTTCAACTAATTGTACAATAACTAAGAACGACAATATTAACTTCTCCATTAATCGGCTTTGGTTAAATGTGCTGAAATAAAGGGTGTTGCTGAATTTTTATCGAAAGGACTAGTGTTATATACGTCAATACACAGTGGTATACTTTGATGTGAAAGTTCATTTTAAATTGAATAAATAAGTAATAAATACTATTAGACAGTCGTGTTGACAAGAGAAAGGTCTATCTCTCCAGTTGTGGAATTTTAATAT
Organism: Mytilus galloprovincialis; assembly: GCF_965363235.1. NCBI lineage: Eukaryota > Metazoa > Mollusca > Bivalvia > Mytilida > Mytilidae > Mytilus > Mytilus galloprovincialis. Next base: position 69,041,297 of record NC_134846.1, read on the forward strand.
TTCAGTATGATAAACCCATTACACACACCTTACAACCACCTGGTTGGTAAAGTAAATGTATACTAATCTTTCAGACCGGAGGTTATTCTACATAAGATTGCAGCGCAATTGATATATCAACTACAATAAATGTAAGTAAATTGTTTAACTATTATTTAAATCTCAAAATCAAAATTAAACTAAAAGCATGATAAAATAATCATTTCTTTAACAGTTGCAGATGTAATGTACACCATATATGTGTTGTGCAAAAGATTGATAAGGTTTGGTGTACTAAAACGTAATTAATTTACCTGTCTTGCTAAAGTTCCGAGTTAAGTCTTTTTTTTCTGATCAACACTTAATTATCCTTTTCTGCTGTTTACCCCAAGGTATTGCATGTATAAAACTATGCAGTAGACCTTGATATTTGTGGTAAAACTTGTCAACGAAGACCTGTAAATAAGAGTACAACATGTAAACAAATATCTAAATAATAATACACTCGGAGTGAACTATAAGGCATTATCTACAATTTAGACAAACATTTTTGTTTTGATTCAAAGATTTATATTTAAAGAATTCATAAATAATATAAAGCTATTAGTGGGTCAGTTGGTTCCTTTTCCTCAAAATACGCCCAAATACATCGCATATGAATTATTGGTTTGTAGGTCAATAATTTAACCTCATGTGAATCCGTTTTCATGTGACCTTCATTTTGAGCCTTAGATAGATGTAACGCATATTCTAAGCATGTTCGGTTACCAAAAAGAAAAGAATGTTAATATTGAAAGTGAAACAAGGGAGTCACAAAAAATCGATTTCGTTGACTGATTCGATCCTCAAATATTATTCTTTAACAAGTAAAACCGATTTCTATATGTTTGACATGCAATCAAACAGACCTAGATAAATCGTTATTATACGATTGCGCGTGCTTGGATGTTTTTTTTTATATATTTATGTTCTAATCGGATCGTAGACCATCGGCATTCTTCGGAGATGATTTCGATCAATTACATTGCGCCTAGTGTATAACACATACGGCATGCTGTTAATTTTTTTTTCGTGTCCATGCTTGTTTATTGTTTCTTCTAGACTTCTGGTAGTGTGGATACAATATTGGTATGTTATAAATCAAATATGAGAATTTGCGTCTAATCGGTGAAATCATCCCCTTTAAAAGACACGTTAAAACCATTCGATGTGGCACTCGTTTGTTAGTTTGTTATACAAGACACAAATAACGGGACATGACCACAGGCACTCGTCTCAGAATTATTTTTTTTCTTCTATATACCTTTATAGAACGGTATAAAGGAACAAAAATTCTGAGACGAGTGCATGTAAACATGACAGTGACAACAATATACGGACCACAACTTGTACATCTGTGGAACAAATATTAATCCTGCTTGGTTTGGAAGAAAATAAAACCGAAAAGTCTGCTGAACATGGTGATATTTTTCGATACGCTGGGAAAATCGATTTCATCTCTTTTATCGTATCAGTTCATATCTCAACCTAGTATCATCAATTCTATAGGTACAAGCAAAGTTTTGAGAAGAAAAAAGATATCACCACAGAACAAATCTAGCTGAATCTGGTATATCCTTATTCCCTTCTTTCACGTTAAACGTTAATGATACGATCATCATGGTCACCAGCAACATAGGTTTATGCCTCTTGTTCAGTCATCGTGTAAAGCGGAATAGAAGTTAAAGGATTATATGTATGTTCCTTTTGTTTATTTTGAAAAGTCCTTGCAGAAGTTTAAAAAATGAATGAGTGACAAGTAGAAGAGATCCACTGCTTGTTTCTATGCGAAGGATGATTTATGTTAACCACTTGTCCAAAAATTTAAAAAGACAATTAAGTTTCATAGATGTTTTTCTATTACACAGATATTATATTTTACAAAGTATAACGGTGTTCCTTTCTAAAACAAGATGTTTTTATGTACATTAACCGTTCTATTTATGAAACATACGTTGTAATTATACTTTTTATTGGTCTACACTGTATAGTTTAATGATTGTGAAAAGTGTTCAAATGTTTTCCTTCTATTCCATGAGCTTTAGGAAAAGTTCAGGGTCCTCGATGTTCACACAACCTTATATAGTAGAAAGCTTCATTGTTAGTCTTCGGCTCGTCTGATAGGATAAGATTTTAGTAATATTTGAAACATCTGGTGCAGAAAAATTGGTACCGTTAATGTTATTGCTACCACTGGGTCGATGCCTCTGCTGGTGGACTGTTAGTCCCCGAGGGTATCACCATCCCAGTAACAAGTACTCCGGTACTGCCATGAAAATACGGATTTTTACTGTTATTAAATTTGCTGTTACAAAATATTAAAAACTATTATAAATTAAGGAATGTATCTCCCTCATGCAAAGCTCTGATTCCTTTCACGGATTTTGCTATACTTTTTGAAACTTTTGGATTATAGCTCTTCATCTTTTAAATAAGCTTTGGATTTTACATATTTTGGCCACGAGCATCACTGAAGAGACATGTATTGTCAAAATGCGCATCTGGTGCAGAAAAATTGGTACTGTTAATGTTATTTGTAATAGAGGTCGGTCATTTAAAGACGTATCAACCGTATCTTATACGTTGACGTATCCGCATCTGCAGATTTACCAAAAAACAATATGTGATCCCGAGCTTTAATTTTATGTAGTTTCAATAATGCAAATGGTCGACTGATTAATTTCTAATGCATAAATTTACAAAACAATTAGGAAATATCGAGTTTTTGTGGAATATGTAACCCGACTTTTAAAGATATTCTGGATAGTTTGAACAGTTTACAGGCATGAGATGAGCGAATACGGAAAAATCATTTGTTTGTGTATGAATTTATGCTCACGTAGAACCGAATTGTTATTTGACATGTAGAGTGATACTCACGAGTCAGTACTTTCTATTACCTTTTATATTAAAATCGCAAATGAACAATATTCAAAGTTCCTTATATGTATACATGTAGTACATTTGATTTTTTTTGGGTGTTTATTCATGTAAGATCTTGATTTCTTTAACTAGATTATTTATAAAGGATTGTGTACGATATTCGTGTACCTGCCTTACATTGGCCCCCTCTGAAGGGCATGTAAAAGTAGTTGATAGAACCCCTTAATATGTTTTTTACAAAACACCACTATCACAAATATTGAAAGTGTATGTTTGATTGTTTCGAAATATATTTCAATTAGTTTTTTTTAAATGAAGCATGGTCTTATTAATAAGCTCGGGATCACATAATATTTTTTGATATATCTGCAGATGCGGATACGTCAACGTATACGCTACGGTTGATACGTCTGTAAATGACCGACCTCTAATAGTAATAGGCTAATAAACCGACAATTGGAAGATACTATAATGTACATTTTTCCTCTTTTTAATGTTAGGTTTTCCACAGAATATTCAATACCCTATTCTTTTAACAAGAGTTTTATATAATGTTATTAACGCATAAAAATAATACTGTTTGAAGTATATTATGCGATTACAACATATTTATCATAAAATTAGGACAGGTGTCTTGTAACAGATAGATTTGCATGAATGTCTCATATAAAATTGTGAGAATTGTAATTTTTTGTTGCATGGACCTGAGAGCTTTAGCGTATTGGAATGTTGCAGTATCTACGTCATCTTGAGTAGATAAAATCAATTTGAATAGGATAGTTTTCAATTCATAGATTAAGACTCACGGTATTACCTAGCAGATATGTTGTTGACAATGTTATGTCACCAATAATAACGTGACTATTCGGGTAATAAATGAACAAATTATGTCAAGAGCTTTATACTTGATATCGTCAATGTTTGAATCATTGAACACGAGGTATTGTTTTGTGCGTAAATGATTTTATCAGGCTGTTATAATAGTTTTCGCGTTTGAATTGTTTTATTGTTGAATTGATACATAGTGCATATAAAACAACTAACAATAACGTAAAAAAAAACACACTAAGAACAGATCTGAAAGTACTTGCAGTTACTGAAAGATGAGAAATGTGTTGTTAACGGATCGAATAACGGACACACAGACGGACGGACGGACTGACAAAGTGAATGCAATATATCCTCCACTTTTAGAGTGGATGTCTCTTATATATTTAGATACTTTAAATCAGGCAAATCATCGATTAAGGAACCATGCCTCTTCTATTCTGCACATCTACAAGCTGTTACATTTTAAATAAATAATATACTTTATTTGTATAGAATACGAATGTCACAAAAGTAATTTGTAAAATTTTCTTATAACTATATTTTATATCATATAGATTTGTACGAGTGTATGAATTTGTATAATTTCTTTATACCTCAATATTATATTAATTATTTCCTCATTCAAAACTGAAAAATAGATTAAAGAATAAAAATGGTTTCTTTGAAACAAGGAACAGGCAGTGTATCTATAGATGCATGTGGACTCATGTTAAAGATTGACTTTACAAAACAATATAAACTGTCCGATATGGTAATATGGTTATCAAATATCAAAATACTAAAATATCGACCTCAAGTATATAACTTGCAATGGTTTTTGAGCATGTATTTCAACTAACAGAAAATATTTCAAAGCTCACTAGCTATGGCCCTTATCTAATTGCCTAACATTCGCTTGATTTTAGAAACAGTTTCAATGCATATAAAAAAAGATGTGGTATGATTACCAATGAGAAAACTCTTCACAACAAACCAAATGATACAGAAATTAACAGCTTGATATAGTTTACCGTACAGCTTTCAACAATGAGCAAAGCTCATACTACATAGACGGCTTTAAAAGACCCCGAAATGACAAATGTAAAACAATTCAAACGAGAAAACTAACAGCCAATTTATGTTAAAGATAATGAACGAAAAACATAAATATGTAACATAGCAACAAACGGTAATCACTGAACTACAGGCTCCTGACTTGGGACAGGAACATACATACAGAATGTGGCGGGGTTAAACATGTGAGCGGGCGCCTAATCATTCCCCTAACCCTTCGGACAACGGTTTGTTTTAAAAACTGCCGAACAAAAAGACATAACCAAAAATAACACCAACGGTACATGCTTAATATCGTACATGCTAACTAGCGTACCCTTATACAGTTATTTTAGGATGGTCCAGTTTGAAATGAAAATGTAGTTTTTCAAGGACAGAGGATTACAAGGCCGTTATTGATACAAAAAATACAGACATTGACAAAAATATCACCTAATTTAATTCTTCCAAAAGCAACCCAAACATCTTTTAAAAACTAGGAAGGAAAATGGGGGTTCTCCAACAAGTTCTCCAACATGTGTAAAAAATGGGTGTTTTTTTCAGACAGTTAAGTTGAATTAAGCCAACTATATCCACTGTCAAAAATTCACGAAAATTTGATTAATGTATCATATGATATGATGGTTTATATAAGTGATTGTTCAATTTAGTAGGCGAGCTCAGAGTTGTTTTGCCTTTGAAATTCACAAATAGTTATTTGTAATAATTAGACTTGCTCTAATATATTTGACTACATTACCATTTCTGTGTAAAAAATGTCTTCATATGTAAGGTTATTTTTCAAATTCAAGTTTTAATGAGACGAACTCGGCGCAGTATTTTTTCCTCAAATGCATCTGAAGATTATTTGATTGATTTACTCAGGCTGGTGTTTGTTTAAAGTCCTTTCGAAAATTTTGATAGTAAATATGCTGGACAAAATTCGAATATAATAGCAGTAACACGGTGGGTATGGTTGTCCTGCGAGAGAACGTACTGTGCTGGTGATTTGGTCCTGACGGGTGCTGGTGGGTCCTGATTCTGTGCTGGTGGGTTTGTTTACATTGTATCAGAACGGCAATAAAACGACTGTTTTGTTGCTTAATTTTTCTCTGATGCGTCATAAGTACCATGCAAAGTATATTACAACAATATAAAATTGCAAAAGTCGTGCAAGTTCGTTAAACGGAATTGTCCTGACGATGTGCTGGTGATAAGAAAAACGGTCCTGGTTCTGTGCTCCTATGTCCTGGTTCTGTGCCTTTATATTTTAGTTAAAAGTGGCAAATATTCAGTCAAGATCATTGATGCTGTACTGTTATTGACTACTAGTAATTAACTGTTGTCTGCTTTCTTGAAATTGACATTGTTATGAATCTGTTTACTGTTATTATGAGAGAAAAAAAAACCTATTTTTTATTCTTTTTATAATTAACTGTGATTTTATTTATTGGCCTGTTAATGGAACCCTTCTTGCCCCCTTTTAAGATAAGAAAATATGTTGACGATTTTCGGGATTACGATCATTTTGCAAGATCGCCAAAATACGTTGTAATTTATACAATACTTATATAAAGTAGATGATGTTGTATGTTTGTTGTCAATGGACAAATTTCCATAAGAAACCAAAGAAAGTATGTGTTAACAACCATACGTCATTGTACGACCTTCAACAATAACCCATAAAATAAAAATGTAAAAGGTTTTGTATAAAAATGGAGAGCAAAAATATAGAAGAAAGGACTTTCTGAGCGTTTGAATCATATGTCTTTAGCAGCTTAAAACACATTTGTTTGTGAAAAATTGAGTGCTGACTATAAGAATGACAATAGTATTGCGGGTTTGTTTGTTTGGTTTTTTTTGGGGGGATGGGGGATAAGTTAGAGCGAGGTTACAGTGAAAGTGTTAAGCTTGGAATAGTTTCCCGTAAGATTTAAAAGTTGTATTTTAAAAGAAAAATGTATCTTACAGCTATTAAGAATCACTTGCTGTATCTGTAAGATTTTTTGAACATATTTTTTTTGTCTGAACGGTTATCAGGTATTTTTTTCGAAAGTTCGATAGAACACTAAAAAAAATCACTATTTTATGAAAGGGCAGACTAGAATATGTCAGAGAATATGTCAGAGAATATGTCAGAGAATGAAGACGAGATAACCTAGAGAACATTAACAAAACAAAGATTTCTTAGCTTTTTCATTTCAAAATTCCAAAATAAATAAATATTTTTGATAAAGAATTACAGGGGAGGAGGTGAACAATGTGTCCTACTTTTCTATATTTAAATATTTTTATGAATAAAAAATCAAATGTGCCTTAATTATGATTGAAAATGAGTAAATGGAAAAACTACCAAACTAAAATACATTTTTATTTTAATATTGGTAATATCACTAAGCTTTTAAGTTTGGTGTGTCAAACACACCATCTCGTAGTAATGACTCCTTATTAAGATATTTCACATCTCCATTTTTTTTCTGCATTTTTTTATATTGTGAATTCTTAGTATTATTATATTAAAATGTAGACTTAATTTATATTTAAAAAAACTGAATCTAAAGCCAGATAAATCAAACATTTTTGTTTCTATCTATCCGTTTTCAGGACTTTAACAATCAACGTAAACACGCCTGGAAAATAAAATGCGTACTCGGCTGTCTGTAATCGACCATTTTTAGACACCCTCCTAAAAAACAAGCCGGGGTGGGGGTTTAGAGATGCAAATTAAGTACTTAGATCAATATTTTATATTTTCGTGTATGGTTTATCACCCCCTCCTGTGGCCTGTCAATTACGAAAATGTGCAAACTGCAATAGTATCAAAACAGCACAGACAATGAATAATAGAGATATAATTTTGTACATATACATGTATCAAGGGGAAACTTCTTGCAAAGCATTATTATTTATAGTTCATTATTGTATTTAGTAGAAAAAGAGAATTTGGTGAAAATAAAATCACTATTTTTGTAGAAAATTCACAGACCTTTGTACAGAAATTTTTGTTATGTTTAGCATGGGATCAACACAAGGGTACATTATCCTTAAAAATCTATTTAAAAGTATTTGAAACTAACGTTTGCTTTGTTAATTGTGCCTTCAATTTCAAAAATTAAAATATCTCGTAACTTCATACTACCAATTGAGTATAAAACAAGTAAATAAGTTTAAAAAAGAAATTCTTAGATTAAACACCTAGATTTAACTTTAAAAAGTCATAACAGTTTAAAACAATACAAATCTACACACACAAATAACTGGCTTAATTTCAACTGATTTTCAACCCGAATCGCTATAAGATCATATATAAGCTCAACTGTGTCGAGGGATCGTGTGAGGTTCATTTATTGTCTTGGCGTCCGTATTACAATGACCAAATGTTACCAAATGATTTTTTCAAGAGTGAATCTAGGAAAAACAATATTCATCAACAAACCAGACCACTGTCTGTTAAAATGTATTCGAGTTTTTAGTTACAGCCGATTCCATTGAGTATGTAGGCAAATGTTATATCTTTGGTTAGCTTGCTTGTTAGCTAAACCGTGAAGTCATTGTTAGGTAAGGTCTATACCCTCCTTTCGAATTAGCCTGGTCCTACAGACAGAAAGATGTGTCATTTGTCGGACTAGTCTACTCTTAAAGTAGGGTAGTTTACATAACCTAACAATGACTTTTCTGTTCAGCAAGCAAGATAACCAAAGATATTCCCTTTGTCTACACACTCATTGAAATCGGCTTTAATATTGCAAATGTTCAAGCAATTAGGGCAAAACTTACCGAGTAAAAAAAATCAAAATGTCTATCACCTTGCACATTTCAGAAAATTCAGAACAGATAACGAAACTGGGTCCAGCAACATTTATAAGCAATTTAAGATTTTGACCCTCACAGTTTCCATTCACCACAAATATTCTCGTTACAACGAATCAAATACCAGTTGCAGCCTTTTGTTTATCTATTAATATATGTATACGGATAAAGTTATGAAAGGCAGCAGGGTCACCAGGGTGAGGAGTCCATGTCATCTGAAATAAATGCTAAGCATAGATCTAGAAAGCGGCAGATAATCATGGCATTAAAAAAACTCTCTTCTTTTCGACTTTTTTCGAACAAATTGACACATAAAATGAATTATATAGTATTATGGAATTTTTAACTTGTGTTCAATTCATTGGTTACACCTTTTACTAGGATAACAGTCCTGTCAAGTACGAGCTGGGTAAAATATTTCAGAAAAGAAGATGGAAATGTGAAAGTTTCCGTGCGTCAGGTGCAACAGCATACGAACAGCTAACATGTCTCGTCAGGGTGGAAGCTAAAAAGTCCACGAAAATTTGATTTAAAACCTTTATTCGTTCCAACAAAGATATTGTGATTTTGTTGAGGATTTAACCATCTACGACAACAAAATTTCTTTTTTTTTTTAGAATTTACAGCTCTTCTATAAATATATGCAAAGCAAACGATTGATTAAATTGCTTGCTATGATTGTTTGGATGTTTGTAAACGACAGGTAAGTAGTCTGTTTACTATATACTACAATTTATTTGGAAAATAAACATTAACTTCAATTCCTGTCAGTTTGTATTTGTCCAATCAAATCCCAGTATGTATTGAAACTCCGCCTACCTATTGTTTGAAAACATCCAAGCAAACATAGCAAGCAAGTCAATCAAAGTTTTTTTTTTGGCATGCTTTTATAGAAGAGCTGTACTATATAATGCAAGGAAGCGTTTAAGTCTTTCGCCAAAAAATACTATCAATTTCTTTTTGTCCTATGTAAACTTACGTACCATTTCCTTCCATTCATGATCATTAAATTGAACTGTAAAATATTGCTTGGTACCTTCTTAATTCCTTTATGAGTCTTATGTAAACATAATTATGACAATAACTGTTGTGAGAACAAGATTCACTGCACACTTTTAAAGTTCTGCTTCATCAAACATTAAAATGTGAACTTAAGTTTTGAGACTTTTTTAATCTACACGATTGGGATTTTTGTATATGAGAACATGGTTTATCTATTAGTTGAAAATGCGGCTTTGAACTAGCTTTCAGTACCTGCAAGCATTCGTTATTCAATAATGTGTGTCTTTGTGTTATTATTTTATGTAATAAATTGTTGTGTTGGTACACCACTGTAACAATGAAGGAGGAAATGAGGAGGGTTGGTTGGGTGGAAGTGGGGAGGGGTATGCGGAGCGCTAACAAACATGTCTATGCGGCATTGGCTTTGATCATTGTTGAAGCATCAATGTAAGGGGCATTTAAAATATCTTAATAAAACTATTCTTATTTTAGATACTATATATTGTTATCTGATATTGGACGAAAGATGTTGCCCTTTTATGTAATTATTTAATACAAGTTACGATCATTTCAAAACACATATTAAACAGCCAAATGGATGCACAAGAGCTAAAATAGGAGTCATAGATCCTATTGACAACAATTATCTGCCCAATTTTATTGATTTTGTAACATTTGTTTCAAATATGACCAACTTCTTATCCAAAATCACCAGCACCGTATCAGGACCCACCAGCACAATGACAGGACCCACCAGCACAGTATCAGGACATGAATAAATTGAGAAAATGCTAAATGTTAATAAATTGCAATGTTTTTTCACAAAATAGTTTTGTCGCGTGGATTGCGGTATAGAAAGCGGACTCTATGAGCATTTTTGTTTTATTTTTTCAGTTCGAGATTTTCTGAAAATGAGCATTTCTGTGTTACGCTTACTGAAAAAGTTTAGAGGGTCAACTTTTTAATGGTTTACATATGAACCCATAAGAAACAAAATTGAAAAATCTCAACCGTTTTCTTCCATTTTTTATGAGTGAAAACGTCAAAAATCATTATTTTCGTCTTTGTTTACATTTTTTCATTGATCACCAGCACCCGTCAGGACCAAATCACCAGCACAGTACGTTCTCTCGCAGGACAACCATACCCACCGTGAGTAATATATCTGACAGGTTTGTTCTCGTGTACCTTGATGATTTTTACTTCATATATCTTTATTACTTTATGATTTTTAGTGTTAAAGTAAGAAGGGCAGCTTCAAAATACTCATTCTCTTTTATTGTAAAGATTTTTATCTTTTAAAAAAATCAACAATATCTCACTTACATGGTATGAAACATAATCTAAAACTTTGAAATATGCGCTTTAAAATATTTGACCTTTTGATACATTTCCCTTGTAAACGTATATACTATTATTAAAGAATGAAAATGTAGCTATTAAAATTTTAATATGTTGTGCGCATGACAAAAATGTAATTTAATATAATGCCGCGAGACGTACAGGGGAAGAAATGAATAGGTCTCGCGTCAATGATCGCAACAGAGTTAAAGGAGGATATAGTTAACGTATAATAACTAGCAGGACACTGTTCATTTCTGTGTCAACTTTCGTAGTTTAGGTGGAAATTAATCTTTAAAATCTTTCTCCTCAATTGACTTTTGATCTTCTTTGGATATTCTTTGAGTACTTGACTCAGGTAATTATAATACACACTTTACAATTTAATGCTACATAAAAGGTACGTGCTATATTATTTTAAGCTCTAATCATATACAAATCTTTCATATCTAATTGTATGTATATTTAGGTATTCATTCAGGGTACTTAAAACAAAGGAGATGTAGGTTACAAGTCAACAAGGCGGCAACATAAGGACATATACATTACATACACTCAATTTCCAATTATTTTAAAATTCAATTTATGATTTTATTCTGAGTACATTATTACCCATACGTTCATTCTTACATATGTATAGGCCTACATACTAATTCAAATCAGTTTCAAAGTATAAGACATGTTATGGTCATTCCCAATCAAGAAATAAACAATTTGTACACATCACAATTTTTTGATACATAAAATTTTTAATCAAATAGTGTCTTTAAAAATTACATAAATATTAAATCAAAGTTCAATAAAAGTTCAATTTACAATTTGTTTTAATCAATATTTCATATGTGCTCTTAGAGGGAAGACTGGGTAATTTTTATACTGGGTACTTTAGCTTGTTTATCGAGAATGTTGTAAATATTTAAAAATCAAATTTACATGTTTACACTCATTCACTTACAAATCTTTGTATACATAATTTAATCTGGCATACTATATGCGGTCACACAAGGATTTAGGTATTAACGAGAATTAGGAACTTATTAATCATGCTTTTATTTACGATTTTATACTTTGAGTATTACATCATAAATAAATAACGGTATGTTTTATTTTCAATAGAACTTTCTTGAATAACATCTAAGCTAATTTTGACCATATATGGAAAAAGATATACTAAAGATGAGAAAACATCAACATTCCTACCCCATTAATTGACTAACACATACAATTTAATCATGCAACTTCTCTAATACTATGCATTTATGTAGTAATCAAGGATTTGTATAGTAAGATATACAAATCCTTGTAGTAATATATGAATTACTTTTGTAGAAAATTATAAAACCAATAACTGGCTTTTATGACCTTATAAAATGTTTTACAATTTACACCTTGGTATGTACTGTAATAGCAGATGGTACATGAATACATCTGTCACGTAGATACACTACATCAGTTATTCTGGGATGTTTTGGAAATTAATTTTACGATCAGTATTCACAAATATGTAAGTCCCTGTTTATGATTTCTTATAAGTAAAGATACAATGCAACCAGTTTTCGTTCTTTACTGAATGAATTTGCTTTTTACCGTTGTATTTGTTTGTCTTCCTCGTATATTTTAATTTGGAACGGGTGTCATGATTTAGGATTAGAGATTCCAGATAATTACAGAATTGAAATACATAAGAGGTTTAAAATATAAATGTCACACATACCATAGAGGTCTGAGAGCTTTTCTTTATTATCATTTATCAAATATTCAGCTTAAGTTTTTTGTATCAATAAATAAACCTCCTTCTTTTTAAACCTCTTTATATACCTAAAATCTGGAAAAAATATTTGTCATGTTTTACTTTGCTTTATTTATCATTTTAAAAAATCTGAAGTCAAAGACTGTTATTTTCATAGATATTATTTACCTTTTTTTTTTTTTTTTTTAAAGCGAATGGTGAATTATAAACAAATATACTGTCCTAAATATTTGACAATTTTAAGTGACAAGTTCGTGTCAACCCCAGTATGGAACATCGTGTTTTTAAATTCAGAATATTTATAACTAATATACTCACCAAGATACAAAACAATTGAGACGTTTGGCCTTTGGGAGATGATATGTTTGAAGAAAGCAGATTAAAATGTATATATTAGTATTAGCCTCTAGATTAAGACTTACTCATGTTGTAAGCATGTCGTTCCACCCATCTCGTTAGTTTTATTTTAAATAATCTATATTGTCGTAAAGCTTGTGACAAAAAATACAAATTACAACATATATACAACAAATCTTATAACAATCGGTTAATAAGAGTCCCTTGTCCGCAGTTCCAGTGACTGATTTTAAAAGGAACCTCTGAAACTTTATACCTGTTGAAAATTTGTAGGATTGAGTATATACTACATGTAGGTTTGTTTTTGTTACAGACGTAATTATTTCTTACATTTAATTCTGTTTTTGCATAACATATATTTTATAGGTTTGTTTCCTTTTTCTGTTTTTGTCCACTAAATTTGTTAATAGACACGAGAAAGGTCAACATGAAGCAATATACAAAAAAGTAATTTGTAGTTGTATCTGAAAACATGGAGTTAGATATTTATGACACAGAAATAGATTGTGTGTCACTATTTACATACATAAACTTATGTTATGTACCTTAAAATGTTGTACAGTAGTGTTTTGTCTTCCCTTGAACATATTCATGTCTTATATTCATGTCGTTATACATAATACTTTCTGAAAATTAGATATCCATCAAACGTATGTTGGTATGTTTTAAATCAGTAAAATTGTAATGTAAAAAAAGAAGTGTTTTACATGTATTCCATCACATAAAACATGAATGTTTCGAATCCTTCCAAATCTGCGGTTTTTAGTTGTTTTTATTTAAGAGTGCAGTTTTTATGTTAATTTGGTATATGCATCTTCATCAGACAAGAGTTATGGCCCAGTTCCTTCCTCTCCAGAGCAGAGGAGGGGACGGGATCGTTAACCCTGGCTAGTGAAAATGGGTCTATGGAGCCTTAATGATACTAGATATGGATACATGTAGATGTACAGCATCAACGCCTATTTCTTTCAATATATAAGATTATATCCTCTGTAAGTCCACCCCAAGGTCCTTGTTAACTTCCTACTTGTCAGGACAGATTAAAATGCATAACAGTTTTGTTATAGATAGATATCAATGTGATTACATGCTGTTACAATTATAATCGTTTTTAAAATGGGTTTTTTTTTTTAGAAATGGTCACATTTTTGTACACATTGCTCAAAATTGTTCCTTTTTAAAGTCGTTAAATGCTCGTCAGTTATTGAGATCCGCTTGAATCACTGGTGTATAAAGAATGCAATCAGTTTAAAAGCTAAATATTTCAAATTCTTAAACAAGCCATCCTTAATCTATTGTGGCATCTTTTTTATTGCTTTTTGAAAATAATAAAAATGGAGGTTTATCTCGTATAACATATATCTCTTCTGTAATTCTATATCTAAAAAGATACATGTATAAGTAATCCATACCTATCTTATTTATAATTAAATCTTTATTTTAGGTAAACCTTTTCAATTTGTTTAAATACAGTATACTTTCTGTATGTTAATTGAAGAATACAAAAATGCAACAGATCGGTACAAACTATAACTAGTAACTATGGGTTAAAATATTCAAATATCGTAATAACAGTTTAAATTGGTTTCTTTCAATTTGCTTTTAAGAATTAACACATATCATATAATCTTATTGCATAATTTTGAAAGTTTAAGAGGATAAGATCAACATTATCTAATAGTCCCGTATTGAAACACCCCATCAACATCATATTTAATGGAAAAATTACACCCTTTATAAGTTCTAATGGTCGTTGTCCGATAATTTTATTCAGTATTAATACACATTTTGATCAAATCTAAGAGGATATTTTACCAGCAATAGTATATCACAACATTTAGCTTGGAGCACAAGATATAAATCATGGCGAATTAGCCATAGAAATGTGACCTTAGAACGACCCAAATTTACTTAAGTATTCTGCCCGGGGTTCAGTGATTCATTCAATATTTCATTCGTTTATTTGTACTTCTAATTTAGATATGTATAGTCGATGTTTTAATTTGGTCTCCATTGCCATCTCTTAATAAGCACCATGAGGTAATTTTGAAACGACCCTTTATAGCGCACTATGGCGATGATATAATGCATGTATCCAAAAGCTTTTTGGTTTGCTGTCTTCAAATATTCTTGCGCAATAAATGCTTACCACTCTTCCTTCGACCAAATCTTTTTCAACTTTTGATTTTTCGGCTTCATAAAAAAGTGAAGAAGAAATTTTGCACCATTAGATGCGTATTTTGTTCTTCAAATGACTAGAACCAAAAATAAAATGTTAATATATATATATAATAATATGTATTTGCCTGTCCCAAGTCAGGAGCCTGTAATTCAGTGGTTGTCGTTTGTTTATGTGTTACATATTTGTTTTTCGTTCATTTTTTTTATATAAATAAGGCCGTTAGTTTTCTCGTTTGAATTGTTTTACATCTTATCGGTGCCTTTTATAGCTGACTATGTGGTATGGGCTTTGCTCATTGTTGAAGGCCGTACGGTGACCTATAGTTGTTAATGTCTGTGTCATTTTGGTCTCTTGTAGACAGTTGTTTCATTGGCAATCATACCACATCTTCTTTTTTTATATAATAGATATACTTGATTATCTTTTCAGTAATCAGTTCAAATGAACCAACACAAATAGTTTTTCACGGAACTACAATCTGTCGATACATATAGTTTGACATTGCACAAGGTCATGTTTTTCTCCGACTGTTAATGACGTCTTTACACTAAATCCATTGCATGTTGGATGTGTACTGACTGATATTTTAGTCTTAGATACATTGATGTATTTGTGTTTTTTTGGTATTGTATTATCTTAAACTGTCATAAAAGTTTTGCATACCAACCTTATTTGATACATGATTTTTTTTATCGACTTTGAAGTAGCTGTCAGTAACTTCGAGTTCTCTCAGATCTGTACCTAGTATCTTTCTGTTGGGGGAATGTATAACTACACGTCCACACTGTTTTTGTTAGATGTATTTCTATTTGTATTCATCCGATGAGTTGTAAAAACCTTTTTCAACTGATTTTTATAGTTTTTTCTTATGTTGTACTGTTACACCTCTGTCCCAGGTTAGAAGAGACAGCGCTCACAATTATGTATAACACTGCGACATTCTTTCAGTGCCTTGGCCAAGTCAAGAACCTGTAGATCAGTGGTTGTCGTTGGCTCATGCCTGTTATGTTTGTTTTTCGTTAATTGTGTTGTTATAAATTAAACCGTTAGTTTTTTCCCAGTGAATTGTTTTTTATTTATCATGTCAGGACCTTTTATAGCCAACCGTACTGTATCGGGTTTCTCATAGTTGAAGGCCGTACGGTTGCCTATGAGGCCTTTAACTGCTCACTGGATTCATGTGTTGTCTCATTGGTAATCATACCACATCTCCTTATTTTTATAACATTGTGAAATAACATTTACAGTGAAGAATTTGACCATATTTTTTTCATGTTTAGTCCCTCCCACCACTTGTGATTATGAACAATAAATGTCTAACAAGAGATTACATCAATCTGTTTATCAGATATTGATTGCATATTGACAAAAGAATGTCCTACTATTATAACATGTATAATGAATAGAAGATCGATCAAAAATTCGTCAGGAGAAAACGTGTTTAGTGCTATGGAATTTATATGGTAATATGTTTTACAAATTCACTTCAATTGGGTGTACCTGGATTTTTTTTTTCAAATACATGTTTGTTGAAATTGTTGATTAAGTTTTGTGCGAATTTTACCTATTCACTTCCTATTTATATACGCAGTTTATGGACTATTTGTAATTTGTCAGTTTTATAAAATTGATTGGAACAAGATTTTATACCCTGTTATTACTTGGGACATTGGTGATTTAACCTAAGGT
The DNA here is from genome assembly GCF_965363235.1 of Mytilus galloprovincialis. Classification (NCBI taxonomy): domain Eukaryota; kingdom Metazoa; phylum Mollusca; class Bivalvia; order Mytilida; family Mytilidae; genus Mytilus; species Mytilus galloprovincialis. The sequence continues at coordinate 69,058,192 of NC_134846.1, forward strand.
GATAAGTATATGTGACGTCTAAGGTGGACATGATTGTGTTAATATTAAATGTTTACATTTGAGTTTTAATGGAAAAATGTGCGACACAATCAAATCCATAACTTAAAAGATTTGTATCATGTAAACATTTTCAAATAAGCTTTCTGTACAAGGATTACTCATTTGGATAGGACACTATTTTTTTCAAATAAGGTTGGTAATCAAAAATTTTATGACAGGTATAGATGATATATTACCAAAACACAGATCTGTAATATAATACACAAACGAGACAGGCCTAGTGCAAGGTAGGTGTACTGACAAACCGTGGGGCAAGAAACTATTAAACCTAAACGAGATGCATATAAATATAATCGGCAACGTTAACACGTGCGGTTATTTTTTATATACTATAGTAGATGACATTAATTACACTTTCTATTTATCTGTTCTAATTTAAACTATCTTCCGTGTATAACTGGAAGTTTATGATTACATGGCCTGAATTCCAAACATAAAAAAACTTTTTCGTCACAAATATTCATATAATTGTCAAAAAAAAAAATTATTCTTAACATGATAATTTAAGTCTTTCGAGCATTTCTGACAGTCTCAAGCAAGAACGAAGCCAATATGATAAAACAAATCGGAATGGGTCAAGATGGTCAAAAAGTTTTGAAGCACTGTTGTGACACAATGACCTGATTACGATTTATAATGTAATAAGATACACATACAATGCTTTAGGGGAAAGGTAAACGAGCTTTATGATTTATTGTCTTATTACAAACTTATGGACTCTTGTCATATTTGCCGACAATATCATATTTAGTGTCATTTACATTTTAAATTTAAAGACATTACCATGGATCAATTTTTTGAGTTTCAAAGCCTGTCTTTTCGAAAACCGGAAGCTACATGATAGTGTGGTTTAAATAATCACGATATTCAAACACGCCCTGTATTTTGAACAGACTGACATACACCACATGTATTTTTTTAAAATAAAAACTGCGTAAACAAATTCCTCAATTAATTTTTATGAGTTGAAACTATTTTTGCTTTTATATGTTTTTTTTTTTTAAGTTGTAACTGAGTCATTAGGCTTTTCACCGTTTATAATATGTCTCTCTATATATATTGTTGTTTCTATTTTCAGTTGATCCAGTATGGTAAACCGTGAAGAATTGATAGCAATAGTTGGAGGTTCACTTGCAGGACTAGTTGTCTTAATGGTTACCATTGCTATTTGTATATATTGCTGCTGTGGGTATGTAGATAAAATTAAATTAAAGGTTCTTGTACTTTAAAGCGATTTAACTTGCAGTTCTGAAATCGTTAAATATTTGAATTTTAAAAGCACGGGTGTATGGAGAAATAACGGTTACAATTAGGCAATAGTTAACAAAAATCTCCTTGAAAAGGTAAACAAGGAAGGAGATTCACTTGTTGTCGAGTATCGAGTTGCGAGTTAAGAAAATCGAGTTGCAAGTTAAGAAAGTCGAGTTGCGAGTTACGAAAGTCGAGTTGCGAGTTGAAAAAGTCGAGTTGCGAGTTGAAAAAGTCGAGTTGCGAGTTACGAAAGTCGAGTTGCGAGTTACAAAAGTCGAGTTGCGAGTTACGAAAGTCGAGTTGCGAGTTACAAAAGTCGAGTTGCGAGTTACAAAAGTCGAGTTGCGAGTTAAGAAAGTCGAGTTGCGAGTTACGAAAGTCGAGTTGCGAGTTACGAAAGTCGAGTTGCGAGTTACAAAAGTCGAGTTGCGAGTTAAGAAAGTCGAGTTGCGAGTTACAAAAGTCGAGTTGCGAGTTAAGAAAGTCGAGTTGCGAGTTACAAAAGTCGAGTTGCGAGTTAAGAATTGAAGGTTGAGTTGAGAGTTACAAAAGTCGAATTGAGTAAAAATGTGGAAACTAAAATATTTAAATTTTTTGGTGTAACTGTATAACATTTTGGAATGATGATTGCTTATAGAATTGTACATAGTGTTGTTGATTATTTTTGTGGTTTGGACTTTCTCTGAGTCTCTTGTAAAAATAAAATGGACTTGATAATAACTACGTATAGTATTTTCTGAAGAAGCAGATAGCCTTTTGAAATACAGCAGATGGCTTGCAGTTTAATTATTTTTAAATTTCATACATAGCACCATCGTATTAAACGTAAAGAAGATAGCAACTAAACTATAGTACATATATGTAAAACACCCCTTCTGCAGATTTTGTTTAAAGTCGGCTTTTTGGGGCAGCTACAGAGCCGGGCAATACCGAATCGTTAGGTACCGCAACATTTATTGTTTGTCAGTGACACTCAAAATTGAGGATATTAAAATTATATATGTCTTATACATTGGCTAGAGATGAAGGGGAAATGATGGGCGTGAAAAAAAAACAGTTTAAACCCGCTGCATTTTTGTGTATGACCTATGTCAGGAACCTTTAGCCTTTGTTGCTCTTGTATATGTTTTAATTTTGGTTCATCTTTATATTTAGCAGCATAGAATGGCGTCTATATTCTTGATCTATCTAATATTGTGTTTCGGGGCCTGCTCAGGGCTCCCTCTAGGTGTGTGATTTTTCGCTGTGTTGTAGACCCAATGACCTTTGGTTGAATTGTATATTTTGATTTGGTTGCTGTCTCCTTGACTCATTCCCCGTTTTTATTCTTTATTTTTTAAATGTAGCTGTCAAAGATACTAAAAACTGTAAAAACTACATATGCGCCATTTTACAGGTAAGATTTAATTGGAAAGTATAAAATGATTATTGCTACATCGTGATTTCATAAGTATTTTTTTTAAAGTATTGGGTAACTTATTAAACTGAGTCACTTAGGTTTAAACTTGAGTTATATAGTGTTCTCATGTTTGATATTGTCAATTATAAGTTACTTTTTAACTTAATTAAAACCGGCAAAATAGCAAAACTCTATATAAATCGCTATTCTGCTGGAGCTGGTAAAATAGCCCCGAAGGGAGTCGACAAAACAGCCACTGCCATATTTTATACGTTGAAACGAAATATTATTCTAAATAAGACACACACATTTAATTCAAGACAGGACCTGAACTATAAAATCATTACAATTATCATTGTTAAGTAACATATATTCATTTACATTTCTTTTAACATCCAGACTTGTAATAATATACAAATGTAGATCCCTAAATATTTATGTACAGACACATTCTCAAATATACATAACAAAACAAATTTTGTCTCATTTGAAAGATATGAAAAATTAGCAAAAATACTGAAAAATATCTCCTTGAAAAACATCTCCCTACAGATCATCTTTGTACATGCTGGACAACTTGTAATGAAATGTTGTTCATCTTCAACTACATTTCTTACAAACCCTTTAAAATGGTATCTTGCTATCTACAAAGTTTTATATCTTGTCTCTTTCTATTTTGAGATCGTGGGCACTGATTCTGATTTTACATATGACGGCACTTCATCAAAAAATTATTTAAAGATTCATGTAGATACATTTCTTTAGAAAAACAAGTTTTTAATTTGAAATAAAAATCTAATTTACTACTCTTTATATCTATTCTTTTTGTGTTCCAAAATTTTACCAAACAATAACAAAGTTTTTGCTTAACTGACTTGATAACAAAGTCAAGCTTTACTTCCAAATTATGAATATTTCAGCTTTTTGAAAAAAATAATGTATGTGTATGGATGAATTAAAGCATTCAATATTATTAGTGAACATGTTTTTGTTACACATAAAGGTATCATATAGTAAACCATCTTTCATATTGTTTTTTTTTTTAAATTCTAAACCGATATTTCATAATTGATAATACAACTGAAAAATATAAAGGGAATAAATCAAGCTCTCCTAGCACAGCTATAAAGTTAGAACTCGGACTATTTGTTTAACCTAATATATTTCATATATTTTAAATTGGATTCATCTAAAAAATTGTTCATATGTAAAGGTGCTGTAATAAATATTCACTTTCTTTCTGGCATGCTGCAGAGATAGTTTTGAACATTCCTGTAATTTCACTGCCATTCATTAAAATAGGTTTTATTGTATGGTCATATATATATATATGTTATAGAGTAAAATTACTTGGATTGTAAGATGATGAAGTTCGCAATTTGAATATAGCTTATAGTGATTTTTTGTATAACTCTCCCTTTCCATGCTTAAAAAGTCAATATCTATAATACTAAAATAACTAGGTCCAATTTATCAGCCGTCATCGGGTAAACACCACAAATCAAAGAATTTAACTTTATAATTAGTTAATATAGGACAATGGTGTAGATTGAAAATTACACCACTCCAGATCCTTTTGTTTTCCACATATAATTAATATTGCCAATAATTATCAAGTTCCGGGTCGAATCCGATACCGATAACAATAGTATATTCACCTGTTACCAATTACCTTATCTGTACGTTCCGCATCTGACAGGCGCACCACCAAACGGTGTATTTAGGATTTTGTTATATACACGGGTCATAATCACAGGGTTGACACTACCCTAAATTCAATCATTGTCAAATTGTTCCCTATTGTAGTATTTTGATCAGTACGACTGTCTACGATAATAATACGAATACCAAAAAAGCTGGACTTAAAATAAGGCGCATAGGTACAGTTTTCAATTTGTTAGCGAGCATGACGTAAAACAGCGATTCTACTGCAACAACGTTTGTAACGTTCATTTTGATTGGATAACGTCACTTTCTTACATGACATCAATTGACAATTGATGCTATGGGACGCACGCGCAAGCGCAGACGGCATGTGACAGATTTTAAATACATGTTTTAACGTTGTTTTCTGTCAGTTTCATTAGAATGGAGATAACAATATTGTATTTTAAGCTCCGACGGCATCAATTTGGGATTTGATGGTCGCAAATACCCGTTTACTGTCTCCGCTAACGACCATCAAATCCCCAATTGATGCCGTCGGAGCTTAAAATACAATACAGTTATCTCCTAAATCAAAGAATTCAACTTTATTAATAACTAACATAGGACAATGCTGTTGATTTAAAAATACTCCATTCCAGGACCTTTTGTTTTCCAAATAATCAGTATTACCAATAATTGATAAGTTCCAGGTCGACGGGTTCAAACAGAAAGATTTGAAAGCAGAGAAAACTGTGTATTCTTATAATCAGCATGACTTTATCAAATGACAATACCAATATTAAAATAGGGCTTACGCATAGTTATATACTTTACGTCAGTCACGGACCTGCGATATCACGGGTGTGTTCTAGTACATTTTAAACCTAGATGCTTATAATTGTAAACACACATTCTATTATATCTTTTTCGCAATACAAATATTCTTTTAAAAGTTTTCCAAGTTTGTTAAACATATTAACTTTGGTTTTAGACAGATTGACCTCTAAACACCATGTTACAGTACAGGATAAACTATAAAGTCGTTTTTGAAAGACTTGCCTTGGAACTAGACAAAAAATAACAAGATCCTCTGCATACATGAGGCAGTCAATTCTGCGGTCATTTATATCAACAGCATCTGGGGTTTCATTAAATGCATCCGGTAAAATTCATTTATAAAAATATTGAAAAGGTTGGGATTCAAAATATCCCCTTAGTTTACTCCAATTTGGGAATAAAAATTGGAAGTAAGCACATTGTCTATTTTAGCACATAATTCACTTTTATTGTACATATCTCTCACGATTGCATGGAAATTACTACCTATGTTTGGCGGCAAAAACACACGTTTTTCAAAACGATGGATGGAATAATGAAAACGGAAAAGATCGATCTTCAATCGGTCTTAAAAAAGTCTACTTCCAGATATCGATGTAGTTTTAAAAAGATCAATCTTATTTGAATCGATCTTTTTTCAAGTGTAAATGCTTAGATCGATCGCTTTGTTCAGGTGAATGTTATATTCAGATATGAAAATAAATCTGCGCATGTTCGGCGTGTTTAAAAAAGATGGATGGAATACGAAAAATAAACATAGATTCGGCTTTTTTTTTTATTATCTTCTAAATCAATAAGTTCTATTTGTTTGCTGCAAATCCTCATCTTCAAACGCATTGGCCGTTCGTTATTTAGCGATAGTCTACACACATATCTTTGTTTAATGACTTGTGATGTATGATCCAAAATAATGATTAATAAGTCCATTCGAAATTCCAATGAGCAAACTATTTTCTCAATGATTTTGCAATGTGTTATAGTTCGCGCGAGATGCAGAATTTCCTTTACTATTCTATTTTTAGGATTATTTGTTTGCGAAAGGTAATTTATGGTCAGATCGGTTCTTTTTATGTTGTAGTGTAAACGCATTGGATTAAATAAGGTCAATCTCGTCCATAAAGGATACATTTTTTTTTAAATGCTTCCAGAACTTAACTTTTATTAGACTCTTTTAAATAAGTATCACATAACTGTTTCAAATCCTACAATCACGGGAATAACTAAGTTCGAGTACATGCATGTTTTGTTTATCAAATGTGAATCAGACCTGAAAATTCGGTGTAAACAATATTTTTGTAACTCGCAACTCGACTTTCTTAACTCGCAACTCGACTTTTGTAACTCGCAACTCGACTTTCCTAACTCGCAACTCGACTTTTGTAACTAATAATAATAATAATAATAATATCTTTATTTAGAGAGAGTAACTCATTTGGATTACACCAATTTTCAATAAGGCTCTCTTAATACAATAATAATTACATTACAAATAAACAATGCATCAATAATAATGGTAAATAAAGATTATGTACAATTTAAAATACAATAAACAATTATGATATGGCATTACAGTAAAAATATGATGGTAATGTTAAAAGTACATAGATTTGTATTTATGTTTAAATTCGGATACTGTATTTGATTTTTTTATTGAATTAGGAAGAGCATTCCACACTTTTGGTCCATTGTACGAGAAACTAGACTTATACAACTCTGTATTTGGTTTTGGAATAATAAAATTATCTGAGGATGAAAATCTCGTATTATATTTTTGGTTTGCAGAAGCTGATACAATAAGACTGGACATATATTCTGGAGCTAAGCCATGTTTTGCCTTATACATTAGTAATGATTTGTGATAAAGTATTCTTTGTGTGATTGGCACAATGTTACATTCGTGAAATAATTCTCTTGAAGGTTTGGTGTAATCATGTTCGTCTAAAATTATTCTTGCTGCCCTTTTTTGCAGTTTTAGTAAACTATCTAATAGAAAGTTATTACAGTTTCCCCATATTGAACAACAATAATCTAAGTGAGGTAAAACGTAAGCGTTATAGTACATTTGTCTAGCTTTATGATTTAGATATTTCTTTATCCTTTTTAGTAAAGCTAAAGAAGAGTTAACTTTTTTGATTATATAATCGATATGAGAAGACCAAGATAGAGATGCATCAATAAAAACACCTAGAAATTTTTCACATGTACTTTCTATAATTTGTTGTCCATTTAAAGCAAGATTAATGTTTTCATTTGATGTAACGGAAAGCTTTTGTTTAGATCCAATGCATATAGCTTTCGTTTTAGATACATTTACAGCCATTTTATTGTCTTCACACCAGCGAAAAATATCTTGTAAAACCGTATTCAGTTTTTGACTGATGCAACTTTTGTTTTGTCCAATGACTGATATGGTGCTATCATCAGCAAATAAATCGGTGTTATGATTAGGATTAGACAAAGGAAGATCATTAATAAAAATTAAAAACAACACCGGTCCCAATACGGATCCTTGAGGTACACCCGTTTTTTGTTTTTGTACGTCTGAAAATGTATTTGAAATAGATACTTTCTGATATCTGTCAGCCAAATATGATGTAAACCAACGTAATGAAGTATAAGCTAATTTGTATTTGTTTAATTTTTGAATAAGCAGTTCATGATTGAGAAGATCAAAGGCTTTTGCTAGATCTAGAAATACTGCTCCAACAAGATCGCCATCATCAATGGCTTTAAGCCATTTATCTATTAAAGCTGTTAAAGCAGTTTGACAAGAATGGTTTGCACGAAAGCCTGACTGCATTCTATACAATAACTTGTATTTATTAAGATATTTTACTAAGTGTGTTTTCACATGTTTTTCAAGGATTTTAGAAATGAGTGGTAAGATTGCAATTGGTCTATAATTAAAAACATCCTGTTTTGAGCCTTTGTTCTTATAAACTGGTATGACTTTTGCCAGTTTAAATGAGGATGGAAAAATACATGTTTTGATACTCAAATTAAAAATATGACAAAGTGGTAGTGAAATAGCATGAGAAGACATCTTTAAAAATTTTGCACTTATGGTATCAAGGCCTGTTGCTTTTGATTCATCTAGTGCTTTTAGTTGTAAACACACAAAATCATAACTCATAAGTGGTATAGAAAAATACACGTCATCTGGTACATGACCCGATATAAAATCACCAAGTTTGTTAAAACAACTACTAGAATTGTAGATGTTTTGATCTATATTAAGATTATCTGTGATATTTGTGAAATAAGCATTAAAAACATCAGCAATGCCTTTTGGTTCTAAAATTTCCTTTTTGTTACAATCACTTATGATTTTTATACTGGTATGATTGTCGGTACCGCTGACAGTATGTAGGTGCTTCCATAATTTACTGCTGTTGTTCTTTTTTTGTTCTATGATATTGGTATAATAATTTTGTTTAGAGTTTTCGATGAGATATTTGACTTTATTTCTCCAAAGTCTATAACTATACATATCTTTTTTCTTATGATAAAAATCACGTTTTCTCATGCTATCTAGAATTTCATCATTCATCCACTCATTTTGATACAAACGTTTTACTCTCTTTTTAATGAGTGGAGCATGATGATTTAATACTTTAGTAAAAATATTCAAAAAAGACAACAGTGCTTCTTCGGGGTCATCAATTTCTAATACACAATTAAATGAACACTGTGATATGTCATTGACAAAATCATTTTCATTAAAATGTTTAGTAGATCTGAACGTAATATATTCATGAATTTTCTTTTTCGATTTTAACCCTCTTTTGTGAGAAATGCATACTGGATAATGGTCACTGATAGAATACTTCGGAACAGATATAAAATGAATATTATGTGGTTCATTGCTATAAATATGGTCTACCAAAGAGGAAGATGTTTGTGTGACTCGAGTAGGAACTGAGACTATTTGAGACAAGTTAAAAATGTTTTTTAAATGTGACCATTTAGCTGGAATCTTTCTCGACGACAAATTAATATTAAAGTCACCCAAAATAATCATTTCCTTATCTTCAATATCGACATTTGTTAACATTAATTCAAATTTTGTAACCCACTCTGCATTACTTTTTGGTGGTCTATAAATGTTACCAATTAATATAGGTTTTTGATGAACAAAAATAATTTCGATCCACATTGATTCTATATCATCATTTTCCAAATCATGTCGTCTTATTGTGGTTAACATGTTAGAAATATAAATTAAAAACCCACCGCCAGATTTTCTAATTCTGTCTTTTCTGTTTGTATCATAACCCTTAATATCTATTTCTATGTACTCGCAACTCGACTTTTGTAACTCGCAACTCGACTTTCTTAACTCGCAACTCGACTTTCTTAACTCGCAACTCGACTTTTATAACTCGCAACTCGACTTTCTTAACTCGCAACTTGCAACTCGACGATAAGAAACCCTCACAAGGAAGCATCCCGTGACTTCGTGTGAGATGTGAGAAAACGTGAGGTCTTTAGTTCATAGTCTTGTATGAATATCCAGTGACTGTTTTCACGAAGATCAATCCAAGTGTTGTTCCAAGTATTTGATGGATTATAAGAGTGGGTGAACAGGGGAAAGGAAAAGGGAAAATGGAAATGAGAAAACCGAAGTTGGGAGGAAGGAGGAGGGAAGTGGAAGTCGGGCGGGAATAAGGGGGAGAGTTGTGGAAAGGATAATCTGAGGAAACACATTTGACCGATTTTCGTCTGGTAGTTAGGGGAAGGGGAGTGGGAGAAGGGCGCGCAAATTGAGAGTATAGATAGGGATAAAAGTGGGTGGGAGTTTGGGTAGTGAAGTAGGAATAAGGGACCTCCTGGCCACCCCTCTTCGTAATGATATCATAGGATTGTTGTCTTATCCGCATATTCCTTTAACGTGTAGTCTATAGTAACGCAAGTAATGAAACCCTATAGTTTAATGATTACACTTATATAATAAACTGTACAAATTTGTTGTTGTCTGGGCTTTACAACAAGTAAACACTACATAATCATTCATGTAATAACGAATAGGTAGATATTTAAAATATTTGTGGGTCAATCGATCGGTGTAAAATATTTGCTTTTGTAAGACACACAAGTTATTACAATAGCAGTTTATTGAATGTTCAAAACAGACAATACCGTGTCGGCTCACATATCTCTTAGTCAGAAAAAAACACATTGTATACACACCAAAACAATTCGTGACACTTCATGGGTATATGTATACTATATGTATACCTCAGTCATCTGAAAAGATTTATTACTCATGTATATATTTTATTAAACCCTATATATAGCTAGGTATATATATATTTTTTATCGAAAACATTTCACATAGAAGAACTATCCCCTCCAGTGGTGTAGGGTTATTCACGACTTAAACGGTTTAAAAGATATGGGAAAATCATTAGAAAATTGGTGTGAAGTAGTAGAGAATTGATAAGAAGTAGTGGATTCGTAAACGATAATCAACGAGCGACTTTAGTCGCGAGTTGATTATCGTTTTCGAATCCACTACTTCTTATCAATTCTCTAGCTTAACCCATTTCTAGTAAAACGACTATCTGTTTCATGATCTGACAATGAATCAACGGAATTTCATGAACATAATTTCGTATTTTGTCTTTTTTATTCTCTGATAGCTGGAAATGATTAGATCCACACGGTTCACATTTTTATATAACTTAATATAAGTTAAATTTAACTTAAATGTGTTGTTATCTTCCCTTATTATTACCAGATTTTATATTTGTGAATAATTATTTCATTCTATGTTTAAGCATTACAAATTATCTATATTGATTAGATTTTAGTATTTATAATTCATTCAAAAAGACATATAATTAATATACGTAATTTTTTAAATCTTTTTTTGAAAGTTAAAAAAATTTGACTACCAACATTTAGAAACCTTTAATATTTACATAAATAGTTTTTAGCAACCGAATGAGGAGTTAATGTCGTCAATATCTCCCAATTGATTAGGTTTACAACACACAATAAAAATGACTTAAACATTTTAAATTTTATTGAAGTGAAAATGTCACAGTAACATCACTTCTCTAGAAACCAGTTGATGATAAGATAGATACAAGTGATTAGTCTTATTTAAAAAATTATATATAAATTTTGTGTAAAATGGTTCCCTTTCATTATCTTTTGATTATTGTAACATTATTTCATTTGGCATCCATCGACAATCAGTTAATGAACTAGTATTATTTGTGGTACTCATTCTGAAACCCAAGCAGACTTGCTCTTATTACAAATGTACAATATATAAGGTATTCAATTTTGCAGAGTATCATGTAAGCTGTTCATAGCCGTGATCGTCTAGTCGTTGACATGGTAAAAAAAAATTGTGATATCAACAGTGCCAAGTTCAAGCCTAGTATCCTGAATGATTTTTTTTGCAATATTTTTCTCTTCTAAAAAGTAAAATCACAAAAATACTGAACTCAGAGAAATCAATTCGGAAAGTCCATAATATTGTTTTTAATCTTAGGGGTATCTTTATTTCATTTTTACTATAAAGTTGACGATTTTGTATCTAGTTTTGCCGCCAAAGAAGTAGTTTTATAGTCAAAGCTTATCACTCTTTATTAAAATTAGAGTCAGTAAGATGTTGATTTATATAATCAAACAAAGAAAAACTAAGTGATCATGGTATGATATCATTTTAATACTAAAACCAAAATTAAGCATTTGCCATGATCAAAAGGGAAAGGCCTTGTACATTAAAAGTCATAAGTGTAATGTGTACATGGATGTTTATTTTATTAAGGAATTGTACTAATAAGTAATATTTACAATTCATTGATTTAAAAATCACCTGTGTAGATATTTTATTAGATAACACAAAGACTGAAATTCAGTATATTGACATGCATTGACAGATATACGATATAAGAGTGATATTTAATTATTAATTTATATCGGCACTCGTGGTCTGGTGGTATCATGCATAGACTACAGACTTTACTGACGAAAATACGCGCGAGTTCGAATCTTTCATTAGTCACTCGTTTTTGAGAATATCACATGTCGTAAGTTAAAAGTTTAAAGTTATGATATAAGTTATCTTAAGTTAACATGGTGGCCAGTGGATTCTTGAAAAATAATCCACTGTTAGAACAATAGACTGACGTCAGAGAAATGGGTTAACGAGTACATGATCAATGAATTTTAGAACACAATGAAGAATTTGATGATTTTAATATATTTCTATAACATTTTAACCTTTCACGTACATTCTATTAATCTGAAGTACATTCATTCATTACATTTTTTTCAAAACCTTTATGATTTATTTTTTTTTGCATTTTATTTTGATTTTTTTGTGGGGTATTATGATCTATTATATCAGAAAAAAATCTGTGAAGTCACACATTCAATGTAATTTAACGTTATTCCTTGGCCTATAGATAAGAAACTTTTCCTGGTATGGGTGGGGTTCTGTTTCGTTTAACTTCGTCTGTCAAATCAAATTTCTTTGTGTTGGTAATTGTGTGAATAGCAGTTAAAAATCTAATTATATAAGTTATTTACTTCAATATAATTTAATAGTCAATTTTAACTTTATTAGGTTAGTTTAGATTCGGCCTTCCATCCATACTGTGAATTTTATTTTAATGGGGTTTCAACAATAGCATTCATAAGGAATTCAGACATTAAACAAAATGTAGAGATGCTAAAATCAACCCTAATACACCTGTTTATATGAAATACATGTATTTGTTTTTCCGCGAATGTTTAAAGAAAAAAACCACTATTTCTCACTCTAATACTAGGAAGTCCTACCTTTATATGAAATACTATACCATGAGGGTTTTACTTCAATGTATTATTTTTCAAGTGACGTTGGAATTACATACATTTTTTATAGTCAGCGAATACTCAGATCATCTGGTTGAGACTAACTAAAGGACCTTTGTTTATTCTTCCCCAAACGGAAAAAAAACATTCAGAATTGTAATGCACGTTGTCTGCGTTGTCTGCTCTTTTAAGATGGAACACATATTGTAGCTTTTTGATTTTTATTAGGGGGGTGCAAAGTAAAATAAGAATAATTATATGCATGTGGTATCAAATGAAATGTTGTTGATGTAAGCTGCAAAATCCGTATCATTATTTCCTTTTGAACTAGCACCATATTTTTGGAATATGGGTCACAATCAGTATAATGTAGTTGCCAGATTAGCAAAACAAATCCTTACAGACTCTAGTTTCCTCAGTTTGCAATCTTATAATTTACACTGACATTTATGTGATAAAATACACGGTCACCAGTCCTTAGTTTATCAAGCCTTTCTTCATTAATGTATAAATTTTATGTGGATGCTATTTTTTTTTTTATAGAAGTGACCTATTTTTTGGACAATTTGTAGTCTCTTTTTTATATTCATGATCATCCATTAGGAAGTCAGAAACACCATGATTTGTTAATTTCTATAGTGATCGATCTAGAATGACAAAGCGAAATATACTACAATTCATATTTAAGCTCTGATAATATTACAATATTGTTTTACAATAACTAATGTTGCAAGTCACGTAATGTTGAAATCAATCTCGACTTTTTTGTCAGGACATCTATTCTATATTTCATCTGTATATTTTGACTATACTTCACAATCAATATTTTGGATGAATAATTCAATATACTTAAATTGTTTACGACTTCTATACTTTAACATGCTCTATCTGATGTTTTTGTGTGTACTTTCCTTCATGACACAAAAGCAATATAATTATATTACTGGTAACCATAAGCTGTCAAATAAAGATAATGTAAAACTTGAGTAACTATAATGCAGATTTTACTGCAGATGCATAAAAGCTTGAAATCAACACCAAAATGGCGTCTAGCTTAACAACGACCCCTTGTAAAAAATGACATAATTAGTCTCCTTTTAAATAAAGTATAAACAGACTCAGTCTTATTTTACACACACGTTTATATATGTTAATAAAATTGTTCGTATTTTGCAACCTTTTCAATCTGTTTTATTTTCGTAAAATTATGAACAATTGTGTTCAGAGAGCCTCTGGCTTTCATCATATTGTAAACATTTTTAACTTTTTATGTAAATTTGCTGAAGACAAATTGGTATATGTTGGATAGATTATTCACGATTATGAATGGCCACGAATTGTTTTGTCAGGATCTGTCATGTTAAATTACTAAACTAAGCATTAATATTTATATAAATGTAGATTGATTAAACTATATGAAAATTTAACCAATTTGTTTAAATGGTTTACACGAATGAATGTCATTATCATAAAAACAAAAGAGACATCTCAATGATCCTCAATGTATACTATGTATAATTTTGGTTTACCAATACCCTTCTTTGGAATTCAAATCGTTACATATGTAAATGAAAGATATCTTAGTCCATATTGGAAGTAAGTGGCATACAGAGTGTAGTTTGATTTGAGATAGAAATAGAATTGACTTTGCAGTATAAATCAAGGATTTGTATAGTCTTGCAGCAAATAAATGCTTTTCGCATTGATAAATATAAACTATTAAATGAGTAGGGCCAATTTCACTGTGTTTGTTTCACTCACACGTCAAAAATCTAAAAATTGTCAAATTATTCTTTAAATTGAACATTATAGAGAGCATATATCATAACATTATTTAGCCCTTCATGTTGCTGTTCAAGGCTTTTTGATACAAATCTCTCAAATTTCGGTCTTTGGCATTCTTCGGGAGTTTTTGATTTGATGACTAGTTTTGGAATAAGTCAAGATAATGTTAGAACCACCAGGTACACATAATTTGCTGGGATACTTCGAGTTTTAGTAAAGATAGAAAGACTTTTTAAAAATGACCAGGGTTTGAAATAAATTCAGGGGAAATTGCCCCTATACTCCTTAAAAAAACTCCATTTAGTAAAAACTTGTAATTTGTTATCGTTGCTGTCAGTGTTCTAAGCTGCTTGTCGCATCAGCAGTTAGTGTTGAGCATGAAAAAGGACAACCTCTTTGACTGTCCTATATTAACACTATGGCATTATAACATTTTCCAAATTGCCTTGTCCATTCTGGTTTGTGTGCCACGTTAAATAAATTTGAACAACTAATGTCTAACAATGTGGTCTCCGACTGTGGCTGTGATTAAAACAAATATAGTTAGTTTATTCTTCGAGTATGAAATCAAATATGTCAGGTATAGCCGAGGTTTATATTGGAATACCAGTTAGGTTTTCGTCACCAAATGAAAGTAAATAGATATAGGAAGATGTGGTGTGAGTGCCAATGAGACAACTCTCCATCCAAATAACAATTTATAAAAGTAAACCATTATAGGTCAATGTACGGCCTTCAACACGGAGCCTTGG
Source organism: Mytilus galloprovincialis (assembly GCF_965363235.1). NCBI lineage: Eukaryota > Metazoa > Mollusca > Bivalvia > Mytilida > Mytilidae > Mytilus > Mytilus galloprovincialis. The sequence continues at coordinate 69,073,738 of NC_134846.1, forward strand.
CTCACACCGAACAGCAAGCTACACATGTATAAAGGGCCCCAAAATTACTAGTGTAAAACCATTCAAACGGAAAAATCAACAGTCTTATCTATATAAAAAAAACAAACGAGAAACACTTATAAATTACATAAACAAACGTCAACTATACTGTACATCAGAAAGTAAAGACTGTATACTAGAATTCTTGTTTGAAAGAAGAAGAGATTTAATTTATCAAGTAACTTTTTTTTATGGAATTTAGAAAATTATCACTTATAATCATCCTACTTTAAGATTGATCACTGAATACCCGCAGTTATTGTATGAAGCTTTCTCCGTGCATATAGTATTTCTTATATTATAAGACTTATTTAAGTATGCAAACTGCAGTAGATAATAAAATGATAAAAAGTTATGACTTTAGTTGCCAGTTGAAAAACACCAGAATACATGAAACAAAACAGAAGTTTAGAATGAACCAAGTTCAGTTTCTTTATGTTTTCTTTTCAGACGGAAAAAAGAACCAAAGAAAAATAATAATAGACGTTTTCAACCTCTTCAATCGGGAAACGATTCTAGTAAACATAGCACTTTAAATGGCGTAGATCCACGGGTGGATCCGAGAAATGCTGAAAACAGACTTCCGAAAGTAGGAAGTAACGGATTATGGATGGGAGGAACTCCAAGTATGTATGCTGGTCCACCTCAAGCCAACTATCACTATGGGGATAGAGATAGAGACAGAGAGAGGGATCGACACGGGAAAAGAAGTTCTTCTCTGCAGAGAACAACGTCGGAGGAACGACTTCATCAGAGTAAGTTGTCGTGTCATGTCGTTTTTGGGCAGGATATGCTTTTAAGTGTTTCGTGCAATGACTTGAAAAATTAAAGATAGGTTTTAATTGAAGATTGTAAGAAGCTTATTAAGTCATCATAATCGTATTACGGATTTACTTTTATACTATCTAAAAAATAATAGTGTTTATCGTATTAACAGATATACTTAATATAGGTTTTGTCTAGTTATCTTTTAATTAAGTTAAAAGTAGTACTGAAGATATTTATATATATGTGAACGGATATAAAGATAGTCTTTTTGTAATCTGATCTAAAGAAATCATAAAGATATTTATAAAAAAAAAATGTTATTTGCAAATTTCTAAGAATGCATTTTATTGCTTAAAATACATGTTTTACTTGCAGTTTATCGTTGTAAATACATTGTATATATATTTGTACATATATGTTATATCTGGTTTCCGTATTTTTGTAAAACTTCTAAACCACAAATTAAGAATGTTTTTTAATGTCAAGAACAGTTATTTTTATGTATCACTAATTATACAGACATAAGATATATTACATATCGATCCAAAAGCTATGGTACAGACTTGGAAATGCTCGGTAAAACTTTGTAGTTTTGTTTTATGTTTGTTTGGTTTTTTTTTTGCTGTGTAGCAAGGGTGATTTATTCGCAGACACTAAAATTTAGATTTGATTTATACAAAATTTAATTCAACATTATATTTTTAGAAGATTGCACAAACGTTAATTCTTTTGTTTGGTTTGTAACTTTCTGTTGAATTTTATTAATAACAAAGTTAACCGCATGTTAAAGACATTGTCCAGACACTTCAAGCCAAGATGAGCACACTTTTACATTTGAATATATCACTGTCTACATCTTTATGACATACTAATTGTTAGCTTTGGGGTTGTAAATGTACTTAAGATACACTATGCAGGTGATATGGTCATTCGAGTGAAATAAGTACATAAATTAATGCGCCATTATTTACATTAATTCGTAATAAATGAATAAACGAATTATTTCAAGGTAATTTAAGTACATTTATATCACGAGATAGTAAGTATTAAGACCAATTGAGAATATTTATGCCTTTATTACTACGAGATATTAAATGGTTAACTCATACAGAATTGTGTCAGAACAGTCATAAGTATTGACTCACTAAACATTTAGTATGTACATTTGGCCTAATGTCACCTGGTGTTGGTAATAAGTCACATTGGATATTAGATTTGGTCTGTAGGGTGCATTCTCATTTACATCAATCCTGTGCATATCAACGCGACACATTTTAAAGCATATTATAATGATACAAATCAATATCATGAGAAACAAGGTTATGAGGAATGACTGCAAGTGAGACAATAGGTAAAGACCAAATGTTGAGGATGCAGACAATTACTGGTCACTGTACGCCTTCAACAATGAGAAAATCACATTTTGCACTGTAAGTTTTAAGGGTTGACAAAAGCAAAACAATAAAAAAAAAAACCCAGCAACAACATTAACTGAAAAATGTTTCGTTCATCAGATAAGCACGAACACAAAAACAAATACTTAAAAAAACAAGACACAAAGTCCCAATTTATGATTTTGGCAGTTATTGAAAAAAACCTTTAAGGGGGCTCCTGGGTATAAATCAATTTTTTTTTTCTAATATAGGATTTCGCTATATTTTTTTATAAATGAACTTTATCATATACTTAAAAGAAAAATGAAATAAAAAAATGGGGTCACCGTTCATTTAAGCTCACAATCTGCCTCCGGAAGAAGTATACGTTTTTGTTAATGTCCTTTTTTAGGAGAAATAGAGGTAATATCGAAATAAAAAAATAACCTATAAAAAATTATAATTACAGAAATCGATTAAATTTTACAATTATTTAGTTTATGTACAGCTTATGAAAACAATAATAAAAAATATAGGTCACCGATGAGTTAAAAAGATATTTCAAATTTAATGCCAAAAAATGGCATTTTTGCACAAAGGGAGATAATTTGGAGCTTTTTCAATGATATAGACATTTTAAAAGTCATCTGGGGCCAAACCGAATCGATTTTTTGGGTTGATTTTTTACCATATCATCAAGTAATAACTAATAGTGTAATAAATAAAATTTGTAATAAAAAATAAAGGTTAAATTTTTTGCTGAAATTTTTGTACCCACGAGCCACCTTAAGAAAGAATCCAGGACATAAAAAAAGAGAATTGTTTAAACTACATTTTTAAACTTTAATTATGAAATTCGAATAACTTCTTCAGACCTCCTTGAAATAAGAAAACAATCAATGTTTTATGCCCCACCTACGATAGTAGAGGGGCATTATGTTTTCTGGTCTGTGGGTCCGTTCGTTCGTCCGTCCGTTCGTCTCGGTTCAGGTTAAAGTTTTTATTCAAGGTAGTTTTTGATGAAGTTGAAGTCCAATCAACTTGAAACTTAGTACACATGTTCCCTATGATATGATCTTTCTAATTTTAATGCCAAATTAGAGTTTTTACCCTAATTTAACGGTCCACTGAACATAGAAAATGATAGTGCGAGAGATCCGTGTATTAGGGACACATTCTTGTTATTATCTTAAAGTGAAATCATTTTTGGTTGAACAGTTTATACGATTTGTTCCATTGAAAGTTATACGAACTACTTTTTTTAAAAACTAATATGCAACAATAGATTTTCGATGTTTTTTTATTTGTTTTTTATTTATAAAAGTAGAACATTCTATTAATTCAAAGTACATCTGTTTTCTAGGATTGATTACTGTCGTCCCTCCTTGCTTCGTTTCAAATCATATGTTTACCTTTAATACCTGCACGAACAGACGTTTAGACATACAGTCTAATATATTTGATTTAATGTCAGTTGTATCCGACACCTCGTCCTGATTAGGCATGACATATTTGCCAATGGACATTCAGCATACACCTATTAATCAATCATGTATCCGACTTGGTGGAGACTGCACTTAAATATTGTTGTTGACATTCAGAATGTCTGCTGAATTGAATTTATCACTTATTATCACTGGGATATTTATTTGTTTTGAAAAAGATCGACGCATGTTGAAAGATCCAACTCCTTACTAAAGGACAAAACTATATTTATGCATCGAGATTATATAGGAAATACTAGTAACAAGTTTAGATGACTTCCAGGTATAAACTTTTAAAACAAGTTCAAGGTCTTCTTGCCCTTTGAATTGAAGCGCAAATATCCATTTAAAAAAGCGCAAAAATCCATTTACAAAAGCGCAAACACCCTTTTAATATACACAAATCGCCATTCAGATAATTTTAATGATCATTTCTTAGTATTTTATCATGTGGGACTATTTTGAAAAATTGATATAATATGCACAAATATGTACCAATTTTACTCGATACATACTATAAAGACCCCCCCCCCCCCTATAAAGAAAAACAGAAGTGGAATATTATTTCAACATCAAACAATTTTTCTTTCAGTTTAAGTTTTTTTTTGGATATAAATACATAAAAAAAACAAATTCAGACAAGAAAACAAAACTGATTAAGCACCAGTGTGCATTCTTGTTTCTTTTTATCAAGACTATTTTAAATATCTCCAGACCATGCACCATTTTAGACCAAAACATTGAAATTTATATTAATTTTTTTCAGGTAGAGGTCATCCAGTTTATACAAGTGGAAATATGCATCTATACCATAGCAACCCTTATAATTATTATGAGCCATATGCCTTGCCACGAAGTAACAGTTACCTCAATATGTATGGAGGCTATCCCCCATATCCATCACAGAGCAGTAGAGGTTGGTTAATTGACACAAATTCATATCAAACACTGTATATTTAATTACAAAACTATATATATTTAAGAAATCGCATTTAGATTGGATTTCAAAATGTGGAACGAGTTTTGCTTTTGTTTTACATCTATATTATACATTTGGAGCAGGATCTGCCATGTTACTCTTCCGGAGCACCTGAGATCACCCCTAGTTTTTTGGTGGGGTTCGTGTTGTTTATTCTTTAGTTTTCTATGTTGTGTCATGTGCTGTTGTTTGTTTGTCTTTTTTATTTTTTGCCATGGCGTTGTCAGTTTGTTTTAGATTTATGAGTTTGACTGTCCCTTTGGTATCTTTCGTCCTTCTTTTATAAGTAATCAATTATTTGATGATTTATTGTATAGGTAAAGTGATTTTCTATTGACAAAACAAATGAAAAATTATGCTTGTGCTTTATAAATTTCATGCGTTTGAAACATTTCTTTGATTCGCCTTCACCATACGGCTACGACCAAAGACAAAAATTAAAACCCAAGAATGTACAAGTACCGAAACAATTCAAGAGGTATATGACCAATAGTGACGTACAAATAATAGCCAAGTCCATCTAAGGCCGAATTTGCCCCAGAGTGTTAGTTTCTTAATGATTTCTAAATATCTAAACATATAATTTCAGAAAGGTATGTTATAAATCATATCAGTACCAAAAAAAAAAAAAAACGGACTTATAAGCTGATGGTACAATATTTTATGTTAGCAGCAAGTAGGCTCTTACTTTAACCTAATATGCTTCATCATTATATAGTCGATCTTCATATGATTTCAATAAACAACTACATTTTTTTCGAGAATTTCAATTTGCAGCAATTACTTTACACAACAAATAATTCCATTTGCATTCAAAATAATCAGCTAGACCTTAACAAATACAAAATAATCATCACACTTTGTGTCACTAGTCTTGACAATTAAAACGAATATACACGTTCAAAACTACAAATGTATTATATTTTCAGATTCACGTGCAATGCTTGTGGAATATCCAGAGGGTCATGAGTATATTTACGATCCTTACAGAGACACCTCGGATGACCAACGTCGTGGAAAGAAAGTGAAAAGAACACATAGTGATTTGACAGGAACGAAACGAAAGAAGAAAGAGAAAAGACGAGGATCACCGATGGAAGATAGAAGAAATAGAAGTATAGAAAGGTTAGATAGACCTTCCGATAGACCGCCAGTCCCCGACAGGGCGACATCTGCTGATGTTCATAGGCAACAAAAACAACCATATATTCTTCAGACAAAAGAACAGAGACCGCGGAAAGAAATTTCCGAACAAACAGCAACAATAGATATTCATGACACAGAGCTGTCGGAATGTGCAACAGATAGTGCCAAAATTAGAGCTATGCAAGGGAGGACTTCAGATCCAGAACCAATTTCTAAAAAGTGGCCCGTTAATGACGATTTGAAGTTGGACCTCCCTAGTGATATAAATGACGATGGTACTGACGATATCACAGTAAAACGTTATCAATATGATGGAAATTATCCACATAAAACAGAGAGTCATCATAACAAACCGACTGAAAATAAAACTAACGGATATACAAATTCAGCTTACTTAGAAAATGAAAGAAGAGATGGCGGACATGTGCATAAACGTTTAGAGAAGCGTGAAAGTAACACAGATGGTATGTTGTAACATCCTGTCTTCATTAATCACTCTCAACAAAATACTGACCTATTTTATTTGAATTTAATGAAAAAATGTCACCAGACAATAGCATATTTTAAGCTGAAAAAATGATATTTGATAACATTTATATTTTAGTATATATAAATGTATCCGTGTCAATGACTCAATATTATAAGATGTAATAGTCACTTTTGATTTTATCACATACCAGGCAATTGTTATAAAGGATTATAAAGAAAGGTAACAAGGTTTTATAACCAAAATAAAACTTTTTGTTCAGATTGATGATTGTACACTTTACTCAAATTACCATCAGCAGGAACCTTCATTTAAAAGACAGCCATTTCGTAAAGACCACTTTTGTAAAATCAATTTACAAACTCTTCAGTTAACTCACATTACTTTCCAAGCTGCTGAGCATCAAAACCTTGATTCCGAAATGTGATGTGTAGCACAGCCCTCACCATCAATGATATTCACACAGGAATTTTATTGTCTCTTTACTAACTTTGGGTGAAGTTAAATAAAACACAAAATTGATTTTAGATTAGTATAATTTAGAAAAAAATAACTGACAAATATTCTTAATGAAGTTACTTATAGTGAACTGTGACATTTAACCACAGCTGATATTTAAAATTCTTACTTATTATTATATTAGCTGTACATTTGTAAAGGAATTTCCTCTCTTTGAACATTTTAGGAAAGCAGGTGTCTGCAGCATTTGACTTCCTGGACAATTACGTGTCTGATGAGGATGAAACAGTGTTTGCAGACAGCAGACAACAGTCACCCCTACCGTTCGACACATGAAGAAATTTTGGTGATCATTGAGGTAAAAAAAGATAATTTGTTAAATGTAGCTGTTTTCATACATTTACAAGTCCAAACAAAAACTTTTAAAAGAGTTTCATTGTATAATTTTTCTTCCAACTTGAGACGTTTAAAATAAGCAACTTTACATTTGTTTTCGGAACCATCTTTTAAATCATACAAACAATATATTTCTAACTGTGCGATACCCAATCACCGTAGCTTTCAGAAACAACCTCAACACTTTAAATGCGCAACTAACCTCAACTGAATTAATTAAACCGTTTTAGTTAATGTTCAAAACTGTTTAAAATCATTTTCATTTTTTTTTATTTCAGACAACATAGCTAGGTCATTATATGACTGAGTCAAAATACCAGCCAAACAGATGAGAAAGTGCACGTGCTATAAGCACTAGAAGATGTGAAGGACAAACGGCGTACTATAATCGTTCAGTCATATTATATACATAATACTATACGGGTACTGCAATTGGAAATACACAACGCAATAAGTTCACCAAAGAATCGTTTTTACATGTTATACATATATTGATTCAAGATTCCAATCGTTGCCCGGTGAAGCATAAGCCTATTTTTTTAATCAATTAATAATCAGTAACCTCAGGATTTCATCTACAGCTTCTAACATATCATATTGCCATCAATATTATCGATTAAGTGCCATATGTAACTATTATATATGTATAATCTTTTGTTGCCTTAGTTGGTTTTTTCGTTCTAGTGTTTTATTTCACGAATAATATGCAAATAATCGAACACTCCGTAGGAGTGAGCATTGTTTAAAATAGTCCATGGACAATTTGAAGGTTAATTTTCAATTGGACGCATTTCTTTTAATTGAAATCCTTTATGTTATGCAAACTGTCGTTCATACTTAAACAACGAAAGCAGCCATGTGCACATTATAATAAACCGTCAGCATTATTTTTGTACATGGGTACAATAAATATATCTATATTTGTTATAAGAATGAAAATCAAAATTTGTAATACTCCTATGTATTGTATCATTATTTATTAACTTTGTCATAATATACAAATAAAATATTAAAACTGATGTATTTATTTGCTCTATTTCACATTCGATTTTATATAAAAAAAAATCATATGTAACTTAATACTCACCTTAACTTGTTTGCATTATTTTAGACCGATATATTGTGAAAAAAATATGTTTTTTTTCCCTTGTTGATTACAGGCTTTAATGTAGAAAATTGCATGGTAATTTATTTTCCATTATATTTTTTTAAGCGTTACATTTTTAATGAACTTTTAATAGTCCTTTACCATAATACTCGACCGTCGTTTATATTTTATAGTGTTTACTTGTCATTCCTTTTACAGCGTTGATATTTATTTAGCGTTATAATGTCCCTTATAACTAAACAACCACTGATGATGTTCCTAATCTTGGACAGTGTTCCTGACCATGGACAGTCAGATGAGCATGCAATGATTTTAACAATCTTTAAGTAGTCTGCTCCCTTTCAAACTTTATGAAAGATACCAGCCTTAATATTTAGTTTGCCAGAGACGCGATTCGTTTACATATAAGTTGAAGGACATTATACATCAAGAATTTCGAAAAAAAAATGTGCAAAATATGACTAAATTAATCTACGACAGGGGATAATAAACCCGGCTTGATGTTTCAATTATTCTCATTTCATAAAACGATAAATATACAAAAATAAACATGTCAATAATATTTCATATCAACACACGCGTGTGACTACTGGGATTGGGTTACCAAATAATACGAAACAACAAGTAAAATCACAAAAATACTGAACTCCGAAGAAAATTCAAAAACGAAAGTCCCTAATCAAAAGACAAAATCAAAAGCTCAAACACATCAAACGAATGGATTACAACTGTCCTATTCCTAACTTGGTACATGCATTATCTTATGTAGAAAATGGTTGATTGAATCTGGGTTTGTAGCTAGATAAACCCCTCACTTGTATGACAGTCGCATCAAATTCCACAGATTATATTGACATGGATGAAATTAACAGACACAATGGGTAAAAATGTCAAAAATAGGGGTACAGCAGTCAACATTATGTTATCATCTTAATCACTATAAAAACAAACAAATATAACAAAGAAGCACAAAAAGGTGCAATCCTATTAAAATATGGAGCAATCGTAATTTGCGTCGAAGTACAAGTATAACAAAATCAGTGATTTATATTTTAATCAGATCGAAAAAAATGCTCATTATGAAATAAACGCTTATATTAGGGGTAAATCAAACTTTGCGTTTCCAATAATTCAACTTTTTAATTAACATATCAGTAATATTTTATGTCAAAACAAAAGTGCTAACTACTGGACTTTTAATACCTCAGGCACTAAACATCAACTAGTAATGTCATCGACCCAGCTGTTGTAAAAACTTACCAAAAATACTACGCTTATAGGGTTGTACTATATCTGTAAATTCTGTATGCGTCTTTATGTTTTACTGTACTTTTAATTGTATGTTTTTTTTTACTTTTTGGTCAGTTGTATATCTATGTTGTGTGTTTACTCAGTTTTGGTTGCTGTACGTCTTGGTCCCAATCATCAATTTGTCTCGTTAACAAATTATGTCTGTTTGGGTTGCTGTAAACAACTGTCATACAAGCGGAAGGATAAGATAGCTATGACACCAGGTTCAAACCACCATTTTCTTGGTTAAATGGCAGTACCAAGTGAGGAATATGGCAGATATTTTCCAGTCAATCCGTTGGTTGTTATAGTCTGGCTATTATTTTTCAGGTTTTTATAGACTTGATCATGTTTTTATTACCTTGAAGTATTTTTGTATTTTTTTGTATTTTTTGGTACGCCTGACTAATTTACCGGGACTCAAATAAAAAACAGATGTAGAAGATGGAACAGACACAATGGGTAAAAATGTCAAAAATAGGGGTACAGCAGTCAACATTATGTTATCACCTTAATCACTATAAAAACAAACAAATATAACAAAGAAGCACAAAAAGGTGCAATCCTATTAAAATATGGAGCAATCGTAATTTGCGTCGAAGTACAAGTATAACAAAATCAGTGATTTATATTTTAATCAGATCGAAAAAAATGCTCATTATGAAATAAACGCTTATATTAGGGGTAAATCAAACTTTGCGTTTCCAATAATTCAACTTTTTAATTAACATATCAGTAATATTTTATGTCAAAACAAAAGTGCTAACTACTGGACTTTTAATACCTCAGGCACTAAACATCAACTAGTAATGTCATCGACCCAGCTGTTGTAAAAACTTACCAAAAATACTACGCTTATAGGGTTGTACTATATCTGTAAATTCTGTATGCGTCTTTATGTTTTACTGTACTTTTAATTGTATGTTTTTTTTTACTTTTTGGTCAGTTGTATATCTATGTTGTGTGTTTATTCAGTTTTGGCTGCTGTACGTCTTGGTCCCAATCATCAATTTGTCTCGTTAACAAATTATGTCTGTTTGGGTTGCTGTAAACAACTGTCATACAAGCGGAAGGATAAGATAGCTATGACACCAGGTTCAAACCACCATTTTCTTGGTTAAATGGCAGTACCAAGTGAGGAATATGGCAGATATTTTCCAGTCAATCCGTTGGTTGTTATAGTCTGGCTATTATTTTTCAGGTTTTTATAGACTTGATCATTTTTTTATTACCTTTAAGTATTTTTGTATTTTTTTGTATTTTTTGGTACGCCTGACTAATTTACCGGGACTCAAATAAAAAACAGATGTAGAAGATGGAACAGACACAATGGGTAAAAATGTCAAAAATAGGGGTACAGCAGTCAACATTATGTTATCACCTTAATCACTATAAAAACAAACAAATATAACAAAGAAGCACAAAAAGGTGCAATCCTATTAAAATATGGAGCAATCGTAATTTGCGTCGAAGTACAAGTATAACAAAATCAGTGATTTATATTTTAATCAGATCGAAAAAAATGCTCATTATGAAATAAACGCTTATATTAGGGGTAAATCAAACTTTGCGTTTACAATAATTCAACTTTTTAATTAACATATCAGTAATATTTTATGTCAAAACAAAAGTGCTAACTACTGGACTTTTAATACCTCAGGCACTAAACATCAACTAGTAATGTCATCGACCCAGCTGTTGTAAAAACTTACCAAAAATACTACGCTTATAGGGTTGTACTATATCTGTAAATTCTGTATGCGTCTTTATGTTTTACTGTACTTTTAATTGTATGTTTTTGTTTACTTTTTGGTCAGTTGTATATCTATGTTGTGTGTTTATTCAGTTTTGGCTGCTGTACGTCTTGGTCCCAATCATCAATTTGTCTCGTTAACAAATTATGTCTGTTTGGGTTGCTGTAAACAACTGTCATACAAGCGGAAGGATAAGATAGCTATGATACCAGGTTCAAACCACCATTTTCTTGGTTAAATGGCAGTACCAAGTGAGGAATATGGCAGATATTTTCCAGTCAATCCGTTGGTTGTTATAGTCTGGCTATTATTTTTCAGGTTTTTATAGACTTGATCATTTTTTTATTACCTTGAAGTATTTTTGTATTTTTTTGTATTTTTTGGTACGCCTGACTAATTTACCGGGACTCAAATAAAAAACAGATGTAGAAGATGGAACAGACACAATGGGTAAAAATGTCAAAAATAGGGGTACAGCAGTCAACATTATGTTATCACCTTAATCACTATAAAAACAAACAAATATAACAAAGAAGCACAAAAAGGTGCAATCCTATTAAAATATGGAGCAATCGTAATTTGCGTCGAAGTACAAGTATAACAAAATCAGTGATTTATATTTTAATCAGATCGAAAAAAATGCTCATTATGAAATAAACGCTTATATTAGGGGTAAATCAAACTTTGCGTTTCCAATAATTCAACTTTTTAATTAACATATCAGTAATATTTTATGTCAAAACAAAAGTGCTAACTACTGGACTTTTAATACCTCAGGCACTAAACATCAACTAGTAATGTCATCGACCCAGCTGTTGTAAAAACTTACCAAAAATACTACGCTTATAGGGTTGTACTATATCTGTAAATTCTGTATGCGTCTTTATGTTTTACTGTACTTTTAATTGTATGTTTTTTTTTACTTTTTGGTCAGTTGTATATCTATGTTGTGTGTTTATTCAGTTTTGGCTGCTGTACGTCTTGGTCCCAATCATCAATTTGTCTCGTTAACAAATTATGTCTGTTTGGGTTGCTGTAAACAACTGTCATACAAGCGGGAGGATAAGATAGCTATGACACCAGGTTCAAACCACCATTTTCTTGGTTAAATGGCAGTACCAAGTGAGGAATATGGCAGATATTTTCCAGTCAATCCGTTGGTTGTTATAGTCTGGCTATTATTTTTCAGGTTTTTATAGACTTGATCATTTTTTTATTACCTTGAAGTATTTTTGTATTTTTTTGTATTTTTTGGTACGCCTGACTAATTTACCGGGACTCAAATAAAAAACAGATGTAGAAGATGGTGATATATCATCAAAGAAAGCATTGTATTCTTATTTAGAAGTAAGAGAAAACAAAACAAACTTAACAAGCATTTTAATAATATAATACTAAATAACACAGTAAAACAAAAAATGTCGCAGAAATATCAGGACAATATGAAAAAAGAATGAATTATTTCGAAAGAACATTTGATCTGAATTAATGCAGATATTGGTGGAAGTATCTGTCAAGCTGCGTTTTTAAGAGTCAAATGTTTGATAACATACTGTATCTCGACGAACGTACCTTTCATCACGCAAAAACTAAAGCTGCTGTAATCACTTCTTTGCATTTCATAGCCATGAATGAATTCTGCAATCGCTATCAACCGTTAAAGAGAACTGTATTTCCGTCGTGTGTCAAATTAAGGCAACGGTGGTATTACGCTGTTAAATAGTCCTAAATCGATTAAACGAAAACAAATACGTGTTACGAACTAAAGCCGAGGGAAACACATCAACTATAAGAAGAAAACAACGGAACAAAAGAAACACCTAACTGCAACAATAAGAAACACGAACATATGCATACATAGAAACGGAATATTTTATAATAACTATCATATTCCTGACTTAGTACAGGACATTTAAAGTACACACGGTGGGTTGACAGCCAAATGAGCATGTGGTGGATAAATAAAGGCAACAGTATTATACAGCTGTTCGAAAGTCATAAATCGATTGAGACAAAAACAAATCCGGTTTACAAACTAAAACCTAGAGAAACACATCAACTATAAGAGTTAAACAACGAAACAACAGAAATACTGAAGTGAACAAAAAACAAACGACAATGCAACACACAGAGAAACGAACTATAATATAACAACTGCCAATTATCTCACTTGGTACAGGACATTTTAAGAACAAAATGTGGATTGAACCTGGTTTTGTGGCTATCCCAACATCGCACTTTCATGGCAATGTTAAAAATAACACTAAAATGACATCATTACATGACAGGAATACAGAACAAATATATATAAATGCAAGAACATTCAGGACAGAGAAATATACAAATAAACAATAAAAACTACCAGTACATTTTGACTAGTCTCGATCACTACATTTTGACTAGTCCCGATCACTACATTTTGACTAGTCTCGATCACTACATTTTGACATGCTAACCACATAATCAAATCTAAATCGTAAAACAACATAGGACAGCACACAAAACAGACGACTGGGTCAACACAACAAAAGTGACGTCACAGGTAAATTTCTAAAATATTTGATACTGTTCAAGATCAAGTTTGTAACTATGTCATTTGATGTTTTTTTTTATTACAATTACAAGAATATTTATACAGAATTGTGTTAGTAATTATATGATAAACTGTATGATCTAGCTATGTCGTTTTTTTCTAAATCAAACTGTAAAACAAATTAAATAGTGTAGACATAGTTGCTTTAAACTTAAATCAATCATTTTTCAGCACTCTATTCCTTTTTAGAAACTTATGAAATATACCAGCCTTAACATTTAGTTTGCCAGATACGCTATTCGTCTAAATATTGCTCGAATCAAAAATTAATACGAAGTTTAAGTGTATTAAAGAAAAACAATTTCGTAAAATTGTGCAAAATACGACTAAGTTACTCAATGCCAAGGAATAGTCAACCTTCTTGTTTCAATTTTACTTATTTTATTAAAACAGTTAATTTTCAGAAAATACACATACCAATGATATTTAATGTAAACCCATGAGTGCTAACTACCGGGATGGGGATACCAACGAGTACGAAACGTCTACCATCAGTGGCATCGACCTATTGGTTGTAAAATTCATCAAATAAATAAAGCTTATGCATAATTTTATTTGCTAGACTCATGTTTCGTCTTCATACTAATCAGTGGCGCCCTCGAATTAAAATTGTTAAAAGGCTGCATCTAATACGAAGTTGAAATGCATTATAAACAGGAAACTATACAATAATATCTATCAATCGTAATCTGCGTCGAAGAACAAGTATAACGACATCAGATATTTATATTTTAATTAGATTGAAAAAATTGTGCATTTATACTGTTTACTTATAAACAACAACTGGCGTAGTTTCTGACCTTGGTCAGTCATGTGAACATGTGGTGAATTTTAACTTTTTTAAACTTAAAAACACCTCAAGTTCCAGGGTATAACAAACTTTCTATTTGGTACGGCAAACATGTAAGATTTGTCTGTATAATGATCCTTAGTATAGCACTTGAAAATGAATAAATGGAAGGCAAAATCCAAAACGAATTTGAAGTGCATTAAAATCAAAATTTCCCAAAAGTTGCATGAAGTATTTCTAATCTATTCTATGCTATGTGATGAAAAACCTTAATATTTCAATTGTTCTTATTTTACAAAACAGTAAATTTACAGAAAATAAACATATCAATGATATCTCATGTCACATTGAGTGATGACTACCGGGATTTGGACACCAACGAGTTCGAAACGTCTACCACCAGTGGCATCGCCCCATTGGTTGTAAAATATACTAAAGATCAAAAACATATACATGCCATACGCACGTTACGTATAAATTCGACTATTCAGTGGCGCTCAAATCAAAACAGTTGAAAGGCCGAATCTAATACGAATTTGAAGACCATAATAAACTAGAAATACAAAAAATATCTATCAATCGGTACTTGCGCCAAAGAACGAGTATTACGACATCAGAGATTTATATTTTAATTAAAAAGTTGCGCTTTATGCTTTAAAAAGCTTGCGGGTAAATCAAGTGTATTGTTTCGAATAATTCAACTTTTTGATTACAACAAAATAAACATATCAATAATATTTCAAGTCAAATACTGGACTGTTGATACCTCGTGGACCAAACAACTACTAATAATGGCATCGACCCAGTGGTTGTGAAAACTTACCAAAAGTACTGGACATAAAGTTTTGTCCCGAAAGTTTGAATACGTCCTTATGTTTTACTATACTCTTAATTTGTTTGGATTTTTTAGTCAGTTGTGTTTTATATAACTTTTATATCTATGATGTGTTTTATCTCAATTTTTGCCGCTACCTGGGTTTTAATTGTTGTCATGTTAATCAACTATATCTGCTTGGGTTGCTCACAAATTTTTGTCAATACAACAAAACTGTTAACTAATGTCATACAAGTGGATAAGATAGCTGTAAAACCAGGTTTCAACCGTCATAATTGGTACCGTTAATTGTATTACTACCACTGGGTCGATGTCTCTGCTGGTGGACTATTAGTCCCCGAGGGTATCACCAGCCAAGTAGCCAGTACTTCGGTACTGGCATGAATACGGATTTTTTGTGTTATTAAAATTTGCTGTTTCAAAATGATAGAAATTATTATAAATTAAGGAATGTGTCTCCCTCATGCAAAGCTCTGATTCCTTTCACGGATTTGGCTATACTTTTTGGACTTTTTGGATTATAGCTCTTCATCTTTTATATAAGCTTTGGATTTCAAATATTTTGGCCACGAGCATCACTGAAGAGACGTGTATTGTCGAAATGCGCATCTGGTGCAAGAAAATTGGTACCGTTAATTTTATTACTTGATAAAATGCCAGTACCAAGACAGGAAAATGTAGATATTTTCCAGTCGATCCGTTTTGTTGATACAGTCATTTCATTTGTAGTGTTGATACCTTTTAGCGTTATAATGCCCCATATTACATACATTTTTATTTTGACAAACACACTATCAACACACATCTAATAACTGCATGTGCGTTATCCTCATTTCGTTATATGTTTTATATAAAAATTCTTTCTATCTCAAGTGTTATAAATGCCGACTAAAATTTAATCAAACACATATAAAAATAAATGTAGGGTAAACACCCTTTTGACAGCAATCCAAAGACAAACAAAAAGATTTTAAAAGGCAAACTTATAGTCTTTAACAAAGGACGAGCTCTATTCAGTATGCCAATCTCTAGCTCTCACCATGTCCATTAAAATTGTGAAAAAAGTTAACAGACAATATGAAGGTTATGCCATCATGGTAAAACTTTTGTTTTAGTTTCACTTTGGTCAGTTGTATGAAGATGTGGTGGAATTTAACAATTTAAAGCTTAAAAGCTCATCAAGTACAAAGATATACCAGATTATATGTCACGATATACGTTCGATTTGTCTGCATAAAACTCACATCTGCAGGTGGTTGAATCAAGACAAGTGGAAGGCAATAGCAAAAACGAAGTG
Source organism: Mytilus galloprovincialis (assembly GCF_965363235.1). Taxonomy (NCBI): domain Eukaryota; kingdom Metazoa; phylum Mollusca; class Bivalvia; order Mytilida; family Mytilidae; genus Mytilus; species Mytilus galloprovincialis. The sequence continues at coordinate 69,090,536 of NC_134846.1, forward strand.
CATTAAAATCGAAAATTCCGTGAAATTGTGCGACATACGACTAAAGAAATATATGCTTGGTGATAGACAAAAATCTTGGTTCTTCGATTATTTAACATTCTATATAAAGTAAATTCAGAGAAAACAAACTAACGGGATTGGAATATCAACGAGTACGAAACGTCCACCAGCAGTGGCATCGACCCATTGGTTGTAAAACTCACGAAAGATACCAAGTTTATACATACTTAAGTTTCTCAAACGCAAGTTTTGTCTACATGCAACTTATCAGTGGCACTCGAATTGAAACATATGAAAGGCCAAATTAAATACGAAGTTGAAAGAGCATTATAAAATGAATTACAAAAATAGTTATGCATTATGCAATATATGCCTGGGGATAAAACAAACTTATTGTTTCGAATAATTCAACGTTTCATTAACAGTAAATCTACACAAAATAAACATATCAATAATATGTCACGTCAAAACAAAAGTGCTAGGTAATAGACTGGTGGCACCTCGAGCCAACCTAGTCGGTGTAAAAACTTCAAAAAGACCAGGCGTATAATTTTGCACTTTATCTGGAAAGAATGCGTACGTCATTATGTTTTACTGTACTTTGAATCGAATGTTTGATTAGATTTTTTTCAGGCAAAGTTAAGTTGTATACCTATGTTATGTGTTTACTCAACTATGGCTGCAAGGTCCAAACTGTTCTTACAATAACCAATTAAAGGGGCACTAGCTATGAGATATATAACAAATCTAAAGTATGATTTGTTTTTGTTCAATCATTAATAATAGTGAAATAGTGAAATAATAATTCGCTTCTGGCAGCTAGGTTCAATTTTGTCAAGATAAGCTAAGGACATTGGTGATGAATTATTCACTTGCAAGTGAATAATTGGACCTCATTGAATCCGTAGTCAAGCGAACTTCAAGTTAACCCCTAACATATAGATGGATAACTCATGAATTGTGCGTGTTCGGTTATTTAAAGGAAAAGAATGTCAACATTGAAAGTGAAACAAAGGTAAATTATTTGATTGGCTGATTCGATCCACATAAAAATCATTCTTATACAGCAAAAAACGATGGTTAAAATATATTTTTATTTTTTTTTAAGAAATTAAACAGACATAGATAATGTACGTTTTTTGATTGAGTTAAGCCTGCCAATTAATATTTTAATGTGTGTTTTTCTATGTTGTGATGTTATGCTATTGTTTCAAAAAGGGAGAAGGTTTGGGTCCATTAAAACGTTTAATCCAAATGTTTGCACCTGTCCTAAGTCAGGAATCTGATGTACAGTTGATGTCGCTTGTTTATGTAATTTATACGTGTTTCTCGTTTCTCGTTTTTATATATATAGATTAGACCGTTGGTTTTCCCGTTTGAATGGTTTTACACTAGTAATTTTGGGGTCCTTTATAGCTTGTTGTTCGGTGTGAGCCAAGGCTCCGTGTTGAAGGCCGTACATTGACCTATAATGGTTTACTTTTTTTAAATTGTTATTTGGATGGAGAGTTGTCTCATTGGCACTCACACCACATCTTCCTATATATACTAATAGATAACTCCAATTGTACGCGAGTTCACTTTCTATGTATATCTGTATATATGGTTATATCGCTTATATAGCTATCGAGGGTCGTCAGCGGTCAACTCATATTGGTGATATTGAATCTGTTCAAAAACATATTTGTTTTCTACCCTATATAACACTTTGCCTTATAAGCTCTTAAGAACAAAATCACACACCTGATTATATGCATTGAAAAAGTTATATTTGTTTAAACTCTTTCATATTATTTTTTAGTAAACTATGTCAATTGGAACTGCTTTCATATGCGGATCCTTTCGTGGGAAAATTTGGTTTACTATATAGGGATTCACTGAAGTGTGCTTGTAGCGGGCACCTTCTTATGGCAGTAAGTGCCACCCTCATGATTGTCCAATTGGCACTCCTACCACACTTTCTTAATAATAAATCACAAATAATGTTGTCATTCACCTAAGAAGCCAACCAAAAGATGATTGTAGTGAACAGTGCTTTATATCACCAACCTAGTGTCCAGTACAGTGAAAATACGGATATTGTGTTATTTTAAATGAACAAAGTAATTGTATTTTTATTAAAATGTATGTTATTGCGTGGCCATGTATTTTTGGTCCTGACAAAGAATTAGTGTTTAAAATTGTTGATACACAATTGTGGAAATTACTTTTTAAGTTTAGGAATTTAATCTCCCTTATGCAAAGATACAATTAGATATGATACCTTGTTCGGATTTGTTTCAAGTATACTTTAGCTCCAGTTTGGTCTGATCAGCTCTACTGAATGTTTATATAGGATTGTCGATTATCTTTTAATATATTTAGGCCTCGAACATCACTGAATATATCAAAAACATTGTGTTATAAATTGTTTAAAAGATTTGTAGTACAGTCCTTTTAAAAGCATTCACCCCAACTGCAAGTTTCGTTGAAATCCAGTGATCCAGTTGTTTCAGATAAGAGTGTTACGTACATGGGGGAACATATACTTGCCTCCCCATGCCGCTAAAGTTGTATTTGCTTAAGAGCAACAAAAACACACCTATTTCCATAGCACGTTTATTTCAAAGAGCCAGATAACATCACATGACAAATATGCATCATCGTCATACAAAGGGGCACAACTCTCACGACTTAACTACAAAACACATACGACCATACAATACATATACTCTGAGACTACTATAACACAGTGTTATAGTAGTCTCAGATATACATAACAAGAGACACAAAAATCACTCCAGACGGACAACGGACGCGAAGGTATGACAAAGCTCACCAGGAACTGTTACACTTAAAACGTATTATTTCCCAAACCTCCCATAGCCAAAAGTGGCAAAATAATCAACCTATTGATGTTGGCCGAGTATTAGTAGAAGAGGAAGCCTCTGAAACCAGGTGAGCTAAAAATACATAGCCTTTGAAAGCAGGTGAGCTAAAATTTATATTGTGCCATACAATTTTGCAAAGATTACTTATGTAATCACTGATTTTTTTTTAACAAACGCTAATTATTAATCAGTGAACAGTTACATAATCGAAAATGACATTAGAATACGAAAATATAAGTCTACGTTATATTATTAGCTCTGCATCAATGGCGACGCCCATGTAAACCGGAAGCGGTGAATAGTTTCATCACAGTGCTTGGAGAATTGTGTGTCTTTTTGTTGTCTCAACAGAAATAGGATAAGTATGTATTCTTTACAAACATGACAACAATATATGTTGCATTTTATCAGAGGAATAGATATTTTAACTACCGATTTAGTCATTATTCATGTAGTTTAATATCGATCTGACAAGATGCAATCAAAAACGAAACTTGATTTTTACATTTCTATTTTTTTTTAACAATGACAAATTATGTATACAAGATGAACATAGCAACACATGTCACAGGATAAATTAAATTGCCGTAGAAGTAAGTGTTGACCACTGCTTTAAATTATAGATTCATAAAAATGCTCAGGTGATATCAGTCAATCAGCAAATTTGTCAAAAGAAACAAATGAAAAGGTTACGAGAAATTGGGGTAAAACTAAAAAAGCAGTCATTTGTTTTTTATGTCGATAATGTTACCTTAATAGAACTTTACTAAAATAATATGAGGCAGGCATTACCTGTGAATGGGGACGAAGTCTGTATGAATTATTTTTTTTGTTACTTACATATTTGTTAAAAAAAAAAAAAGAAACAGAAATACCGTAACGTTTCCAATTTTGGTTCTGTTGTTAGTGATTTTACTTGTGATGTCATTTAAGTTGTGACATCATGTTCAATGTAAACAAAGAAATGCAATGCATCAGGTACATGTAACGTTAAGGTTCATCTGGACCCTATGGCTAAAATGGCCGTATTTTCACCTCAAAATTTACTCTGAGTACAGACAAACCTGCACATCTGTAAACAATTTAAGGCATAGCATGCCCTAGATAAATAAATTTCAAATATGTTTCATACTTTAGAAAAATAAAAACTTACCCGGATTTTGCAGTGTACTTTTTTTCATTCCTCCAGAAATTGCCAAAATAAACTAAGTTGGGAAACAGGTTTGAGAACTTCCCCACAGGTAATAATTGAAGTGAACTGTATTGATTGACATGGACAATAGATACCTGACATTAATTGGTGATTTAAACTGTGTACCTGAGTGGACCATTTCAAGGGAAACCCAACTGTTTGTTAATGTTATCATCTTCTGCACAGACGAAAAAAAGTGCACGGCAAAATCCAATTAAGTTATAAATTTTCTAAATCATACAATGCATTTGAATTCTATTTATCTAGGGCATGCTATGCCTTAAAACTTTTCTAGATGCACAGGTTTGTCTGTACTCAGAGTAAATTTTGATGTGAAAATATGGCCATTTTAGCCATAGGGTCCACATGAACCTTAATTCATGTCAAAGACAAAGAATTATTAAAAATGAAATATTGGTATTGATTCTTCCTTGAGTTCCTATATTTTACTAGACTACTGAAAGTCTCACGACAACGAGACCGGAAGAAGGAAGTAGATTTCTGTGTTTTGTGCAAATGGGGGAATTAAAAAAAGCGACGACAAAAAATTTGAACGATTTTGAATTCATTAGTACAATGAAAATTACATTTTTTGGTTTTTCTTTAATTTTTATACTGTCATAGGAGACTTCATCCCCATAATAAAAGCTAGTTTTGAATCTTTCCGTTTCATATTTATTTGATATGACCTACATTTCTTGTGTACACAAATCGGCATATGATGACACACAGTATGGAAACCCAGTGGTGAGCGTAAAAATGTAATTCCTTTCTTGAACTGTTTTCTTCATAATTACACATTTCCACTCTTAGAGTCTACATGAACTCAAATGAAACTTGACATAAATGAAGCCAACAGTTTTTCTTGATTGAATTGTTTCACATTTTTGTCGAGCCTTCAACTTTTGTGGAAAAAGTGAGATATAGTGATCCTACATTCCGTCTGTGTCATTCACAAATATTCACTCTGTGGTTAACGTTTTTAAAATTTTGATAACTTTCTTTAACTATTTTTGGATTTCTACCAAACTTGGACAGAAGCTTATTTATAAAGGTACAAATGTAGTATCCAGAAATAAATTTTCTAAAAAGAAAACCCCAGATTTTCCGTATTTTACTTATAAATGGACTTAGTTTGCTGGGAAACATTACATTCACTCTGTGGATAAAGTTTTTAAAATCTTGATAACTTTCTTAACCTATCCTGGATTTCTACCAATCTTGGACAGAAGCTTATTTATGATCATAAAATAATAGCCAGAAATAAATTTTGTAAAAAAAAATTCCTGTTTTTCCATTTTTACTTATAAATGAACTTGTATTTTTCTGCCAGGAAACATTACATTCACTCTGTGATTAAAGTTTTTAAAATTTTGATAACTTTCTTAAACTATCCTGGATTTGTACCGAACTTGGTCAAAAGCTTATTTATGATCAAAAGCTACATCTAGAATGAAATTTTGTTTTAATTTTGTTCCTGATTTTACGTATAAATGGACTTATTTTTGCTTCCAGTTAACATTACATACATTGTACATGTACAGTCTGCAGTTAAGTTTAAAACATTTATTAAATTCATAAACTATCCTGAATATTTACTAAACTTGGACTGAAGCTTCTTACAATCAAAATATAGTATCGAGTGAAATATTTTTAAGAATTTTATTCTCATATTTGTTGAGTCTACGATAAGCAGCAAAAGTAGTTGAGACACTGGGTTCTGCGAAACCTTTACAAATTTTTTATGTAGGGCCTTTTATAGACTACAGTGTGATTTTTTTTGTTTTTTCCATTCTCTAGCTTAAATTTGCCTCAACCAATTGGTATTTACTTTTTTAATGGTTGAAGGCCATACAGTGACTTGTTATTGCTAAACTTTACATCATTTTAACTTTATTGAATAGTTGTCTCATTGGCAATCATATTACATCTTTTTATTTTAAAAATGATAGAAACCTTCTAGATTTAATATTGCATTTTTTTTACAGGTAGAACTCAGGAATGGCAAATCCATTAGCAGGACTGGCAGTGGTTGGTGTAGGATTAGCATTGTTGATGAATTTTTCTATTCATAAAATAGAAGAAGGTATAAAATTTATAATAAAGCAGTAATTCAAATCAAGTTCAACATTTGTTTTTGTGTAGTCTACAGTTGGAGAATAATATCTTGAATCTTCATGATATAACTTTATTGAAATGATACAAAATGAAATAAAATAAATCAACTCACTGTGCTTCTTTGTGTAGCCTCATTATTTTATTTAAGTTAATTGTTAACTTTTTTGCGCAATTGTTTATTTTCACGAAATAGTCAGTGTTCAGATATCTGTAAGTCCCATTGGATGCTGATGCAGCTGATTGCAGTTAGTATTTATATATGGTACATACTGTAATAAGCTGTGTCTGCTACCTTCACAAATCCTTATTGTTATGCCCCACCTACGATAGTAGAGGGGCATTATGTTTTCTGGTCTGTGCATCTGTCCGTCTGTTCGTCCATTCATCTCGCTTCAGGTTAAAGTTTTGGTCAAGGTAGTTTATGATGAATTTGAAGTCCTATCAACTTTAAACTTGGTACACATGTTCCACATGATATGATCTTTCTAATTTTAATGCCAAATTAAAGTTTTGACCCCGATTTCAAGGTCCACTGAACATGGAAAATGATAGTGTGAGTGGGGCATCCATGTACTATGGAGACATTCTTTTTAAAACTAATACATTAAAAGGAATTCTCCAAAATACTGTTAAAAAGGGACAACACCAATACCAAACACCTGACTTCTTTCAAAAAAAGACGTATTTTTATGAGAACAAACATATATTTACGAGAACAAACCACCATGGCAGAAAATGTGCATTTAAACCAGTTGAAAGTCTCCGGCTTTAATAAAATAAGGTGAGTTGTTAAAATAAAACCACCCCAAAAAAAAACCAGCTCAGTCCATATACCCACTTCATTACATCCTTTGAAGCTGTATAGGTACAATGATATTATGGATTGCTACCTATATTAAGATAATAGATGCTTTACATGGATCGCTACCTATATGAAGATTTCAACATTATGTTATTCAGGATTATTATGTATAGGAATGTCGTTGTGGTTAATGTGGTACATGTATTATTCTATTTTCAGGACATGTTGGTGTGTATTATAGGGTGAGTCGGTACATAAATTTACAGTAAGGTGCAATAAAGATTTATTTCATTGGTGGTGCATGTCACGTGACATAAGTCAATGTAAATTATAGAAAGTTATTATATATGGTGAATTGTGATAAAGCTTTAGGGTTTCATCTTAACATTTTCTGGAAGTCTTCAAAATTAAAAAAAAGTATGGACAGCTTCAATCAGCTTTGAGAAAAATCTATTGGACTTAATATGAATTCTCAGAGCAAGTTTATTGAAATACATATATATATATATATATATTTGGTGATATTAACATAAAAATGTATAACATAATACAATAATTATGTGGGATAGTTTAATGATGTTTTTTGTTATCAATTACCCTGTAATGAATTTTATTATAATTATTGTAACTTTTAAGAATTTTATAACACATAAATAGGCACAGGACTAGTGTTTTTATGAGTGACAGAGTCTATCTGACACATGCACCTTTCATCAATGGGATAGTTTATGAAATTTAAAGTAATACTTTTTCTGCCAAGATCAGTAAAAATTTCAGGATTTCATCATTTTCATGATAGTTGACTTTATTGTGTTACTGTTTTCATACTAAGTGGGAACTTGTAGTACATATTAATAATTCTAGTGATCTAGTGAAATACTATTATTATTATACAACATTACTAATTGTAGGGAGGTGCTCTTCTGACCTCAACTAGTGCTCCAGGATTCCATTTTATGGTTCCATTCCTTACATCTTTCAAAGCTGTACAGGTAAGTTGAGGTTAAAAAAAATTTCATCATGGATCAATCCAAAAACATTAGGATGTATACATTCATTTTTTAAGACACTGCATTGTGTATTTACGGGCATTACATTGTGTTTGTGAAGAAACTACATTGTGTATTTGAAGACATTACATTGTTAATTTGAAGACATTACATTGTGTTATCTTTAAGACATTATTTGGTTTATTTGAAGACATTACATTGTCAATCTTTAAAACATTACATTGTGTATTTGAAAAAAATACATTTTATATTTGAAGATATTACATAATTTATTCGTAGACATTACATTTTGCATTTGAAGATTTTCCATAATTTATTTCAGACATTACATTGTTGATCTTTAAAACATTACATTGTGTATTTGAAGACATTACATTTTATATTTGAAGACATTACATTGTTTTATTTGAAGACATTACATTGTCAATCTTTAAAACATTACATTGTGTATTTGAAGACATTACATTGTCAATCTTTAAAACATTACATTGTGTATTTGAAGACATTTCATTGTCAATCTTTAAAACATTACATTGTGTATTTGAAGACATTACATTGTGTATTTGAAGACATTACATTGTTTATTTGTAGACATAACATTGTTGATCTTTAAAACATTACATTGTGTATTTCAAGACATTACATTGTTCATTTTGAAGATTTTACATTATTGATCTATTAAACATCACATTGTTTAATTGTAGACAACATTACAGACAGATGAAGTAAAGAATGTGCCTTGTGGTACTAGGTAGGCTATTGTTATATATTTTATAAATATTTCCAAAATATGCTTGATAAAATTGCATCATGAAATCGAACTTAACTATGATAAATTACTTCTGTAAACTTGAAAAGAATTTGCTAACAAAAAATAGAAAAGTTAATAGGAATTTCCAAAATATTTCACAGTAAAAACAGACCACATCAACCTGTGACTCTAAGAAAAAAGCCACCAGACATGCAATCATACAATCAAAGAAAAACAATGATCATAACAATTTTTCCACATCTTAACTTTTTTACTGTTTAATATTTTCAGTGGTGGTGTTATTATTTTCTTTGATCGAGTTGAAGTTGTTAACAAACTGAATATAGATTCTGTGTATGATATTGTAAGGAATTACACTGCAGATTACGACAAAACTCTCATCTACAACAAAGTTCATCACGAATTGAATCAGTTCTGTAGTATACACACACTGCAGGAAGTCTACATCGATTTATTCGGTAGGTATGATTGACTTGATTGTTTGAGTCATTAGGGACGACAGAGTAACTGAAAATATTTTATCTTCATTGTTCATCAATACTATTGTGTAAATAGTCAACTAGAAGTAACCGTAAATTATTTTTTCTGCAAGAAAAGACAGAATATTATTATTAAGCAAAGATTATAAAATATATTGGTATCACATCGGCGGCTAGAGCGTCGTCCGAAGACAGATGGTTTCCGGATAATAACTTTAGTATAAGTAAATAGAAATCAATAAAATTTTAACACAATGTTTATAACAACAAAAGGAAGTTTGGGATTGATTTTTGGGGTTATGGTCCCTAAGTTTAGGAATTAAGAGCCCAAAGGGCCCAAAACAAGCATTTATCTAGTGTCAGGACAATAAAGTGTGTATAAGTATTTCAATTGTTCTGAAATTGGTTTAATACCATAAGTAGAAGGTTGGGATATATTTTAGGGGTTATGGGGCAAACAGTCTAGGGAGACTTTGTAACAGCATCCTGTTAGAATTACTTCTTGTTAATATTAATTTTAACCATGACTGTATGACATTTTATATTTTAATATTTTTTGATGTATTTAAATGAGTAGTTATTGTTGCAAACTCCATTAGAAATTTGAATTGAGATCATTTTTGGAATAAGGGTAAGGGGGAGGTGAAAAAAAAATAGGGGGGGGGGGCAATTTTTCTCATTTCAGATTTCAGAAATAAAAAGAAAATTTCTTCAAACATTTGTTTTTTGGAGAGGATTAATATTCAACAGCATAGTGAATTGCTCAAAAGCAAAAATAAATTTTAAGTTCATTAGACCACATTCATTCTGTGTCAGAAACCTATGTTGTGTCAACTATTTAATAACAATCCAAATTCAGAGCTGAATCCAGCTTGAATGTTGTGTCCATACTTGCCCCAACTGATCAGGGTTCGACCCCTGCAGTCGTATACAGCTGCGCCCTGTGGAGCATCTGGTTATGTTCTGTAATATAAACACACTTAAGTAGGAATAGACATGGTTTGTAGGTGTATGTAAATGGATGATTAACAATGTAAATATACCACAAAAATAATGGATCTCGATTTTCCTGAGTGAATAGGGCCCGGTTTGTCAGTTGCTATAAAGAAGATGCGAGATTAATTATTTAAACCTACCTACTGTTATAAATAGATAATGAATGATATTTGTGTACAGATCAGATAGATGAGAATCTCCGTACAGCCCTGCAGGGTGATTTAGGAAACATGGCACCAGGTTTATCTGTACAGGCAGTTCGAGTCACAAAACCTAAAATTCCAGAACAGATCAGAAAAAATTATGAATCTATGTAAGTAATTATAAATATTATTTATAAAAAAATAGAAATATGCTACATTTGTGTTAACCTTTGATCAGGATTATATTTGTTATAATCTTGCAAGAAAATTTCATAGGAATATAGTTTGTATAAATGTCAATGGCTTGTCCATCTTTACAAAATACAAGTTGTCATACATATTTTTAGCTAGACCTAAGAGCCTTTAGCTGTTTGTTTTTATGAACTTGATACATGTATATCTTTTAATAGATTTTCTCTAACACAATCTTCAACAACGAATAAGAAATGATAATTTTCTGCTCTTATAACCCATTTCCATTTTGTATTGTTTTATTGATGCTGTATATTTGGTAGTTAATTTTCATGTTATTTGTTATGTATGAAATATGTTTAAGAAAACCATGGTCTTATTTTTAATAGTTTTATGTGAGCTTTCACAGTTCTGATTTTTTGAAAATGCTTCTTATATTTGATTTCAGGGAAGGAGAGAAAACAAAGTTACTTATTTCTATTCAGAAACAGAAAGTAGTGGAGAAAGAGGCAGAAACAGAGAGGAAAAGAGCTGTTATAGGTAGGTACAAGAAGTCATTCTCTGATGTTGTCGGTATATTTTACTTAGGCAAACCTGAATATCTACAATTTTGCTCACCATAAGACAGCACTTTCTATTCTCCAAGTGGTGTATCATTTTAACATTTAAAAGAAAAAGTTTTCATGAGAAAAGGATGAAATGGACATTCTTATTCCAAATTTGTATGGTCTAGTGCACACTTATTTGAAGTCATGCATGGATTTATAGGTTTAATTCTACTGGTGTAAATGCTATATTCCCATGTTTTTAGCTCACTTGTAAATTTTGATCGATTTGTGATAACCGGTTTGGATATTAATCCTCATCTATATTGTCACTATTTAATCATTTCACTTATAGAAACTTTTAATTAGGAACTGTTGGTTTAAATATTGCTAAAATTGCTAATATTGAATAAACAAGAGTTTTTGACACATTACAGAGGCTGAAAAAAGTGCTCAGGTGTCCAAAATTCAGTGGCAGCAAAAGGTAACAGAGAAAGAATCACAAAAGAAGATATCAGAAATAGAAGGTAAGCATGAGATGAAATGTTTGATATTGATCATCATTGTAGCAACACAACAACATAAGTTTTCCAGAAAATTAGGTTAATGCATTAAATCATGGTTAAAATTGTGTAACATCTTATATATTATAGATAAAGTGGAAGCAAATACTAGGCCTTGTGGTTGTAAAATCTCAGAAATAATCCAATTGAAATACTTTATTTGATGTTACGAGCTAAAATTTTGTACTCTGAGAAGTGAGTAAAGTATTGCAACCAAACAGCCTAGTTATTATATTTTCAATTGTATTGCAACCAAACAGCCTAGTTATCATATTTTCAATCGTATTGCAACCAAACAGCCTAGTTATTATATTGTCAATCGTATTACAATATACATGTGGACTTGTAGATTTCAGACTTTCATGTGTTTATTTATTATTTGGGATCCTCGATAAGTGTTTTCATTCAAGATTTATTAATTTGATTCTTGTACATGTTTAAAAAGATAGTACTAAAGGAGAATATTGAAGATCTGCCTACACAAATGTTTTGTCTATCCAAGTTGAAATATGAAAACATGACATGAGCCACAATTTTATACATTCTCTTATGCTCTTATTGGTTGAGTAGATGAATCATGTACAACCCCCACTTGAACAGTTTAGCATAACGAATTGTTCTGTTTTTAGATGCTACCCATTTAGCTAAAGAAAGAGCAAAAGCAGATGCTGAATTCTATAGAGCAAAGAAAGAAGCAGAGGCTAATTCAGTATGTATCAAATCATTAACAAGCAGTCTCATTATTGCTGCATAAAGGAAATTAACTTAGAAGCATGGTTGATTCTTGTGGAATTCATAACTATGCTATTTGTATGGCTTTAATTTTAAACAATTGCATTCCACAAATCTTTATTAATTGTAATACTGAAGCAGTTATATAAATATATGTAGTTCATCCAGTTAAATCATTGATAGAATAGAAAATGGAAACAAGGAATGTATCCAAGAGACTATAACCCGACCAACAAACAGAAAATGGCACATGACCTCCAAATCAGTGTTTTGAGAAAATTCTGCACCGGGAGGTAGACTTCAGCTTACCCCATAACAGTAGCAAATTATACATCATGGATGCAACACTTAACTCAGAAACAGAAAAATGAACCAAAATTTAAAAAAAAACATACAAGATTAATAAAGGCTTATGGTTTCTGACATTTGCAAAAATGTGGCGGGGTTAAACATGTTTGTTTATGCTGTGGTACTTTTGGTATGAATATGACTGTTTGAAAATTTATCAATTAGACATTCAAATTCTCCAAAAATAACTGAGATAGGAGTAATTGGATTTTATAGTTTTTCCTCTGTTGTACTACAATGACACCATATTTGAATTACCACAAAAATTCAAAAGCTTTAAAATACCCTTTTTTAGGTAATCTGTGTTCCTGTTGTATGACTCTATACTGAATTTCTCAATAACATAGCCACTGGGGACATTTTGATATTGTGAAGCAATCTTGTTTATTTTATTAATTCTAAATACTGCAACATTGTTTTGAAAGTAAATGTATTAAGAAAAAAACTTGTTCTAATTTGTAGGCTAAACTGACTGACCAATACTTGGAGATGTTACGTTACCAAGCCATTACTACCAATACAAAAATATACTTTGGTAATAGTATTCCTCAGATGTTTATGGATCCTAGTGGAGTTGTCCAAACTTCTCAGCAAAAGGGTGCTTCATCAAAAGTTTCTGAAAATAGTAAGTAAACTTTTATGATACTTAAGGTATTTAGAATAAAGTAAAATTAAAACTGAAAAAAAAATCAGAAAATTCATCCATTAAATTTTGACAGGTGAGCTCTTAGGAGCCTCTTTTTTTAAATTTTATTTGCACTAAGTGATTGATGGAGAAAATTTCATCTTCATTGTGAAATAAAAAATAAATTAAAAACTGAAACGTTCTTTTTTTTTCAGATTAAAAGTTAAAGAAGAAGATGAGCATCTGTGATACGAATGAATTAAACCAAAGTGGAAATGTCATTTCTGAAAATAGAACTGAAATGGAAATGTTGTTTCTTAATATAGAACCAGAATGGAAATGCCTTTATAAATAAAAGAACCTAAATATAAAACCTTACCAAAAATTAAAAAAAAAAAGTAGAGTGTAAAATTTTTTTCCTTCCAAGTATTTCAGTATAAAATGTTTCCTTTCTCTTATCTTTATGTGCCATTTGTATCTTATTTATAAAGTTATAATGACATTAAAATAAACCATTAAATTGTAAGGTTTATTAGTGTTTGATACTGTAAATACAGAGATTATTGTGAATTTGTCATTTTAGACCAAAATGCAATAATTGTTTTTTGCCCTACTGATTAAAAGCGAGCTTCATTCATGTAAATGAATCCAAAACCCTGTTGCTTTAATCAAAAACATTGCAATAATTTCTGAATTTACAGTAGTTAGAGTGTATTTAAAGGTTTTCAGCAATCTCAATTCAAGTATGTTATAAGAATATTTATGTTAAAATTATTACATGTACTTACAAAATTGCATGGTCTTTGGTTATTTTCATAGTATAATTTTATTTTTTTATAATTTTCAAATTATTAACTAATTAGATTGATAAATTTATTTCTACTAATATTTTTCAATTTGACCTTCCTCTGTTTTCATGTCAGAAGTGAGTGGCTTGTTGTTTTAAAAAATTATGAAGTAAATATTAGACCAAAAAATTAATGTGTAATCACTAAATTGTGTAATTTTTTTTTTTTTTAAATTATGTTCAAACTTCAAACAGTAATGACAAAAAATAACTGTTATTTTCATTTTTAGCAGGTTTTAAATATTTGTGTGGAAAAATTGCTGTATTTACATTATTTTGACATACTTTTTCACAAATTTTGAAAGTTTATTGCTCTTGTGATTTGTGTACACAATTGTAAACTTTAATATAATCACATTCTTTATTCAAATAGGTGTAACTATAATTCTCTGAAATTTTAAGTTTATATTCAAAGTGTTTTATATATGGTTTGTACACTAATTTCTTACATACCATAATAACAATAGTGCCTTTGTACGTATACTGTTGATATTGTTAGATATTTATAGTGTTGTGATTACCTGTATGTTAATTGTATGTTAATTCCAATCAAAATATCTACTTTGTCTAATGTTTACACGAGGAAAAATTTGTTTCCTTAGACATGTCATTTCTTTGTCATATACTATTGTAGGTTTTCAAAATAAGATCTATCTCAGATGCTGATCCAGGATTTTGAAAAAGAGGGTGCCTACCACCAAAACAATGTTAGGATTTGGAATTTTAAAAAGTCTATGGATTGACTATCTATGTAGCTACAAAAGCCCCCTTCACCCATCCCTAAATCAGCTTCTGCATAAAAGAGATGATAAGTAAAACAAAATGTTGCCAAAATTATCTTAACATGAACTTTATCCCCTAGGTTAAAGGGGGTTCCAACCATATGTCCCTATTGAAAATCATTGATTGTAAAAAAAAAAAGGGGGTTATCCTCACTATTTACCATCACAAACTACAGTTGTCAAACTCATTCTGTTGGATATATCAAAATAGAAACTCATTAATCATCAGATATTATTATCTATGTAAGCAGTATTAATGTTGTGTATATATTTTTTTATTTTAAACACACTTAAGAGAAGAAGGATGTTTTAAAATCTTACAATCATTCCATTTAATATTCAACGCTTACTTCATTTTACACATTTCCTGTATTTGATGTTTTTGAAAGGGATTTAGAATTTAAATTTGTGTGAGACTTCAATCTAGATTAATGCAGTGAATAAAAGACAAGTTATATCCAAGACATAGCTAAGAATGGGTAAAATATAATCATTGTTAATTTTGTTCTTACCCTGCAAAGTATTAATGATTTATAAAGAAAATCAACAAAATCATAGTTTCAGATGTGATGGTGATATAGATTATGTCATTATTATATAAAAAGTTGTACACATTTATGTAAATATTTATTTTAGGACTTTTACAGTACATCATATTTGTGTTCAGATCAATTATGGATTACGAGTAAGAATACAGTTGTAATTACACTAATTCTCAGCATATATGAGTATTATTTTTTTTTTATTATTTTGAAGTATCTCCGTGTGTGCCGGGTACACTTTGTCCATCAAATAGCTGCTACTGTTTTTCATATGAGAATTTAAATTTAATTAAACAAAAAATTTGTTTTTTTATTTAAAGAGGAAGATAAGAAGACATTGTACAATTTGTGCTCCCTATCCATCATGATACTTTGACATCCACCCTTCTAAACTAGAAATAGGTACACATTTAGTAATATTAAGTATGGATATATCTGCAGACAAGTCATATTTTTTTAAATATTTTTCTTATGCTGTAAACTGCTTACACCATTCCATAACTTGAGTATTAATTTATACATGTATAAATAGTTGTATAGGAATGAATGATAAAATTCTATACCTGTATAAATTATTGTTCATAGTGTTTTAGTTTGATGACCCTTTAACAGTTTTGTAAAAATTGGCTGTCAAAAATACAGGAGTTAGTTTCACAAAAAAACTTACGACTAAGATTGGTCTTAAGTCATGAACAAACCAGTATACTTAAGATCAATCTTAGTCAGGCCACGGTTTTTTAATTTGTTGGTTTACGGATTTTTCGCATAAAAAAGTCGGGTCGGTCGGTCGGAAAAAAAAAGAAAAAAAATATCTTTCAAAACAGAAAAAATACGCAAAATAAAATATATATTTCACCTTACTAACAAAATGTTGGTCTTATATGCTGTTTTGTCATCATTTCTTAACATTAAGTTTGTTGAAATATTATTGATCAGTGATCATGAACATCGCATGACATCGTTTAATAATTTCCTGTAAAAAAGGGGGGTTGCACGGACAAAGACGAAATTAAATCGTCATTTCACAAACAAGAAAAACAGATTCGCGTAGCTCTCAATCAATCTCAGAAAACTTGGTGAATAATGATCTTCAAGCACAAAAACTGATAAAGAAAAAAATATAAAAACGTCGTACAAAAATAAGTTTCAACACACGTGTCGAAAAACGTAATAGACTCGTCCACTGGAAAAACGACAATATCGGGTTAATCAGTTGTCATGCAATCCGGTTTTTATCCCAATGATCGATATTTTTTGTTATCTATGAAACATGAAAATTCCAAATGATTTGTTAATATTCAGTACTTTAATTGATGTATTCCACCTGTCCACATTTGGACAAGTCTATTTCTCTGAGATGATGCATCTTACGGACTGATGACAAATAAGGGAAACGAACTTATTTTGTAAGTGGTTTTAAACACAGGTTTCGTTCCACAAAATTATTTGCGCAAAAGACATTTCAAGGTCAGTTATAATTGATTTGTCTATTTTTAGAAACGTAAATTATTTTTCACAACAGAAAGGGTTACAGTCAACTTTGTTAATGATTAATGCATTTCATTTCATAATAAAGAAAAATTTAATTATTTTTCAGGGATAATGCATTTAAAAGGGTCGGCGGGAATAAAAAAGCATGAAAAGTCAATTTTATTTTTATTCTGAAAATCGGCAAAATCGGGTCGGCGGATCCGTAAACCAACAAATAAAAAAACCGTGGCCTCATAAGTTTTTTTGTGAAGTCGACTCCAGGTGGATGGATTAATCTGGCGCTAAAATTGGCCATAATATTGTTGCTTGAATATTCAGTAGCAGCTTAAATTTTTTGCTGAAATGTCTTTCGCCTGTTTTTCAATAGAAACATCAGCTATAATAGTTTTGTTAAAATTAATTAAATTTTTATTTTGGATGAAATCCCATATCTTGTAAATGCTCACAAACAATAGTTGCATACATGTGTCATGTAGAAACATGAGAAATGTGTAAAACAGAAAATTACTGTGTATACAGTTGTAGCTATTTGTTTGATACTACTTCTTGGTTTTGAAGCTGAAGTTTTCTGTATATTGGGATCCCTTTATTTGTGAAGGTTGTGTATTATTTTATGTAATGCTCAAGTAGACTAGATTTTTTTTATAATCATAATCAGACTATTATCCTGCACAGTGTGGTGCTTTGTGTTGTTTATTGCAATATGTATACATGTATTAGTGTATGTGAAATGTTGATTAAATGTATGTTAAAAAGAGAGCATTGTTAATAATCATAATGTTTGATACAGACATGATGTTGTTATTTATCAAGTCATATATGATTTTGTTTATTTCATAAAACTAAGAGTTGTGATTTGGCTGTTATATCTTTTGGAACAAATAACAAAAAGTTTAACTAATGAGATCTGTTAAACCTAATTTTAAGAACAGTCGGTATGAGAACATGAAAAAAGATAAAACATTTCCTTGAAATTCTAAAAAAAATCATAGTATTAATCATGTAACATTTTACAAGATAATGCAATAACTGAGATAATAGATTTACAATTGTTTTGAATTTAGGTTTGATGAGCATTGAATGATTCCTTTATTTTAATTGATTTTTGTTTATTCTACCATAGGCATATAGATAAGAAATCTGTCAACTTTGAAGAAAGGTTTTTCTAATTTACACCAGTTCAAAAGATTGACATTTTATAGAAGCTTAATTTAAAAGTGCTGTTATTTTGAGAATTGACATTAAAATGTTATAAAAGTTGAGAAACAAAACAATGTTTATATGATCACTAACTACATTATTTTATATACTATTTATAATGTTAGATACTGTAATTCATCATTTCGTTTTCAAAATCATCCTTTCTAATAAAACCTATATACCTTTGTTTTTGTATAATATATATAATGCCAGTATATAATGTTGTGGTATTTCTCTGGGATATTTTGGTTTGATTGAAAGGTCTTTATTCTCTTAAGTGGACCCAGCCAATATAGGGCTATACTAAACTTAACGTTATTTTAAACCTTACCATAACCCATACCTAAACCATACCTACCTAAACCTTGTTTAACGCTCCCGTCATCATAATCATAATCCTACCAGTAACTCTAAATTAAATAAAACCAAAAGCACAGGGTCTGGAAATAAAATAAAGGCTACATTAGTAACTTACAAAAGTCAATGAGTCAAAGCAAAAATTGATAATAAGGTAATTTGTTACCTGTAAGTTTTTATCAAAGTACTAACACAGGTTTAGACCCTTATCTGGCAGCTATATGATTACTTTCTCTCCTGAGTAATTGAAAAAATAAGACTTAGGTATGTTGTTTCCGTCAGCTTTGGCTAAGCCAACAATTTGTCAAAAACATGTTTGCATGTCAACTTGTGTACATAAATAATTAAATATCAGACCACAACGGGTTTTGAATGTTTAATGATCGATGTCCATGCTTTAAATCCAATAGTATAATAATTTGTCATCTTTTAAAATAGAAAACCGAGTTTAGAATCAACTTAGGATTATTACGGTTTATATATAATAATTTCAATTAGGTTTTATTATACGAGATGCGTAATTATTGTGTAACATAATTCTTTCTTATCTTTGAACACTTTTCTAAATATGTTAATTCTGTTAAGAAAATGAAAAGTATTTGATTTTATAAGACAAAAAAAGAAATAAATCTGCCCACCTAAAACATTGTATTTTGTCATGTCTGGTTGAAGGACTTAGTAAATATATTTTGAATCTCATACAGACAATGCATTACATCGGTACAGAGAAAAATTTAAACTCATATTAAATCAATTTAACCATTAACAAATTTGATGAAAAGTTTGTTTCTTTTTTCATCTTTGAACAGCAAGATGGCGAAATGCATCTATAAAATCTGTTAAATTTTGCAAGTTTAAAATAGAGAATGATTTAAAACAAAATCAATTTCACTTCTTCGATACATGAGGTAAAAATAAATAAAAAGTATTATGTAATCAAATTTTGTTGAATATCTATTTCCAGTTTATGATCTTTTACATGTTTTATGTGTAAAGATAGTAAGGTAAACATAAATAAACAGAATTAACACATTTTTGTTACTGCTTCGTAAACGATGATGTCCTACTGATTTTATGGTCATCATACTGATACTTTATATATTCCTTAGTTTTAAGAAGACACCTTTAACCAATTAATTGTATGGTGTGTTATAACTTTGGATATTGATAAGGGTAAATACAGAAAAGCGCTTTGAACACATCACAATCATTAAGTGATATTGTCAATGTTATATAAATACAGTAATCCTAAAAGTTTTCTTTCTGATTTTTTTTTCTAATTTCATTTTACATTTAGCAGACACGTACAAATTGATTCGAAAGACTGTGTCATGACTAAACAATTGCGGAAATTATAGTCAGCTATAAAAGGCCCCGAAATGACAATGTAAAACAATTCAAACGAGAAAACTAAGGGCCTTATTTATTTAAAAAAACTGCCTTCGTTAAAACAAAGCAGCATGCATGTCGGTGAAAAGTGAACCATAATTATTTCCGATGCGATTGCATGCAATTGGTCTCAGTTGAAAAAAATGTCAATCTAACATAACATACATTTGGTCAATGAAAAATAATCAAACATCATGACAGTTTCACAGTTCCAATTTTTTTTGTCGAATAAAGAGTTTTTTTTTTTAAAGTCATATGAAACCAGTGAGTGGTGAAAAATAATATTTATCCAATTCTTGAACCAATGCATGTATCTATAATACTAAAATTACGAGGTCCAATTTGTCAGCCGTCATCACGTAAAAACGACGAATCAAAGAATTCAACTTTATATATAACTAATATAGTACAAAGGTGTAGATTAAAAATTACACCACTCAAGGCCCTTTTGTTTTCCACGTAATTAATATTGCCAATAATTAAGAAGTTCCGGATCGAGTCCGATACCGATACCAATAATATATTCACCTGTTACTTACTACCTTATCTGTACGTTCCGCATCTGACAGGCGCACCACCAAACGGTGTATTCAGGATTAATATGCAATATACACGGGTCATAATCACAGGATTGACACTACTGAATTGTAGTATTTTAATCAGTAAGACTTTCTAAGATAACAATACGAATACTAAACATCTGGACTAAAAATAAGGCGTATAGGTACAGTTTTCAATTTGTTAGCGGGCATGACGTAAAACAGCGAATCAAAGAATTCAACTTTATTTATAACTAATATAGGACAATGCTGTTGATTAAAAAATACTCCATTCCAGGACCTTTTGTTTTCCAAATAATTAATATTACCAATAATTGATAAGTTCCAGTTCGACGGGTTCAAACAGAAAGATTTGAAAACAGAGAAAACTGTGTATCTTATAATCGGCATGACTTTATCAGATGACAATACTAATACTAAAATAAGGCTTGCGCAAAGATATATACTTTAATTCAGTCACGGACCCGCGATATCACGGGTGTGTTCTAGTATATCATAAACTTAGAACTCTGTGCACGATTTTGTCATTTTTTACGCAAATATATCGTATAATTGTCAATTTTTTTTCTCTCTGTCTGTTATGATTTAACAAATATGGCTGCTCATTAAATGCCGTGTTTTAAAGCCCAAGTTTACCGATTGTCACCTTATAGTAAATAAATAACAAAAAGCATGGGTATTGAGCACATGTTTAACATGTACAATCAGATATTTGTTTATTTTAATGACAGATCCATGCGTATTGCGATCACAGGATTTTTGCGAGGAGGGTTACGCTCAGGTCACTATGCATACGGAAAATATGTCGGCGAATTGCTTCCTGGAAGCAAGCAATTAAAACAAATAAACTTCTTCTAAATGTGGACAAATTAAAGAATTTTCCTCAGAAAAAAGTATATGTACATAAGTTGTATAATGAAAACTATCCGTTTAGTTATAAAAAACATATGCATGATTTTTTTTTTAATTTGAGGTTTCTTATGACTTTAAATGTGATTTGTCCGTTCTTCAAGCAAGACAGCTGTTTTAACTATGGACACTTAACAAAAGATTGACTTATAAGTCTACATTGTCTTTAAGTTTATAATGAGGAATACGTGTGTAAAGGGAAGAAAAGTCAATTTGTACTCCTTACAGAAGCTACAAAATGTATGTTTTTTTTTATCTCACTAAGACCTTTTTTTATTTTATCTTTTAAATTAAATTATGATATTGCATAAAGTATAGTAGATTCTAAAAGAGAGATCCAATTTTTATAATCAAAACCAATCTATAGTGTCACTGTTTAAATGCAAATGTATTGCAATTCTGGACATAATTTCATTATATTGTTTGTTATATTGGTCTCTTACAACATCTTCTACTAGGGACACAAATTCGGCCCTGTTGACTTCAATTTGTTTGGTTAAACTCTTCCTGGTTTCAAATGTTAATATAACTTGATTTTCATGGTAAAACCTTTTAAAATACATGGATCTTTTATTTGACACAATAGATGTAAACCTCCATGCTGCGAGATTTTATGATTTTAGTCGTTGTGTATTCAAGTAACAATCCATTGTGTGCTTTTTAAATATATTACAGTTTTGAATATTTTTTAAATTTATTTTCATATTCGTTTTAATGATTATTTCATAATAATGTTTATTTCTAAAGGTATATATGTAATTGATCTCAACTATGACAAAGTATTTAGTAAAAACGGGGTATTTTCCAAAATACATGTAGCTAATTTAGCCAAATCAAAAACTTGTCAAAGATAAAACTCAGAAAGTGTGAAAAATTAATAATATTTATACACGCATCACTCCCTGTAGAGAACAACCAAAGATACTTGAATCACACAAATCAATATTGGCATCCCGGGGTGTGTAGGTTTATGAAGTACATGTAGTTGTTAAAAAGTTAATTAACAGTAACTGATTTAATTAGTAAATATTTTTGTTAAAACATATTTCAAACTTTATCATACTACTGAGTATTGGGATGTTTAATATGTCCGGGTTTTTTTTCAGGGAAGATAAATCATTATTGTTAGCAGAGACATATACTACAAGAGACATATACTACAATTGTAGTATATGTCACTGTTGTTAGTTAGCTTAATACGGTTATGGAAAAATTATGAAATGATAATTAATAAAATTTTAATAATTTAAAAAATCAAAGCCATTTTTTCTGTTAAAAAATATAACTGGTGCAACCAAAGAACCCTTATCCAATTGATGTTTATGCATGGTCACGATATATGCAATAACGATGAAGCTTATTCTTTTATTCAACTAAAATCCAAAGGAGGGTTTTAATTTCAACATGCATGTAGAGTAAACATGTATATCTTCAAAATTATATTGTATATTAGAATCTTAAAAGATATTATCATACTAATTCATAAAAGTATAAGGTTTTTTTCGATGACTTTGTATCCAAGCTTGTAAAATTTTCTTTTACATGACAACTTTCAATTTTCAACCATAAAAATAGGGGAGAATTACAAAAGTTATTTTTTAGACAAAAAGACCATTTTATTTCCCTGTCTATGGAGATAATTGAAATATCCACGCGAAAATAAAAAAATAACGAATACTATTTGTTATTGACGCAAACAGATGTCAGGTGTTTGCAAAACAATGCCTTCTCTGTATACATTAAAAAGGCTACTTTGCTATTTATGGTAGCAAATTTTAAATCAAAAGTGATGGATGTTTAAAATATCTTATTTTCATAAAATTTACATCATTAAACAGTTCAAACCTAAAAAGAAACTATATTTAACCACGCGAAGAAGAAATTCAAATGTTAACATAAAGTAATACGGGTATAAAAACTATTTGCCCATACAAATCTTAGCAAAAGTAATCGCTGTATATGGACAATTACTAGCGCATGCGCAATAAAGACCGAACAAATTCTTGTACATGTTTTCACTCCTGGACAAAACAGTGCAATGCTCAACATGTTGCGATTGCATGCAATTGGTCTCAGTTGAAAAAATGTCAATCTAACATAACATACATTTGGTCAATGAAAAATAATCAAACATCATGACAGTTGGCGACTACTATATTATAAGTACGTAAGAGGATAACTATATTTGATATGTGCGTACCTTGCAAGGTCCTCATGTCTGTCAGACAGTTTTCACTTGACCTTGACCTCATTTCATGGATCAGTGAACAAGGTTAAGTTTTGGAGGTCAAGTCCATATCTCAGATACTATAAGCAATAAGGCTTGTATATTCGGTGTATGGAAGGACTGTAAGGTGTACATGTCCAACTGGCAGGTGTCATCTGACCTTGACCTCATTTTCATGGTTCAGTGGTTATAGTTAAATTTTTGTGTTTTGGTCTGTTTTTCTCATAATATATGCAATAGGTCTACTATATTTGTTGTATGGAATGATTGTAAGGTGTACATGTCTAGTAGCGGGCAGATGTCATGTGACCTAGACCTAATTTTCATGGTTCAGTCATCAAAGTTAAGTTTTTGAGTTTTGGTCATTTTATCTAATACTATATGCCATAGGTCAACTATATTTGGTGTATGGAAATATTTTATGATCTTTATGTCAGTCGCGCAGGTTTTATTTGACCGTGATCTCATTTTCATGGTTCATTGCAAAGTGTTAAGTTTTTGTGTTTTGGTCTATTTTTCTTAAACTATAAGTAATGGGTCAACTATATATGTTGTATAGAAGCATTGTTAGCTGTACATGTCTGCCTGGCATGGTTCATCTGACCTTGACCTCATTTTCAAGGTTCATTGGTCTTTGTTTAGTTATCTTGGTTAATGTTAAGTTTATGTGACAGTTGTAATAAAGCTTAGCTTTATACTTAGGACTATCAACATAATATCAATGATTAGTATAGAAGGCGAGACATTTCAGCGTGTGCACTCTTGTTTCTTTTTAATGTTGGAGGAAGCCTGAGTGCCAGAATAGTACCACTGACCTTCGGTACAATCCTTGTCAAATAGGATTGGAGTCAAGCGCATCTGCACGGGATTGGAACTCACAACCACAGGTATACAGTAGTTTGATTAGGTAAACAACTTTCGCCAACAAGGCCCCACTACTAAGGATAGAGCATTGATATTTGGTATACATTTGGATAAGCATCCATGCTGTTTCCCCCGACCTTATTGATTTAGAGGTAAATATATCAAAAGTTACTTCTTTGTTCAATAATAGCCCAGAAGGTGAAGAAGACATGTATTTATTTAGAGGTCACTTGGTCAAAGGGCAAGGTCATAGTTCATAAAAATAAAATTGAAATTGGGAAATGTGTTTTTTTCAGCCACCCATCACATCCTAACAAAAGTAGATTTGATAATGCCACAGGCAGACCTGTTTGATATAGAGGTCGCTCGTTTAAAAGTAAAGGGCTAGATTATGGCGGGAATTGATGGACTGAATTTAAAGAAAATTTGGTTTTACCTATATTGAAATGATTTTAGGGTCAAAATGTCAAAGATAGTTTTGTTAACTAATGAATATGTTGAAAGTTCGGGAGAAGCTATTTCTGGACAATATCATTTGATTTATAAAAGATTTAAACAAAGGTTTGATATTGACGCATGAGTTGCAAAAGATCCAATTTGATTTTTAGGACACTATGTCAAAGGGTCAAGGCCACAGCAACAACTAAAAGACAGAACAAATGTGTGAAAATTGAGTTTTGGGGAAATGTCACAAACTTGGTTGGTATTGTTTTGATGCCCGACCAAATTCATATCTTGTAATACAATTAACATTGCAACTTGGCTTATATAACTTGAACTGCCATTCAAGAAAGATCAGATAAAAATACCAGCAGATTAAAGGCCAAAATTATGTTCATGTTAAAAATATCAGGTGAAACATCAGGCAGAGTGAAATAAAGGCGAAATATTCAAAAGGGATAGTCATAATTTGTTAACATTGCACAAAACAAAAAAAAACAACCAAAAGACAAACAGCAGTCTACAAAACACAACATAGAAATTAAAATATATCCTGATCCACATATGACACCCGTGGTATTCCTCATGTTAGCACAAACCCAGTGACAAGTCTAATTCGTAAGGTAACATATTTGTCGTCATCTGTGAATTGGTCAACTAACTCCTGATGGTGTCCGTATTTTTTCTCTCGAAAAAATAACTCATCACTTGGAACTCTTGGTTTAATAACTCATTTGTATACACCAACCCTCTACCAAGGATATGAAATGCATGCTTTGGAATCTCGCATCAACTGGGAGGTATACTTCATATTAAAGCTGTCGATGCCGGAATAAAAGGATACATAGAAATGGAAAAATTCGCAAAAAAAACAAAAAATACAAAGCTTCCTTACAGTCACGAAAAAGAAGAAAAATTTCAATCAAATGTAATTACAAACTGCATGTTCATACACTGGTTCACGAAACATCTAACGATGACTCGATGATTACTAAATTACTATGGAATATTACACATACGTTTATGACATCGGAAGCACCTCCATTAAAGTTGAAGTTTGCAGGTTGCAGGTCATCCATAAATATTATATGTATTTTCACGGTTCATTGCTCAGTGTTAGGTTTTTGTGTTTTGTCTGTTTTTCATAATTTATAAGTAATAGGTCAACTATATTTGTTGTACGGAAGAATTGTAAGCTGTACATGTCTGTCTGTCTGGCATGGTTCATTGGTCAATGTTTAGTATTCTTGGTAAATGTTAAATTTATGTGACAGTTGTAATAAAGATATATATTTAGGACTATCAACATAATATCAATGACTAGTAAAGAAGGCGATACATTTTAGCGTGTGCACTCTTGTGCTTTAAATTGGCAGAAATAAACACTTACTGAAAACTAGAGGTTAGAACATATAATCCTGATACAAAAACAACATGAGTACAACACTAGTACACAAATAAGAAGATGTGGTACGAGTGCCAATGAGACAACTCTCCATCCAAGACAATGAAGTTAAAGTAAGCAGTATTATTTTACAATACGGCCTTGAACACAGAACCTTCAAGTTGGCACATTTTTGCGTCCTGATGAAAATTGGAAGTGCAATTCTTATATATATACATGTAAATTAATATTTTGACAATACATGAAAGACAGGACCGAATACAGAAATTTTCAAATGGGAAGACATGTTCAAGTAATCCTGGAGGCTCTACAGAGTATTTCAAATGTTTTCCGAAAAATTGAGATTTGTTTTGGCAGAAGGGGCAGCTCTGTTTGATGGTCTATATTCAGTGATTTAGAATTTTTGCTTGTCTTTTGCAATTATCATAGTTTCTCAACTCTCAAGTCAAACTGAAACTTTGTTTCTTTGAAACTTTACTCAAGGACAACCACAAAAATACCCAGAGATACATGTATATGTTCAGCTCACAGGACATTTTCTAAAAAAAAATAATACTTCTTAGGGGCATAACTCTTTTAAATACGTCAACCTTTTTAGAACTTGTCCTAGATGTTGCTGATATTAACCTATTATAACCTATTTATAGAATAGTTTTATAAAAAAAAATTGCAAAAGTTATACACGTGGGAAAGATAACAAAAGCCGGATAGACCGGCGAAGAAAGGACTAACAGACGCTCAGTATTTCTATTTCCCCTGCAACACGTTACTAAAAAAATGCCTTTCATAGCGTATTTATAAGCCAGTAAAAATTTAAAAGAGCATCAAGCGAAAACAAGACTTTTGAATAGGTAGACTTTTGAGAAGGACCCTTGCTAAGAATGCAATAGAACTTAGCTAAAGAATCCAGAAACACTGTTAATCAAAAATATATACAATGATATACATATATATATCTAGTTTAAAAGCAAAAAGTCTTTAATTTACCACTTAAAATTAAAACCGTGTCAGGTCTTGATGCTTAATATGCATGTATTAGTTAGTGGTGAGAATCTATGCGTTTGTTGAAGGTTTTACCCAAAAGTTTGTTAAGCTTTCTTTTTTCATACGAAAATGTGTGTATAATATTACATAAACCCAACAAAATATTGTAATTAATGTAAATTGATAGATTTCTATTTTTAGGTGTAAGATTATTTACACAAGAATGATGTGTATTGTAATTAAATATCATGCCTTTAACATTGATCATAAAATTGTTTAACAAGTGAAACAAGTAAAATTATGTAAATTACACCATTCCATGCTTATCCCCTTGTGGCAATCCGCAACCCGCAACCTGCAACCTGCAACCTGCAACGCGCAACCTGCAACCCGCAACCTGCATTTTAGACAATTTCTTAAAATGATGCTCAATTATAAAATATTAGTAAGACTTTTTAAAAGACGTGTCTTTAAGTCACGGTGTCTATTAGATGCATCTTTAAGTTCGTCTCAAAACGCGTCTTGAAAATTTGTCTCGAGACTCAAGATGTTTCAAGACAAGGAGGTTCATTTGCTATGTACAACTTACTTTTACTAGTGCAGAATGGGAGAAAACTTGGCGGGGTATGGACTTTCACACAACAACAACCATACACGCCTAAAGGATAGGTGATGGAAAAATATCTAGATGCAGCAAAAACCTTGAAGTTGACATCGAATGTGACCTGAAACAATACATCGATAGAGTAACAAAAAAAGGTAAACAGAATATTTAGATTTAAAATAAGCAACTAAAGAACATCCCATAAAGAAACAAAGGCAACCGCGTATGTTTGTTGGTTATGTAGCTCTTCGACTATTTCGCTTCTTTTATGTCATTGGCTTCCAAATATTGGGCTTATGACATTCCTGGTTATCTTTAATGTGTTGTTTTCATTTTTTCAAGTTTGCATTGGTCATATCCAACTTAGCCTACTGTGCAATAGATGGCCCTCAGTATCAAAAAGGGCAGGTGAAAAAGACTGAGATGTTCGTATATCGTTCTACCTGTTGTTGCATCACCATACCAAGAAGTGCATGCCGATATTACTCAACCAAGAGCAATGGCTTCAAGCACCACATTTTTTAAGAGCAGTGATGATCGACCACTTGCAACTCTTTACCAGTAACATAAGGTAAGCTTCCTCCTAGGCCCAGTCTGTCGAATTCAAGAGGTAGCTTTCAACACTCTCTTTTTCGGTTTCTTCGGTCCCCCATTTTTAGTGCAAAGTAAGTAAAATTATGAACTGGAGCTAGCAGCCAGTGGAGACTGGCAAGGAAGTCTGATTTGTTCAGGCCAGTTTAACGGGGGGAAAATGGATTACCCCTTTTTTCTTGATTATATCCTATCATACGTATAACATGACCTGCTTTGATTTTTTTTGCCTTATAAAACATATTTCGATCTTTTCTTGTGCCCGCCTGAGGTGTTGCTTATTGGTCATGATTGACATTTAAAAGTAATTTATACATGTAGATAAAATATTTAGCCGCACTTGCCATGACTTGGTAGATCTTAAAACTAAGTTACACTAAAAGGATAGCAGGAATTACCAAAAATTTAAGCCGAAACAATAGACCAAGCTGTATGTGTTATTACATCATAATGTCAACTAACTAATGGTACAGATTTTGTTCATCACCAAAAAACAATGTTCCAAAAAACATTTTATGTCAAATAATGTCAACGAATATTTACAGATAACATATTTTACATGTGACTCTTTCTTTTAAAGGACAAATATCTAAAAAAAAAATGATTTCCATTCCATGGATAAAATTTAATATATTACCAATTCATGAGTATGTTGTTCTAAATGTTGCTTTAATTATTTACAGTAGTGCTTTTAATCATTATTTAATAATGTGCAGGTAATTGGAAAAAAAAATGGGTCAAAGGGAAATAACACTTACAGATTAGTTGAACTATTTTTAAAGTTATTTCCCCTTTGATTTACGAAACAATGCCTGTAAAATCTGTCCTGAAAGACAAGTGCGATGAGAGTGCGCCTGCGTACAACTGTTATTGTTAGAATTTTCAAAATGGCGCTGTACAGGCGATAGCTGCCGATTGTGTTTGTATATCATGCAGATTTGTTTTTAACAGGTGAATTGAAAATGGGAGTTTTTCATTACAATATTATGCATTTACGCAACATTTTACTCAAAGAATTTGGCGCGACACGTTCTCAGATGGACGAATGAACGCAATCTTTCTCTTGTACGAGTTATCTTACCTCCTCAAAATGATCAATCTTTTTTCGCCTTTTCTGATAGAGATGCCCATTGATTTATGTCTAGTTTAGAGTTATTTTTTTGAGATATTAAACTACTTTCTGTAAAAAACAAATAATTGACGATTATATAGTTCCTCGCAGCTACATCAGGATCAACTAAGATCTTGTTGTATTGCGTATAAATTATAATTTATATTTTTCAAATCCAGATCATGGCATATGGCCTGGCATGTTGTTTGTGCATAATTCATACATTAAAAAAATCTTTTACCTTTACTACAACAACTATTTAGGTATTTTGTCAAGATGAATGTGGACTAGTCTACAGCTGTTAATATTCAAGTTGGATATTATCACCACTTAGCTTTAAACATATTTATAGTGGATTGGGAAACAAATTATGTATTGCAAATACCTATTTGTTTGCCAAAACTGTACATCTCAAAGGTTCCATTAAAATTTTGATATAATAAATACAAATTATCTGACGCCCACAATGGAAAAGTGATTGTGGAAGGACGTCAATAGTTTAGAAGGGTCCGATTCTCTGGTCAAGCAGGACAGATTTCTAAATAGCAATAAGGTGTATTGGTATTATACCCCTAAACGAATCCGGGTCCGTTCGCCCCCTTTCACTTTCACACCTTACACGTTCGCATCCAATTTTTATTGGTTTTGTGTTTAAAACTTTGTAATCAAGTTTTGGCAAGTCAGTGTATTCCTATAAGTATCAGGGCTCACACTACTTCAGAATTAAAGGGAGAAGTGACTTCTCTTTTTGAAACTGATAGGGAGAAGTGGTGAGATTTGAAAGAGAAGTGCTCATTCGCGCGGTGCGCTACAATGTTTGGATTTTACTATAGTATAAAGGGTCATATGTAAATAATGTTCTTTTTATATTATTCAATTCATATCTGAGTATACAATTAAAGTAGCATTTCAAATTAAAAGTTGTTTAAGTTTTACTAAGGTTCTTGTGAGAAACTACCAACTAAATATTTAATATCTAGCACTAAAAAATTTTTTTTTTATTTTAAAAAATGTTAAGAAAATATAATATATCAATTACAATTTAATTCAAATCTATCTCGTGTATGAAATTCAGTGTTTCTCATAAAAAAATATAAAAGTTATTAAGCTGGGCCATAATATAATTAATAGTCTCAGAGTTAAGCAACTTTGAAACAATCCATAAAAATATAGGGAATTATATGACCTATCAATTAGATGTAACCAAAAGTCTGTTAATGCGTGTGGAATACGTAATTTTCCCCTTTGGGATCAATATTCTTCTGTCAGCTGTTCCATCCGTGCGTCCATAGTAATTATTGTAAAAGTACGGTTTTTCGGTCATAGCCAGTCCGGTTCAGATCCGTAGTTTAGAAATCTGTCAATGGCGGACGAAAAGAAAATTTACAAAAATAAACGATGTTTGACAAGTCATTTGGAAAGGAACATGACGTTTTTAATGCAATAAATGGATTGAACATTTACTGGAGGCAACTTTTATCATGTTTAAATGAAGTAACAAACTTATATTGCTGCCGAAATTTAGGTTGATGTACGTTTTCAAATAACAAGCACTGGAACTTGCGGAAATGCACGAAGTGATAAAAAGTTGTATTTTTATCAAATAACCTGCTACACACTGCAAAGACAATGCTCCAACCTCTTTTCTTAGAATAATGAATCGTTTATGTCTAAATTTCTGTAATTATCAATAAAAAAATTGATGTTTCATCAACTTTGTAAAAACTGAAAATGTCCGATGACGGAAGCTTCAGAGCACAGGGCGACTTGTTTTCGCATTGGGGGTCGGGGAAAGCGAAGTGACGGTCAGGGAAGCAGCGACTTCGCCCAAGTCGCCTGGTAGCTTGAGCCCTGAAGTATATTTGTTGTCATTGTCCTAAATTAAATTAAGACAACATGTTTTTTGTGTTGAATAAATCTTAATCTTTTTTTGGTTAACTTAAGTGTATTGCTAACTTTTATTTCATTGTTTAAAAATAAATTGAGACTATAACAAGGTATTTTTTTGTGTTGAATAAATTTTAAGCATGTTTTGGTTAGTGCATTACTATGATTTTTTTTGTTTCATTGTTTCAGATCAAAGGAGCCAAGCAGTTAAAATCTTTTAGTGTTTTTCATTTAAAATCCTCAATTTGTTTACTCATACCAAGCTAAATACATGCAGTCATGGCAGTATTTACATCAAATCAATTAAAAACAACAAACTTGATTTTCTAATTATTCAACTGGAATTGTATGCGAACAGACCTTGGGTGTGAACATGCAAGGTGTGAACGTGTAGGGTGCGAAAGTGTATTGGGCGCAAACGAACCTGATACTCCCCTGAACATATATTAATTTTCGGTGATGTAACTTTTGATTTCAAGATATTTTTGCTGTTAATTTTTTTCTCATTGTAAAATGATACTCTATTTTCAATTGTTGGGTATAATTTTCAGTAATGATCCATAGACAAGGTGAACATCTAAAACTGTTAACACAAGAAGTTTAAGTATAATAATTTTGAAGGTTTGACAATTTTGACATTCATCGCTTCTAAGGGGCCACAATTGTTTTATTATACCAAACTAACAGTGGAAGGGGATTTTGAATCACTAAGAGCACTTACTTACTTTAGTCAGTAGACATACAAAGTTTATGTTCAAAAATACATTAGTGTCTTAGAATTCTTGTTTGTACAACCAATGATTTGTACAGTATAAACACGGCAAAGGACCATTTATGAGAGATATCATCGGCACAAGATGATCTGCCAAATTCTTATTTCTTATTCTCTTGATCGATGGGCTTCCAGTAAACTTTGCCCTTTTATTTAATTACGTCTGTGACATCTCTTTCATGGGAGATAACTTATGTAATAAATACTTGCCAGTGATTAATAGGGTTATTCTCAGCTGTTATGAATTTTTAGGCTTATTCGTCCTTCCTTGCAATTAAATGAAAATTAGCTGAATTATTCCATGTCACGTGATAACATGTTACCCACTAGAATTGTATGTATAAATTAAATATATGTAAAGTATAATAAATGAATACAATTTTTACCCCAAAATAAGGTGGTACCCATTTATGAGGATTTTCCCCAATCAGATAATTGTTTGTTTCCTGTGTTACTTTTTAATTATGCCAAATTCTTTTCAGTACATGTACGTTATTTTTCAACTTGATAATTTCAAAGAAACGTGTGGACATGAATGTGGCAGCAAATGCTCATGAAGTCTATCCTTATTGTGTGTGAAAAGTCGTATTTCACATGTTTTGTGTGTGTTCTGTGGAAATGTTTGGTATTTTTATTAACTTCATACATACTTGAACTTAGGGATTATAGTGGATAATGAAGAACTGAATCTGTTATGCAAAAAAGTAAACTTCTGAATATTTTACTGAAAAACTAAAAAAAACAATAATTAGTTTCAATCTGAATTTGATTTTTAATGATTAATTTTCCAGGCTTGAATGAACTTTGAAATTCAATATTCATGTTTTTATATACTTATATTTTAGATACAACATGGCTACCAAATCTGCTGTTAAAACCTATGGTAAGGCCAACAGAGAAGCTGCTCAGAGTAAAGCATTTGATGATGCTCTTAAACCAAATTCAGCAGCGAACAGGTCAACATCACAGACTAAGTGGGGCAAGACTTCATTCAGTCGTTTAAGAGAAGATGATCCATTTGAAGTCACATGTAAAAAAGTCAAAATAGAGACAGAATCTGCAGATCCTTTCTCTTTTGATTTTGAAGATGGTGAGACAGTGAAAAAAGAAGTTGTTCAGGCCCCTGTTTTACCACCCCCTCCAACTTCAAACTCAGGGAGTGGATTAGGACGTCCTGCTATCCCTAATCTAAAGGTATCACATAAAGGACAAGAGCAAATTGTTGATAATTCTGAGAATATAGAGGAAAGAACAGAAGAGGAGGAAGATGAAATTCCTTTGTCTAATTTTTCTAGACGACCTGTACGTACATATTCACGTAGGAAAAAAGGGGGCGATGATGACCAAGAATCAGGTGATCAGTCTGTGGCAGTTACCAAAGAAGAAAATACAGTTCAAGGAAGGCCACAGAGAAGGGATGTGTTTTCTGATTCTCCTGAAAGAGAAATAGAGGACCCGTTTGCAGACCAAAATAGTAAAAAGAAAACTACACGAACATACACAAGGCGTAAAGAAGGTAATGTTCCCAGAATGATCACTAGTAAAACTCATGTTTTACATTCAGAAGAAGACAGTGAAGAAGGGTTAACTGTTCTAAACTTCAGAAGTCATTACATGGATCCTGCTGTTTATAGTCAGTTCAAGTACACCCCAAATAATGATGACCCTGTAGGAAGACTCAATAACAGTAAAGTTCTACAAAAATCAGAGATCAAACATGGCAAGGGTTCCACAGTCATTGTGGTTTGTTCCCCAAAGGTTCCTCCTGTTCCAGGACTGAAAAGTTATCTGAAAGAAAAGCCTAGAGGTCCAAAAGCCAGTCAGGAAGATCCTGTGTCCAGCTTCAATCAGGTATCAAACTTAGCTGAGGCAGCAATTTTGGCAAAACAAGAGATACAGACCCTGAATAAAAATACTAACTCAGCGTTTGACTTGACAGAAGAAAATTCTGATAACTTTACTTCAGCCGACCCTGTTCCTCCTAGGTCCTTCAGCAGGAAGACAAAATCATCTTCAGGTTCAGGGGGTTCAGCTGTTAGAGTCAATAGAATATTTAAAAGTAAAAATAGAAACCTTCCTGAAGAAGAAATCAAGCGTGAAGATTCACCAGTTAAAGAAGAGACACCACCTCCACCGTTACAGAACGAAGTTATAGCAGAAATTGAAAACATACAGCAAAATCCTGCTGAGAATTCATTTGGTTTTGATGATGGTGAAGAGTCTGAAATGCCTGATATTGTAGGACAACAAGCTGAAAGTATGGAAATTTCACAGGAACCTACCCCAATACAGAGTTCTCAGGAGTCCCAAGAAACTTGTGACAGTCCAATGGAAGACCTGAGTAGTTCACAAGATATCATGTCCAGTAGTCAGGGATCTTTAGATAGTTCACAAGACTCAGCTAAATCCAAGGAACCAGTCAAGGTGAAGAAAATATTCCGATCCAAGAATGCAAGAGTGGCAGAACTTCAGAAAAAGCCAACACTTCAGAAGGTAATACTGACAACATTTTAATCACTGTAAATATATAAATAAATATGTATATAACAAACATTGGTCTCTTAAGCAAGGTATATGTATAGGGAAAGGGAAATTTAAAACCAATTTTGTTAGATGACAAAATATTATTCATAAATATTACAATATTTGGTTGCATCAGGCTTTGGTGATCTTTTATATTACTGTTCATATTTCTATCTAAAAGTTATAAGATGGCATGTTGAAATATTCTAGTGTTCAGGGTTTCCGCTGGCGGTCGCCATTTTCGCAATTTGCGAAAAAATAATAATTGTGGCGATTAAAATTCGTCATTGGCGAAAGAATTTGGCGAAAGAAATATATAAAACGATTTATTTTCAACCATCTTGTTTGTTTACTTTTTTCGGATTTCTCGGTCTTTACCTGGTCAGACAATAATCGGAATTCACCTTGAACTCGTTAAGATTTTGACAGAAAATCAATAATCAAAGGACTAATTAATAAAGGTTTTGATTGTAATGAGAAAATGATATGGTAGAATGGCGTTCGTTACATGTCACTTAAAGGATCTATTAACGTGACTTTGCGACGCACGTGTTTGAAGCAAAATTTTGACGACTCTTCTCCTTCTTTTAATGATAGTCCAGAAAAGAAAACTTGCCTATGAAGGATAATGTTCAAAAGCAAGAAAGGTCTCTAATTTAAAACTTTATCATTTAACTTTGATATTGATAATTGATTGGAGTGGGTACATTTACTTTCAAGTCGTTTCAGTGACACACATGTTTCAAGCATAGTTGTACTTACACATGTATTGGCGATGGTATAGAAAAGAAAACTGTCTCTATAAAGAAATTTATTCAAAAGGTTGGGAACAACCCCTCGAATAAAAATAACCCTTCAATGTTATGACTACACCTTACATGAGGGATCAATGTCAAGTGATAAAAAAACTTTTCAGTCTTTTGTTTTGTTGTAAAAAAACACTTCATAGTACAAAAGGACACATGTTATTATTTTTTTTAAAACTTTCCCAAAGAACTGTGACATTTTCATGTAACCAAGATTATATTCCAGGATTTATATCTTCTTTAATTTCAAAAATAAGTGGTCCCCTTCTTTTAAAGTTGTTCAAAATATAATCAATTTTCCCTATACAGTTCTTTTTTTTTTTATAAGGTAAATGTTTAGTATTTTTATTTATTACAATACAGACCGTAAGAATAGGTTTAGAAAGTAATCTTAGAAAGCAATGGGGCAAAGTAATCTTATTTAGGTTTGAAGGAGGGGAATTCAAAAGAAAGATATATTTGTGTCATATGGCGAAAAAAATAATAAAGTGGCGAAAAATATATTGTTTTGGCGAAAGAGGTGGCGAAAAAAATAATTGACCCAGGGGAAACCCTGCTAGTGTTGAGACATAAAATGAAATACATACATGAAATTTTCCTCTTTGTTTCAGTCCATGTTGAATTCTGTCTATAACATGAGATCTTACTCTAAATTTCAGTTTGTTGAAGACTGTCTATAACATTAGATTTTACTCTGTACATGTATTTCAGTCTTATAGAACTGATATTCTACTGTATATTTCAGTCCCCGTCGAAGGCAGTGTATAATGTGAGGTCCACATGGCAGGCAGATATAGATGAAGAGGAGCGGGTAACAACACAAAAAAATGTGCATACTGCTTTGCTTGGCTTTTTAGTGTTATCAGTGGTGTTCAGAATAGAAAAATAAAATATTATGGAAATTAGACCAGGGGAGGGTGATAAATGTAAAGCTGTATTCTATATTTTGTTTTTTATCATGTTTATTACTTAAACAAATGGTTATCCTCTAGCACAGCCACATCTTGTTCAGTGCATGAAATTACATGTACATAAGTTAAATGGATTTCATCTTTCTGAAAAGGTTATTCTGGACACTATTGTATAATTGTTTTAATATGAAGATATAATGAAAAGTAGTTTTATTATAGAAATAACTCAGGAATTACCGGTATGTTAAAAGTGATCAATATAAGGGATCTAATGTTTTTTGCAATATATGTTTTTTTTTTAAAGCAAGGGCTTCTCTTACCATTTGATACTTGCCCTTTTTCCATCAAGATTTACTTGATTTTCTTCCCTTCAGCTCAATATTTTAGTTAAAATGATGTATCTTTTAACACCAAATTATATAAAATATGTAGTTTTAGGCCATAGTTTGAAGTTGATTGCTTCTAGATTAACTTTTTATGAGCCAACAAATAAGAGTTTTTTGTAAAGTTGCATGATGATTTTAAATGTTTATATCATGCATGGATATAATATATAACAATTATTTTCTTTTACCTGTTTATGTATTTCCAATTACATTGATTTAGAAAAAGTATTTAGAAAATTTAATGTTGTGGTTTATTTCTCTGCTAACACAAGAACATTAATTTTTGCATAAGCTTTTATTCTTTATTTCTTGAAATTAGTAGACATTTGTGATTGCCTTGCTCTCTGAGATTAGTATTAAGCTGCATTGTTTGAACTTTTTTCTGTCCATTTTAGACTTTCACATTTTTACAAGTTATATATGTACCATTTATGTAAAACTACACATGTACAGCATTTTACTAATGACTATAAAGTATTCCTAATGATTGCTTATATGTATGCATTTCTGTCATGTTTTATATGCTGTTCCATGTTTTTCAAATTTGTTTAATGACATTTTCTTTTCCATTTAAGTGATAAAAAAAATCTATCAGAAAACATAACTCCAATAAAAAAAAAATCATGTTGAATACATTAGCATTTTGAACATAACAGGGCCAAAAATAAAATATTGTTTGTTTCCCCTCACACGACCGACCCGGTAAAATCACCACGACCCGAAAAATTTTATTGGCCATTCTTGTCCATTTTTTTTTTTTTGTTATGTTGGTTATTGGTGTTATCTTTCCGATGCTGTAGTCAACGATCGTTGGTTTTTTGTGATACCTTTATGATGCTGTAGTCAACGAGCGTTTCAAATCAAGGCATTTTTGCAAGGAAGCGTCTACATGATTCGGAATCAAGGAAACAAAGCCACACGATTTGTGTGCAAGGGTGATATTTTTTGAAAATATAAAAAAGTCTGAAGCATCTTTCAACCCGCTGAGTGCATCTTAATTTGTTTTGTATCTAACCTCTGTTCCTGAATCGTGCTTTAAAATCTATCTACTTACTTTGTCTTTGAACAGGTTGGGCACAAGTCAGGAAATGTGGGATACATGTATTCCCTGCTTTCAGGGAACGTCCCTGTTTTCTGGTGTAAAAAAAAAAACAGTTTAAATGGGATTTCCTTATTCAATTTATGGCATGAACATTACAAAAGGGCACGTTTTAACGTTATAACTGCATCCGTAGAATTTGAAATACTTATTAAA
This sequence comes from Mytilus galloprovincialis, assembly GCF_965363235.1. Lineage (NCBI taxonomy): Eukaryota > Metazoa > Mollusca > Bivalvia > Mytilida > Mytilidae > Mytilus > Mytilus galloprovincialis. Next base: position 69,128,767 of record NC_134846.1, read on the forward strand.
AGTATTTTAGGAAATACAAAACATGAATATAAAGTGAAGCCGTGTTTCTTCTAGAACTCGAAAAAAACATACAAATCTTTGTTTAGGAATCAATTGACCAAGCTGCATGATCCAGGTGTAACTGAACATAACTAAATTAAGGTAGCACAATACAAAGATTTTTCATCCCCAATCAATGAAATGAATTACATCAGTTTAAAGTTGTCTGATTGGGAGTAACAAAATCTTTGTATTGTGCTACCTTAATGTGTTCACTTCTATTGAAAATTTGTATTCATTGAATTTTAATTCCCAAGTGATTAACATACATGTATCTTTTTGTCATCTCATAATTGATGATTAAGGTATGAATTGGTGAACAAAGGAATTGTTTTGTTGTGAGTTATGCATCAAATTTGACTTGAAATAAACTTGATTTTTTAACTAAAAAAACACTTGCTATCATTAAGCATTGTTATCACAAGTAGAATATGCGCTTTTGTAGATTTCATTACATTAAATGAATAGGAGAAAAGGAGGTTCCTGTATAATGTTTTGTTTTAACACCAGAAAACTGGGGTGTACACTGAATTAGAATACAGGGAATACCCCACTTTTCTTGACTTGAGCCTTACCTGTTGAATTTTATACAAATTCAATATAGAAAACCATATCAAGGAATAAAATAAAATGATTTGCCTACCTACCTACCCATACCCTAACAACCTCAGTCGGGTGAGGGGAAACAAAGATATTTTTAATGTTGGCCCAACATACCTGTATCTTTATTAAACTTTATTTATCAATCTTGAGAAAAGATTGCAAGATCCTATAAACAGATCAGATTAAACATAGTGATCAATCAATAGAAAATTAAAATCAGTGAATTTTCAAGTTTTCTAAAAGGTATATCTCTTCAAAATCATAAGACTGAATTCAAGTAATAGTCAGTTTTATTTACAGGTTGTTACCATGAAGTTAAATTTTGAAGGATAAAATGAGTACACAAAAACTGACAAAGGTTTATCCAAAATAAAAACATCTATGTAGTTAAATTTCATTCTTCAGAAAATTTAAAGTAATTTGATAAATACTAAAAATGTTCACATTTTTTTTTACTGATTGTGAGATGTATAGGAAAAGATATTATCTTAATCTTATATGCATTATAAGTCATTGTAAGAAGTAAAAATTAATACATGGATTTATATATTAGAAATATGCAACTCAGTGCTTAATAAAACTGAAAATTCATTTGCGTGCTATGTGCATTCATGAATAAATGTGTTTGGACACTTGTTGAATATATTTTAACATTCTTATTCTTGATTTAAATATTCTATGAAATTTTCACTTTTTCATGTATTTATTCTTCCAAAGACTGATCAGTTACTTCTCTGGAATTGTGATATTTTCTTTTGATCAATATAAACATATACAATATATATATAATACTCAGCCTTCTTCATATACTATCTCAACTATGTATCACTTACCTGAATCTTTATATGTTTATTTATATTGAAAGTCATGCATCATTGTACCTGAAATACTGAAACCAAATTTTATAACAGTATTTTTGTATTTGCAGAAAAAGCGTGAGGCTGACGGACCACCAAAGCTTACACCAGCACCCCCAAGTAAAACAGCTAAGAAGCCAACATCATCAAGAGAGGGTTCCCCTGCAGAGATGCCACACCTAGTCAGAGCTGTACACTGGGGCAACAGAGATGGTGATGATGCTTACACCTCTGTTCATGTACATAAAGAACACAAAGAGGTACACTTATAATTATTTCTCTGTTCATGTACATAAAGAACACAAAGAGGTAAACTTATAATTATTTCTCTGTTCATGTACATAAAGAACAAAAAGAGGTACACTTATAATTATTTCTCTGTTCATGTACATAAAAAACACAAAGAGGTACACTTATAATTATTTCTCTGTTCATGTACATAAAGAACACAAAGAGGTACACTTATAATTATTTCTCTGTTCATGTACATAAAGAACGCAAAGCAGTACACTTATAATTATTTCTCTGTTCATGTACATAAAGAACACAGAGAGGTTCACTTATAATTATTTCTCTGTTCATGTACATAAAGAACACAAAGAGGTACACTTATAATTATTTCTCTGTTCATGTACATAAAGAACACAAAGAGGTACACTTATAATTATTTCTCTGTTCATGTACATAAAGAACACAAAGAGGTACACTTATAATTATTTCTCTGTTCATGTACATAAAGAACAAAAAGAGGTACACTTATAATTATTTCTCTGTTCATGTACATAAAGAACACAAAGAGGTACACTTATAATTATTTCTCTGTTCATGTACATAAAGAACACAAAGAGGTACACTTATAATTATTTCTCTGTTCATGTACATAAAGAACAAAAAGAGGTACACTTATAATTATTTCTCTGTTCATGTACATAAAGAACAAAAAGAGGTACACTTATAATTATTTCTCTGTTCATGTACATAAAGAACAAAAAGAGGTACACCTATAATTATTTCTCTGTTCATGTACATAAAGAACAAAAAGAGGTACACCTATAATTATTTCTTTGTTCATATACATAAAGAACACAAAGAGGTACACCTATAATTATTTCTCTGTTCATGTACATAAAGAACACAGAGGTACACTTATAATTATTTCTCTGTTCATGTACATAAAGAACTCAAAGAGGTACACATATGGTTACAACTATTTTTGTGTTCAATTACATAAGAAACACAAAGATTTGCACACATGTTTTAATTATTTCCCTGTTTATGTACATAAGAAACACAAAAATAAACTATTTGTATCATCATGTTATGTAAGTAGTTCAATTGAAACAAAGATTTATTTTGTATTAAGGGGGCTCCTGGGTATAAATCAATTTATTTTTCTAATATAGGATTTCGCTATATTTTTTTATAAATGAACTTTATCATATACTTAAAAGAAAAATGAAATAAAAAAATGGGGTCACCGTTCATTTAAGCTCACAATCTGCCTCCGGAAGAAGCGTACATTTTTGTTAATGTCCTTATTCTGTTGAACTAATAGGAGAAATAGAGGTAATATCGAAATAAAAAAATAACCTAAATACAGAAATCACTTAAATTTTACAATTATTTAGTTTATGTACAGCTTATATGAAAACAATAATAAAAAATATAGGTCACTGTTGAGTTAAAAGAGATATTTCAAATTTAATGCCAAAAAATGGCATTTTTGCACCAAAGGGAGATAATTTGGAGCTTTTTCAATGATATAAACATTTTAAAAGTCATCTGGGGCCAAACCGAATCGATTTTTTTCCATATCATAAAGTAATAACTAATAGTGTAATAAATAAAATTTGTAATGAAAAAATAAAGGTTCAATTTTTTACTGAAATTTTTGTACCCACGAGCCACCTTCAGAATGTAGAAGCACATGATATTGTTATATAGTATGCTCACTTTTTGGCTTTTATTGGACAATATTTCTAAAAAAAGATCAGAAAAAAATTTGGAGAAATATGTAAAATTGAGAGTGGAAATGGGGAATGTTTCTAAGAGAACAACCTGATCAAATATAGAAAACAGCCAAAGGCCACCATGGGTCTTCAAAAAGAAAAGAACTACAACCAGTGGTGTGCTTCACCTGAACAAAAATTTGTACTAGTTCAGTGATAATGGACGTCATAATTAAGTTATTTAACTCCAAAACATATAAATGAACTAAAATTAAAAATCATACAAGACTAACAAAGGCCAAAGGCTCCTGACTTGGAACAGGCACAAAATTTCCCTCAAGCTTTATAAAACTTGCTTTATAAAAATGTTTGTTACAAAAAAAATTAATAAAAGTATTGGGCCATAAATCCACCACCAAATAAATTCAAATCATTAGACGTCCAATTGATTAGTTTTTCTTTAATTAACATATTTTAACTATTGATTACAGCTTTATACTGTCGTAAAGAATGTAAAAGAAGCTCATGAAGTGCAGGAACATGGAGAAACACAGGAGTTTGCTGATGATATTGAATATTTGTTAGCAGGTTTAAAAGAAGGAGAACCTATGTCTACAAGATGTCTAAGGTTAGTGGAAAACACCCTGCAGCTTTATATCTTTTCTCCTATGACACCAAGTTCAATGAGTTTGTCCTATTTGCCTTTATACTTTTCATAAAAAAATCCTGTTGATTAATTTAGAAATGACAAGAAGCTAAGGTTCCATCTTCCTCATGCAGATTTAACTTTTGTAGATTTAAATATTATTTTAAAGTCCTTTTGATCATATAGCATAGTATTGAAGTATGTATACATCCTTAGCTTTCAATTTTGTGGTTTGAGTTTTCCTGATGGAGATAAGAAGGGCTTTGGACACCCTAAATATATCAATTTTTATTTTCAACAATATCAGTCCTGTTTAAACTTAAAGTTACATACTGTCTCATATTCAGAATTATTATTAGAACAAGAAAAAAACTCTATTAAAAGTATGATTGTATAAAGAACATATATCTCTCCTGAATTGAGATGCTCTTTTTCACTGAGATGATTTTTATATTTTCAGCTGTATTGGACTAGCACAGAAGTGTATATCTGCATCATTTAGAATGCATCTGAGGGCCCATGGTACTGTGACTGTTATATTTGGTAGTCTACAGGATGCTGGTTCTGACCCTGTAAGTAAGATACCAGTCTAGGGCAATGTTCTTGTTTGGAATTAAGGGCAGAGAGGCACAGTGTTAAGATTTTATTAGGGGATATAATAGTCTTTAGACTAACTAATTGATCATGATGGTAAAAAAAAAAGATAAATTGTTATATTATGGTGGTTTTAAGTATATTTGGGTTGTAAAAAGCTTTTTCCAGGAGTTAAAATTATTCTTTTGCTCTGAAAAATATTAATTTTTCTCTAGAAAATAAAAATGTGTAGGCCAGGACTAAAGGGGTATAGGGTGCACAGAAAGGGCAGAGTAGGGCTAGTTGTCCCTCTATTTTGGGCTAGCTAGGACATGATGTAGCATAAATGATTAAAAATCAGCAAGTGATCAAACAAAAGAAATTGTCCCTCAGTTCTGTTTTATTTAGGTTAAGATCTAAGCAACTTAACATTCATACTCCATCTCTAGAATGCTTAAACAGACATTAAGATGTCCACCTGATTTTTAGGGGGGGGGGGGGGGCACTAAGTTTTAATGTTGTCCGTCAATACGTCCCAAAGTTGGTTTCTGTTCTCTAACTTAAGTTTGCCTCAACGAAATGTTATGGAAGGTATACACATTGCTTATTACTATAAAACACAGATCAAGTTAGAATTATGGTGGTGCAATATAACATTTCTAGAGTTATGCTCTTTACAAATGGAAAAATTGCTGAAATTATCATTTCTGTTCTCGAACTTAAGTTTACCTCAACTAAGTTTTATGAAACTTACACACATTGCTGTCAGAATACCACATAATGCAGATCTAGTTTGAATATGGATGGTGTTACTTTTACCGTTCTTAAGTTATGCCCCTTTATAAACATAAAAATTGCTGAATTTTTGGCATTTCCTTTTCTAACTTTAGTTTGCCTCAACCAAATGTTATAAAACTTTTACAGACTGCTTTAAACAAAACACACAAATCAAGTTTCAATTTTGGTGGCATCACTATAACCATTCTAGAGTTTCGCCACTTTACAAATGGAAAAATTGATGAATTTTTCATTTCCGTTCTCTAACTGAAGTTTGCCTCAACCAAATGTTATGAAACTAATACGCAATGCTTTTTATCACATATTACAAATATGTTCGAAATTTGGTGGTGTCACTATTGTTATTGTTACAAATGGAAAACTTATTGAATTTTTCATATTTTGAGAATATTTTTTAAAATTTTACCTATTTTCCACATTTGATATTTTCAGCAGTATTTTATTGAAATTTACCTATTTTGATTTTGGGTTTTTCAGGGGGTCAGGGGCCCCCCCTTTTGAGAAAAAAATTTGGTTGATTATATAGGGAATCATGAAGGAAACGGGCCCCCTCTTAGGTAGTCAGTGGGCCTTCACTTTTGAAAATTTCTGGATCCGCCACTGGATTATGCTTTTATATTGTTAACAATTTAAAGTCTGAAGTAAACAAAACATATATTTAAATTATGATCAGGGCACATTTTTTGATGAAGAATATTATATTTTCCCTCAAAATTTTACAGAGTTTAGCCTTATGTACAGCTTTGATGATGTTTATGTTGAGTCGAGACAGATTAAACATGGATCTAGACAAGTCTAGTCTAAATTTGATGTTAAGACTTATGGAGGTCGATAACCAGAACAATGATGGAGGAATGACCGCTGCAGGGAAACGAGCCCTAAACAGAAATATTGAACGTGCTAAGGAAGTTTATTTCCAGTTACAGAAGGAAGAAGGGAAAGAAAACCAAACTGATCTTGAAAGTGTTTCTGTAAGTCAAATGAAAGAAGGAAATATTAATTTTCAATGGAGCATTTCTGAAATCAAAATGGGACAGATCTTCAAAAAGATTGTTAAATCAAAACATACATTGTATTTAAGGGAGGGACTTTGAAGTTTAGATAAACATCTATAGAGGCTATATTATTATTTTCTTACTCTTTTACTGTTCCAAAACATGCATCCATAGATTGGATATCAAAGTGCGCTCCCTCGTTCTTATGTTTATTTTTATTGAACAGCCCTCAATTGTTTAAAAAAAAAACACATAGAAAAACAATGATCTAAAAGAGTTTTTTGAGTTTCACTTGTATAAATTAAATGCATGTAGCCATGGATATATATAGTGAGTGTCTTTTTGATGAGTCATATTATGGAAAGGATCTAGAACTAAAAAGCTACTCCTCTAAATAAACTATAGATTCCTATTGTATTTATAAGTTAAAAAGAGAAAGATTTTTTTTTTTATCAAGGTATACTTTTTATAAGATTTAGTTAAAAGTTGACCAGAAATCTAATACAATCTAAAATTAAGTTTGATCACTCAATAGGTTTCAATTGAGAAGAGGAGGGAATTAGAACTGTGTAAGTCTGAGGCTTAAAAATTGCTTAAAAACAGGAAGATGAAGCTCTGTTTATTTTTTCAGACTGGTAACCTTGCAATGGAGTCATTACTAAGTCTGACATCACGGGGAGCTGGAGAATGGTTTAAGGAAGAATTAAGAACACTTGGTGCTTTAGATCATATTGTAGATACAGGTAAATATAATTAAGGGCAGTTATGGCCCTTTATAATGTTAAATGATAGAGAGGTAATTATTTGTGTCCTATGGACACTCAATTTATATTAATTATAAAAAGGGAGATGTATGAATTACAACTATCCACCAGAGTCAAAACAATAGGTCACCATACAGCTGTCAACAATGAGCAAAATATATACAATCTACTCAGGTATCAAATGCATTCACAGGACAATATGTAAAACAATTTAAGATAAAAACAAAAGACCCAATTTATGACAAAAAACAAATATGACAGACAGCAAAAAAGAAAACTAGTGAATTTAAGGTTTATGACTTAGAACATGCACATAAAGAATGTGGCAGGGTTAATTTGATATGTAAGCTTGAAACCTTAAATAGACTTGAGAAAGACTTTGAAGGAGTAATGTTGTCAAGATATCATATTGCAAAATCTGAGCAGCCTTCTTCACACAACAATAGTTGATACGTGAAATCTTTCAGTGAAATGGTTTGATTTTTTTTTATGGACGAGACATTATGTATTACTTGTTGTTTTATTTTCCAGTTTGTTCCTGTATTCAGGCCATAGGAGATGATACAACTTTACTGTATGATAGTACTCTAGAAAATATTAAGAAAACAGACAGATGTTTACGAGTATTGGAAAATGTAGGGAACACTTTCTTTCTTTTAAAAATGTTAAAACTAACTACTTACAATCTAAAAAAAATACAGCCATATTAGTCTTGTCATCCTTTACTACAGTCATATTTAATAGTTGACATATTTAAAAATTTTGTAACAACTTTTATTTTGCAAAAAATGACATTGTGTAAAATAATCCCACATGTTCATTGAGAAAAAAAATGTTTGATTCAGGAATGACTGCATTGGATTTTAAGAGTTGTCTCCATTAAGTGGCATTTGATTGTCATAAATGCAGTTTTTACTAGCACCTCAGAGAAGTTCCATGGAAAATGCTATTTGCAGTATAAATCTGCATTTGATGGTTGCAACTCCTCTTCATTTTTATGCCCCACCTACGATAGTAAAGGGGCATTATGTTTTCTGGTCTGTGTGTTCGTTCGTTCGTCTGTTCATTCGTTCGTCCGTCTGTCCCGCTTCAGGTTAAAGTTTTTGGTCAAGGTAGTTTTTGATGAAGTTCAAGTCCAATCAACTTGAAACTTAGTACACATGTTCCTTATGATATGATCTTTCTAATTTTTAAGCCAAATTAAACTTTTGACCCCAATTTCACGGTCCACTGAACATAGAAAATGAAAGTGCATGTTTCAGGTTAAAGTTTTTGGTCAAGGTAGTTTTTGATGAAGTTGAAGTCCAATCAACTTGAAACTTAGTACAAATGTTCCCTATGATATTATCTTTCTAATTTTATGCCTAATTATATTTTTTATCCAATTTCACGGTCCATTGAACATGGAAAATGATAGTGGGAGTGGGGCATCCGTGTACTTTGGACACATTCTTGTTAAGAAATATTTCCAATGAGGTTTGAAAAATGTGTTATATCTAAATCACATATTGAACAATCTGTGAAAAATTGGATGAAGCAATTGGTAGCAGTTAACTACTATCTATTTCAGCTGATAACAAAAAATCTGAGGATAACAATTTTAAATTAGTTATTTCTTTACTGAAATTTTGCAGACAAATACTAGCAGCTAATTTAGGGCTGTTGAACAGTAAAGAATATGCATTTAATACATGTGCATAGAAAATTTATTAGATTCTATTTGTTATAACAAATATATCATATTAGAAATTGTAAAAATCAAACATATGGTTGGAGCAAACACACTTCTCTTCAAGTGTCACCACTTCTCACATTCAGTTACAAAAAGAAATGTCACTTCTGACTACGATTATTTAGAAGAGTGAGCCCTGATAATGTCTGTTGTTAAATCCTCGTACTGAACTATTGGTTATTTTTATGCCCCATTTTTATGGGCATTATGTTTTCTGGTCTGTTCGTCTGTCTGTCCGTTCGTCTGTCCTGCTTCAGGTTAAAGTTTTTTTTCGAGGTAGTTTTTGATGAAGTTTTAAGTCCAATCAACTTGAAACTTAGCAAACATGTTCCCTATAATATGAGTTTTCTTATTTTAATACCAAATTAGAGATTTTATCCCATTTTCGCGGTCCACTGAACATAGAAAATGATAGTGCGGATGTGGCATCCGTGTACTTGGGACACATTCTTGTTTTCTTATATATGGTATCTATTGAAAACCGTGATTTAATTTAGGTACATTAAAAAATAGAATGAAATTCAAAACAGTGTGGCTGTGGCCATTGATTGACACATTAAATTCATCCATTGACTGGGACAATTTAGTGAACGTTTGTCTTTAACGACCACTGTTCATGACGTACCTGCGATAGACATTTAAACTGTGGGGTCACCAAAGGTTTCTTAACGCCTTTAATTATAAAATAATTCGAAAAATTAATCAGGAATAACCTTTATGTTTTGATTTATATAATTGATAATAGTTATTTCCGATTAATTTTTCGAATTACTTTATTAAGGTGTTGAGAACCTTTGGTGACCCCATAGTTTAAGTGTCTTTAAAAAGTACATAGTGAGCAGTGGTCGTTACATACAAACGTTCACCTTAATTGTCCCAGTCAATGGATGAATTTAACGTGTCAATCAATGGCCACAGCCACACTGTTTTGAATTTCATTCTATTAAATTTTAACAAATGATTTATAATTATTCCCCCGCTTTAAAAAAGGGGGGGTATACTGTTTTACCTCTGTCTGTCAGTCCGTCCGTCAGTCCGTCCATCAGTCCGTCAGTCAGTCCGTCCCATGAAACTTTCGTCACATTTTTCTCAGGAACTACACATCCACCCTTTCTGTAATTTGGTATCAACATTTATATATGTTAGCCATACCGTGTGATGCGTTTTCAGATTCATCACTTGACAACTTCCTGTTTACCGAACACTTGTATGATTTTACACATGATAGCCAAGTTGAAAATTTTCGTCACATTTTTCTCAGCAACTACAATACAAGGATTTCTGAAATTTGGTTTCAGGATTTATATAAGTCAGCTATACCGTGTGATGCGTTTTCAGATTCATCACTCGACAACTTCCTGTTTACCGAACACTTGTATGATTTTACACATGATAGCCAAGTTGAAAATTTTCGTCACATTTTTCTCAGGAACTACAATACAAGGATTTCTGAAATTTGGTTTCAGGATTTATATAAGCCAGCTATACCGTGTGATGCGTTTTCAGATTCATCACTTGACAACTTCCTGTTTACCGAACACTTGCATATTTTTACACTATTAATATTATCCACTTGCGGCGGGGGTATCATCAGTGAGCAGTAGCTCGCAGTTTCACTTGTTTATGAATGTCTGGTGGTATTTTTAAACAACATGCACTTGATTTAACAGAAAACTTTTGTTTTTCAGGTGATATTTGTGAACACAGAGAATCAGACATATTTAATGTCATACAAATCAGGAATTATTGGTTCATCTTGTTGCAGGTTAGCATTCAGATAAAAGTTTACAGATTTTGATTTTTGAATATTCGACTCAGTTTTTTAACTGACTTACAAGTCCTACAATTATAATTATAACACCAAATATTTGAACATTTTCCTGTTAAACTAGTAACATTTTGTCAGTTTAACATGCCAGTATTCATACCCTTAAGGGCATACGATACAGTATTGAACCTGTATTTACAAGTTGATGAAAATTTGCATATAGGCTATTTTTTACCTCATTAAATCAAATATGTAATAAAAAATATACCTTCATGTGCTACTTTTTGAGTAAAATGAGTTCGAAATTTTGTATATTTGCTCAAAATTCAAATTTGTGTCCGTATTTTCTTTTTCGAAAGAAAGACATAACTTTTTTGTTTTAAAAGATAAACACAAAATGTTTTTTGTTAAATAATCGGTAATTTCTGTATTTTATAAGTATCATTAAAAATTATGCACTTTTTATTCCGAAATAACTCTATATTTATCAAATGTTCATGAATAGAGTAAAAAACGTAATTTTTTGCTGCATGCTTATCAAAATTAAAAAAATTGCGCTATTTACAGTTTTATAAAATTTGGGTCACATAATCTCCTTGCAAAATGAAACAAATTGCTGTTTTAAAAAATAGGGGTCCATGCACTCGTTTTCAAATTAAATCAGTTTGAATGATAAAAATCAGTCGAAAAATGCATCTTTTCCCCGATATGTCAGAGTTTGACGTCGCGAAAATAACATTTTACGTTAGCAACATCATTACATTCCCTGTAACTGTATCGTATGCCCTTAAGTCATCCTCTCTTTAAACTATGATTTTGGTTTTAGTGAAATTTAAAACCAAACAAAAATTGCAGTTTTAATTTCTTGAATAAGATTTAAGAAATAGTATCCAACAGAGGTTATTATAGCTGCGGACCGTAGCTCTTAGGTCCTTATGCTATTTTTTGACTATTTGCAGACCATAGAGCTATGGATATTACGTACCTATTTATGTTTGAATATTCATTTCCTTGACACTATTAGGCCACACCAATTTGATTCCTTGTTCGACGGACCCGACTGCACCTATTTTTTTCAAGACAGAATATTTTAATTTTTTTATATTCCCGCTTCCAGCATCCGGAAATGTTATCATGTCCATTTCCCGCTCCTTTTTTTTTTTTGTAAATATTATAAAAAGATATCAACATTTGTTTTTAAAATCACAGTCTAACCTGTATATAACGATTTTAAACATAAAAGCACCCCACCACACTGTGTAAATATCTGTGAGAATATTTTTTTCAGCATGAAACCTATTTATCCAAAGTGGGAGTGCTCGATATAAATTTATAACAGCAGAAATACCTGTAAAGAACAAAAGTTGGTTTCTTTCCCCCTTACTTATATTCCCTATCAAAAAATGTTCGTTGTTAGAATAAAGTACAAAGAACTTCTGAAGGATTTGCCTTCAACTGCAATTATATTGTATGCTGGCGAAACAAAACTATCCATAGCCGCTGGATGTTTATGCACCTGTCCTGATTGATTCAGGGGCCTGTCGTTCAGCAGTTATCGTTTGTTGATGTTGTTCATTGGTATTTTCCCATTTGGATTTATAAATTAGATCGTTGGTTTTCCTATTCTAATTGTATACGCTAATAATTTTGGGGTCCTTTATAGCTTGCTGTTTGGTCTGTATCAAAGCCCTGTGTTAAAGGCCGTACTTTGACCTGTGTTTGTTATTATCAGGTTGAGGACAACCCTCCCTCAGACAAGGGGTCATTTTACTGATGTAGAAAAGAAAATAGAAACACCAAGGATTTGTATAGTTCTTCTATACAAAACCTTTGAAAACTTAGAATTTTGTACTCAAAAAGAGGAGAGTTAGTCATATTTTAAACAACTTTTTCTATAAGAGGGGTCCACTTATTTTGAATAATATTAAACTGTTAATGTAAATGTGTTAATTTAACATGGTTAAAATCCAGGAATATTACAAAATTCTTGGACATGTTTTGACTATTTAATAACAGATAGATATATAGTTCTTTCAGAAAATATGAGCCCTTTTGTACAAACAAATATATTATAACTTGTATTGATCCCTCATAAAACATCTAAAAGGAATATTTATAACATTAAGGGGTTGCCCCCAAACTGATTATAACTTGGATGGAGAATTGTCTCATTGTCAGTCACACATACATAGACCAGATTTAATTATTTCTTGGTGAACAGGGAAAAAATACTTCAGAAATTAAAGAAATGTCAAAGTACAAGTGATAAATCAAGTTTTAATATTGTCAAAACCTACTATTTTATGTTTACAAAAAAAAATTATAATCGCTCGCCTTTACTTTTCAAGTTTTGCCTCAAAAATTTACAAATTAAATATTTTTTTATTAAAAAAAAAATTTTCAAATCGCTCGCTCGCCCCATGTTTTGGAGTTCAAAAATCCGTAGAACAAGAAATTAAATTGGTGTGACCTTATCTAATTATTTCCATTTGTATACATTCTCCATTTATTTTGTTAGGCCATATTGAACCTCATGGTGACGTCACGAAAAACAAGAAAAGATAACTCTTATAGGAAAGCACGTGTTAGTTTGTTTACGTTGTCTTTTATTTTAGGCCACATTTAAAAGAATGTCTGTTTCCCCTCCCCCGGGTCTACCCTTTGTAAACAGACCAGGAAGGCAGGTTCTTTTTTTTTTTTTTTTTAACTGGATGTGATTGTCATAGCATGGTCACATGAATGGTTTGACTTGTCCAGTCCAGGCCACTTATCAGTTGTTTGTGCTCAATTTGAGTGTATTTATTTAGATTATCAATCCTTCTGCTTTCAAGCAATTTCCAAAAATGGAAACAAATTATTTTCAGGAAAAAAATAATTACGATTTTTTTTGTGGAAAATAATTTTTTGACCCGGGGGCTTATTTTTGACCCGGTTGGGGGGAGGGGAAACAAACATATTTTTAATTTTGGCCCTATTTTTATGACTTTTTGAATGAAAGTACGTTTAATTAAAGTTAGATACCAACGGAAATAATAATTCTTTCTAGCAATTTAAATATTCAGTATGAATAAATATTGTAAAGTCTTATAAACACTCGATTCTCGCTTAGAAATAAGTAGACAAACCAACACATGTTTTTCTATAAGAGTTATCTGTTCTTGTTTTTCGTAGGCGTTCCTCACCTCCAACATAGGAGATCGAGGATATTTGAGTTATCTTTTCTTGATTTTCATGACGTCACCACGAGATTCAATATGGCCTAACAAAATAAGTGGAGAATGTATACAAATGGAAATAATTTGATAATAGTGTCAAGGAAATGAATATCCAAACATAAATTGGTATGTCATATCATAGAAAAATATCTAACAAAACGAACTATATATATTGACAAGCTTTGCATGGATTATAAACAATAATTATTGGGAAATAAGTGCGACCTGAACCTGGGTCGCAATTCCGAACAAATCTGTAGCTCTATGAAATAGTCCTAAATTGGATAAGGACTTAAGAGCTACGGTTCCGCAGCTAAGGTTATTAAATTTATCGTTGCTTTGTTTTATTTCGATACTTTCATCTTAATTGTTACATCTTTGTTTTCCAGAGCACTAGAAATCTGTCAGAAGTTTTTACCCATTTATCCATTACCAGATGGACCGAAACTAGACAAGGAGTCCTATGGATATGTTGTGTATAAAAGTATACTAGCAATCCTCTCAGTGCTACTCAATCTAACTCATGAAAATGGTAAATCTTATATATATATATATATATATATATATATATATATCAGATATACATGGACATTACAATTAATAATATTTATATCAGACATATAGATTGATTTTGAAACATGAACACTACAATTAATAATATTTTTTTCAGTATTTGGTCCTGACTATGTGTATAAGAAATGTGTTTCTATTTGCATTCTCACATCTTTTATGTGAACAGATTAACACTTAACTTTAAATAATTAAAGAAAAGGATGCACCAAATATATTCCTCACTAAAAGAATGCTTGCTGGAACATATGGCGTCCATTGTTTCAATTCTTCTGCCTTTTGGTTCTTTTGCTAGTCAGAAAAGCTTTCATATTGAATAACATTGTTAACCTTCCTTTGTAAATTTTTTTTAGATCAAAAAGATTTTAAGTTTTCTTATTTGAAATAGCTTTATGATTGTGGTACAAAATGGGGAATATCTGGATAGGGTAATGAATTTTTGTGCTCTCCCCCTCAGTTGTTTGTGAGTGGGTCCCTTCAGTTTACAATTCAATGAAATTCATTTATATGACATTTAATTCTATAATCAGAGTCGTAAGGTGGGTACCTTCATGAAGAATAATGGTAAAAATGATGGCCAATTATCGTTTTCAGTAATTTTTGGTGGATAACGATAAAATGTACCCTTTCTTATGATTGCTTGATTTTGAATCATGTTAATTTTTTCCAAAAATAAGGATAATAATTTGAGACCTGACAGATTAAGATAAGGATTTAAGGAATCACGGTAAAATTTTAACCAATTTGACGGTAACGGTAGCCAACAATGCCCATTTGAAGCCTGACAGTAAAGGGCATTACTTCCCTCCATAATGTACTGTAATGTACAGTCATAATAAATTGCCCAACAGCGGATCATAAAAGTAAATAATATGAGTTAATATCAGTCATGTACAGTTTTATATTTTTTTATGTTTTTTTGGGGGGAGGAATAATAATAGATGAATTGTAATTTTATAGTTCACTGGTTACAAAGCCATCTATATTGTATGTCTTTTACCACAGAATTTGCCTGTACAAAAGTTGGAGAGCAAGAGGACTTCATAAGTACAGTATTAACAGCCATCTTACAGACTCCACAGTATGTCCCACAAGATCTCAGATATGATATCCTTATACTTGTAAGTATCTATCTATTCCATCTTACAGACTCCACAGTATGTTCCACAAGATATCAGATATGATATCCTTATACTTGTAAGTATCTAGCTATTCCATCTTACAGACTCCACAGTATGTCCCACAAGATCTCAGATACGATATCCTTATACTTGTAAGTATCTAGCTATTCCATCTTACAGACTCCACAGTTTGTCCCACAAGATCTCAGATATGATATCCTTATACATGTAAGTATCTACCTATTACATCTTACTGACTCCACAGTATGTCCCACAAGATCGCAGATATGATATCCTTATACTTGTAAGTATCTACCTATTACATCTTACTGACTCCAAAGTATGTCCCACAAGATCTCAGATATGATATCCTTATACTTGTAAGTATCTAGCTATTACATCTTACAGACTCCACAGTATGTCCCACAAGATCTCAGATATGATATCCTTATACTTGTAAGTATCTACCTATTCCATCTTAGACTCAACAGTATGTCCCACAAGATCTCAGATATGATATCCTTATACTTGTAAGTATCTACCTATTACATCTTACAGACTCCACAGTATGTCCCACAAGATCTCAGATATGATATCCTTATACTTGTAAGTATCTACCTATTACATCTTACAGACTCCACAGTATGTCCCACAAGATCTCAGATACGATATCCTTATACTTGTAAGTATCTAGCTATTCCATCTTACAGACTCCACAGTATGTCCCACAAGATATCAGATATGATATCCTTATACTTGTAAGTATCTAGCTATTACATCTTACAGACTCCACAGTATGTCCCACGAGATCTCAGATATGATATCCTTATACTTGTACGTATCTACCTATTCCATCTTACAGACTCCACAGTATGTCCCATAAGATCTCAGATATGATATCCTTATACTTGTAAGTATCTAGCTATTACATCTTACAGACTCCACAGTATGTCCCACAAGATCTCAGATATGATATCCTTATACTTGTAAGTATCTAGCTATTACATCTTACAGACTCCACAGTATGTCCCACAAGATCTCAGATATGATATCCTTATACTTGTAAGTATCTACCTATTCCATCTTAGACTCAACAGTATGTCCCACAAGATCTCAGATATGATATCCTTATACTTGTAAGTATCTACCTATTACATCTTACAGACTCCACAGTATGTCCCACAAGATCTCAGATATGATATCCTTATACTTGTCAGTATCTACCTATTACATCTTACAGACTCCACAGTATGTCCCACGAGATCTCAGATATGGTATCCTTATACTTGTACGTATCTACCTATTCTTAGTGTTTCACGCAATACTTTAAAAAAGGGTCAAACATTTTTTTTTTATCAGCAAACACAAAGTAGCCTTATTCTATCTGAAATGGGATCTGTTAACATTTACCTATATTTCCAGATAGCAGCTATTTATGGAAGTTGTTTCTGATAACTTCAAACAAACAGAACATTGCTGTGGAGAACAATTTTCAAAGAAAATATTGAAATATAGATTTTATTGAAGATGAAGACATGTATATTATGCCTTACATAAACCTTTTCTTCCTTTAAAGCTTAAGTTAAATATAAAAGCGTAGAATAATTCCTGACCTCATTTGTAACAGTTATTGTCCTTGTTACTTGAAAAAACTGAGAAATGTAATTTTATATCCAAAGTAACTTTACATCTAATTATTTTTTTGTAATCAAATTATTTTTTTTTCAGTCTCTGGGTTTATTGATTAATTTGGTGGAACACTGTGGTGTAAACAGAAGAAAAGTCCTGGATTCAAAGACACATAGATCTTTTGAATTTGACTGTCTTGGCAATAAAAACACAGTTCCTGCAGCAAAGGCTCTGGTTGAGGTATGAATGTAGATATTTAAATCTATGATTTATAATGTGTTTATAGATAAAAAAAAATTGATATGTATAATTTGTTTGAAGACACAATTAAAACATGTAAGTTATATTTTATATCAAATAGGGTTGTAGATGACTAAACTTTCATCTCAAACTTAGTAATAGTTTTCATTTGAACTTACACAAAAATAAGACTTCTTTAAGGAGTTAAGAGTTGCTAAATACACTCCACAAATTACTTTATATGTTTTTGTCATACATGTGTTAACTCAGATGTGGCTAATGTTCAGGAGAACCTTATATTCCTGGAATTACAACTCAACATCTCAAAACTTTTTCCTTTCTATATTACATGTCTTTTTTTTTTTGTTTAGAGCAAAGCATCAAGAAGCATAAAGATTTCCTTTTATGAGATATATTTATAAAGAAAATTAGATTTTAAAAAAAAAATAACAAACCATTAATGTTTTAAATTAAATACAGACTTTTTGTTTTATACTATGACCTTGCTAGTGTAAGGGGTGTAAAAAATTGAGAATGGAAATGGGGAATGTGTCAAAGAGACAACAGCCGAGGGTCACCAATGAGTTTTGAATGCAGTGAGAAACTCCTGCACCTGGAGGAGTCCTTCAGCTGGACCTTAAACAAATATGTATACTAGTTCAGTGATAATGGACGTTATACTAAACTCATAAATATACACACAAAAAAACTGAAATTAATAATCATACAAGACTAACAAAGGCCAGAAATTAATAAATTTTCATTTTTTATCCTTCCACCTTCTGCAAAGTTGTCAATTTCATTTTCATCTGTTATCACTGACACATTTTGATTTATCCAGTGAAAAAGGTTATTACACTTAAACTTCTAACATCTTCTGAGATCATCTGCAATCCTCATTTTGATTAGAATTTTTGAACAACGGGTCTGGAAAGGGTTAAAATTGCCATACAGTTAGGGAAATATTTATCTATTTATAATAATATCATTCTTAAGTTTCTGTTTTATTTTAAGGTATTCTGTAAGAGATTTGAAACAGCAAAGACAATGGACGAACAAGATTTCTCCCAGGAGTCTACAACACCTCAACAGTCTCCTAACAAGTCTGGTGAATGGAAGGAGTCAGAGTCAGGAGTGGAATGGATAGTTAATTCAGCAAAGAAAAATAAAAGTGACCAGAAAGCAAATGGTGATGTAGAGGAGAGACTAAAACCTGGCAGCAAAGAAGAGGATTTGGCTGATGAAGAAACGTTTGCTAAAGGTACATGATGATTGTTTACTCTGTAGCTATGTCAAGTACAAGGGTCCAGAATGAGTGATTGGGATTTAGGACAAATTTTATTTTTTTACAGAAATAATTTTGGTAATTTCGTTGAGATCGAGTTTCTAAATCGCCATTTTGGACTTGTTTTTGTTTTGTTGTCCTTTTCCTGTAATAAAACTGCCACTCCAGTATAGTGTTATAATCCTGTGGGCCCTCCTAATAACTATATTAATGCTCAGGGAAATATTGGCCAATGATCCCTAATGTCTTTGCCTGTGTTTTTAATCCACACCTGTCTATTGATCACAAGCTCAGAACTAATATTATAAAGCAATTAAAAGTCCATAAAAATTGTGAATTATTTACTCACTTTTCAGCTTAGACAATTGCCAATTCTGATTCAAAATTAAATTAAAACTTGATTTAATTTACCTAGAAAAAAAAATTTTTTCACCACTAACACACATGCTTTGTTTACTAGTAATATGCATACTTGAAATTCTCTTCCGCAGATTAGACACTAAATTGTAAATTCAAAATGATTTCATGCTTAATTAACAAGTCCAACTATTATGATTAATATTCAAACACTATTTAAGGTAAAAAATTAAAAAGCCAACGATTTCCTGTGAATTTGACAAACTAAACTAATCCCGGAAATGAGGCCGGAGTTTTAGTATTGTCACAACTTATCGGGTTATAATTCTGTCTTCAAAATCCAAAGACGTGAGTGAAGTTTGAGGAATTTATTGTTATGAGTCATTATAATTATTTCATTTCTAAACTGTTGCCTTCCCTGAATTGCTCAAGATCGATTTTTAAGAAAATGATAGGAAAATTCATGAAGTAAATACGATGCAACAGTTTAACAAGTTTGTTGATGCTGCGAGTATGACTGTATGAGCATACACTGTAATGTGATTTCGACAATCGTTGTTTGAAAAAGGGCACCAATTTTTAAGTTATTACTAAATGACCAAAATTAGGTAAAAAAATTCCGGATCCTTGGTCAAGTATGTAATTATCAGTTTAGATTTTTAACTTAATATGAGTTTATTCAACTTCAAAGGGACATAACATCATTTAAAAAAAGTATAGTCACAATTTCAGCAGTGATAATTTAAAGAATTCATAAAATCTGATGGACATGCCATAAATATTGGATGTGTATTCATGTTTATTTTTAAAGAATTAAGAAGAGGTATAGTTGTTAGAGAAATAGAATAAAAGATCTACCTTTAAATTTTTTTTTTATATACTACAATATTTAATTTATGAATAATGTTTTAAATTATAATAGTAATTAGACTTTTTGATTTTTTTGCAGCATTACAAAAAGCTGGCAAGCATATGGAAAACAGCATAGTAGCATCATACATAGCTTTATTACTGGGTTGTGTAATACAAGATAACACTGTAAGTACATAGCTTTATTACTTGGTTGTGTAATACAAGATAACACTGTAAGTACATAGCTTTATTACTTGGTTGTGTAATACAAGATAACACTGTAAGTACATAGCTTTATTACTGGGTTGTGTAATACAAGATAACACTGTAAGTACATAGCTTTATTACTGGGTTGTGTAATACAAGATAACACTGTAAGTACATAGCTTTATTACTGGGTTGTGTAATACAAGATAACACTGTAAGTACATAGCTTTATTACTTGGTTGTGTTAAACCAGATCACACTGTAAGTACATAGCTTTATTACTTGGTTGTGTAATACAAGATAACAGTGTAAGTACATAGCTTTATTACTGGGTTGTGTAATACAAGATAACACTGTAAGTACATAGCTTTATTACTTGGTTGTGTAATACAAGATAACACTGTAAGTACATAGCTTTATTACTGGGTTGTGTTAAACCGGATCACACTGTAAGTACATAGCTTTATTACTGGGTAGGGCTATACCAAATCACACTGTAATTACATAGCTTTATTACTGGGTAGGGCTATACCAAATCACACTGTAATTACATAGCTTTATTACTGGGTTGTGTAATACAAGATAACACTGTGAGTACATAGCTTTATTACTGGGTTGTGTAATACAAGATAACACTGTAAGTAAATAGCTTTATTACTGGGTTGTATTAAACCAGATCACACTGTAAGTAAATAGCTTTATTACTTGGTAGGGCTATACCAAATCACACTGTAAGTACATAGCTTTATTACTGGGTTGTGTAATACAAGATAACACTGTAAGTACATAGCTTTATTACGGGGTTATGTAATACAAGATAACATTGTAAGTACATAGCTTAAATGCTGAGTTGGATTAAAACAGGTCACAGACTGAGTTCATAGCTTTATTACTGGGTAGGGCTATACCAGATCACACTGTAAGTCCATAGCTTCAATACTGGGTTGGGTTAAACCAGATCACACTGTTAGTGCATAGCTGTGTTATTGTTGTGTGCAGGTAAAAAGAGACTTGGTTGTTTGAAGTAAGATCAAACTGTATGTATATAGCTTTATTGTTGTACTATGTTATTGTCAACAAATATGCCTGGAAGTAACTTTATGTATGGAAAGGTCTTTGTCCTATTCAATAAGACATGACTTTTGGTTAATGAGGAGTGGGGTATATTTTGTACAACATCTCATGCAACTTTGTTGTTACATCTAAATGATCACTGAAAACAATGTCACTTGAGGTTATTTAAAAGCTGTATCATGTCCTTTCGTTTGTACAAGTTTAATTTATTTACCATGGTAGAGCATTTGTTTTAGCTGGTTTGAATTACCGAAAAAGGGTATGTCCACTATCATTATGTGTGTGACAAGAAGAGAGTTTTTCCATTTTCATTTTTCACAGATTTACCATTTTCAGTGAACCGGAATTTTACATGTGATGATTTACATATTAGAAAAATGTTCACACAATATAACAAAAAGTTATAATTAATCAAAATTTAAAGTAAATACTGAGACATAATTTGACTGATTTGATTGTATATTTCAGGTGTTTGTTAATCAAGTGAAGGAACATCTACCATCTGGTAATTTTGATGATATGATAATGATACTGAAGAAGTTTTTATCCTTTATGAGTCTAACGGTAAGTTTATATTTATAATTCAATTAACCTCCTTCATCAGTCTTGTGGAACGTTGTACGTCCACAGTACACTTAATAATTTCATATTCAATATTTAACATCCATACATACATGACATATATCTTTTTTTTTCATATAAAGATTCCTGAAGCATATTTGATATCCACACATCTATCCACTGCCCTCTAAATGATTGCCTGTTGAATATTTAATATCCACACTTTCATCCAATACAATTGGAATAGTTAGAAGTTGAAAAAAAATGAAAATTGGTTGAAGAGAGTGATTTTTCAAGGGCAAGTTTTGTGACTATCTTTCATAAAAAGTTATTTTAGTTTCATGAAAAAAATGTTTTATTGATTTACAGTATAGCCTATGGGAAATATGTAAAAGAATGTGTACTTTTCTTTTTCAGACTGCCGTTGGAAGTTCAGGAGGGAAATCCATAGGTCATGTGATAGAAGTTCTGGAGAGTTGCTAACATTTGTGTACTGGGTGTCATATCAACATAAAATGGACCAACAAGCAGTTTATTACATGCCATACAAAGGCATTCCTGTAAAAGTACAAACAGTTTTTTTCTGAAGGATTTATTGTTTTTTTTTAATTTTCTGACAGAAATATGCATTTTAGAATTGATAACATGTATTTCTGGTGAATCCAAGTTATGATAGATATTGTTAATAGGTGGTTTTACACAAAAATGATGTTTGATGAAATTTTTATATTTTGATAGATCTGGAAAGTCGTATGAATTTTATTTAATCATTCATCACAAACATTAGCAAGTCACACATGGTAAATTATTCCTCATAAATCACACATTTAGCATGTAAAATAACACACAATATGTCATATGTTTTAATATAGCATTTTTTATGTGAGAGATGAAGTGTGCAAACAACATTGTTTATTGTTTTTGTTGTTGAAATCGGGTTTGTCACAAAAATTCATGTATCATAATTTTTCTTATGTTGTTTGTTTATCTGTGTAAATATTTGTTTTCTTGTAAATATCAATTTTGTAATCATTTCATTACTTGGTTCAAGAAGGAATTAACATATATGCTTATCATTTTGATATATATCTGGCATAATTCTGCTGTTTTAGACACATGACCTTGTTCATTTGTAGTAAGTAGTATAACATAAAAAATAATTTGAGGTAGTTTATACTTAGTTCCAATGCTTTTCATTATGTTTAAAGTACATATTTGTGCTTAATATAAGATGCAAAAATCAGTGCTGACTGTTCTGGGAAAAATTCTATTTTAACACTAAATTTCATAATAGTAAAGCTATTCTAATATATTAAAAGTAGTTCCTGAAACATCAGTAAGTTATCAAAGCCCTTGCAATACAGTAACATAAGTTTGCCTTCAGCATGTCTGTTATCACTTTATTGCCATCAGAATAACACTTTCATTTATTTTCAGATGTCTTTCAAACATCTAATCAAACACTTGAATTGAAGACTTTTTAACAAGAAAAGTAAAAATATTCTTTGCAATATAGATGAATATAATTATTCAAATTTGACGCAATAGTGCCTTTGTTTCTTGTCACACCTTTTTTTTCTTAAAAATAACTAAAAAGGTTTTTCTCTTATCAAACATCAATGGTTTATTTTCATAAACATTTTAAAACATTTTTAGAGATGTGGACTTCTATCCTTTGTTTTTAAGAACACATGATATAATGGTTATAGCTTACGAAAGGCCCTTGCACTAATGATAAAATGAGAAACATAAAACTTTACTTAGGAGTGAGATTGTTGTGTAAATAGTCTGATTAAATATTTATGTACAAACTTCAAATGAAATAGTTTGATTTGTATAAATGAAATAAGGATTATTACATTTAATGTATGTGGTATCACCGATGACATTTTGAAAAGATGGTCTCAGGAAAAGAAACCATGCAAATGCGATAATTTGTTGCACATCCATTTAGATAAACATAACAAGAAAAATATATCAAAATATTCTCCTGATTGCATGCATCGTTCATTTGAGTATCCATCTTTGTGTTGATTTTTTTTTGGGGATAATTGAAAAAAGTTTGAGAAATTTATAAGGCATTTTTAGAAATATGTCTTTATTATTTTCATGCCAAATGAAAGACCTAAGACTGAATTTGAATGAAGTTTACTTTAAAACACAAATGTTTTATAAATAAAGTGGATGAGTATGAAGGCATGCTGGTCATGGCATTTTATCAAGTTGTTGTTGCAAAGACATTTATATCTATGTGACAGCCAGTGAAGTATACTTTTCAGGAGGTAAGCAGAAACAGTTGATTCATTTTTTTTTATTGTTTATGTTTAATAGAAACAGCTTGAACTTGTATTGTGCAATAGTTATCATTAAAAATGAAATTCTGCTTATTTCAAAACTATGAATAGAATACATACTATATAAATTTTTGGCGTTGCTCTTAAAATAAGACATTTTTTAAAGCAAAAGATATTTGTTAAAAGTTAATAAAGTTAATAGGGCAGCAATAGATTTCTGGCAGGGTTGAAATGATAACCTATTAAATGTGTGAAATTGTACAAATTCAGTTCCTCATACAAAAACTTTATAATTGATTATTGTTAATTATATATCAATGACTTTTATATGTGATGTATAGTTAAAAAAAAGAGCGTGAGTTTAACTCCTCAAGAATCATGAAATTTGTATGCAAGATTTTCCATTGTGTAAATGGTAGATTTCATCATGTGTTAGGTTAACATCAATGAAATTAATAAATATGAAAATACTTTGCACTTTTGTTTGTAATAACTTCTTGAATGCACATATGGCTCACATAACTCTAGATCACACATCCCTGTACATCTACTCATATACATTTAATTTTAAAAAAGAAGATGTGGTATGATTGCCAATGCGACGATTCTCCACGAGAAGTTTACATAACTTATCAACAAATAGAAAACATGATTCAAATTTCAAAGGGTTCTTACCAGAGCTCCAGAAAAGCTTTGTATTAGCATGATAACGCAATAAAAACAATTGAAAAACTAAATTCAATTTACAATGGTAGCGTTCAAAGCCCTAATTCATGCTAAGAATTATTTTTTTTGTCTAAACTAGTAGTTCTCAACCCTTGTGGCCATCATCCTAATCATTAAATTGTTGTCAAGTAAATCTATTTTTATAACATTAGGAAATCTCTCTTTCTAAAAATGGAGACATCAAATATCTGATTTGGGTCCCTGTTGAAGGGAATTATCTGTTATTCAAAGCTTTATCCCCAGTAAACATAAGGAACCAGTTTATAAAATGTAATTTGGTAGACCACGAGTCCGAGATGCTGAAAAAAGCAACCTAGTAACAAAGTTGTATATTCTGTTGAACTATTTGACAACAGACTGCTGCGAGGAAGCACATAAGTACTCAAGTCACATTATCAATTCCTCAAGGGAGTAGTTGACAACTCCTAATATATGAGACATTTCAGACCAAATCATGGACGGTGGCCTTTTTTTCCTTTGATGAAAATAGTTCTCAATTTAACAAAAAAGTGAATTAACTAAAATACCGAACTCCAAGGCAAATTCAAAAGAGAAAGTTCTTACAAAATCAAAAGCTCTAACATATCAAACGAATGGAAAACAATTGTCATATTCCTAACGAAGTATAGGCATTTCCTTATATAGAAATAATGGACTTAACAACCTATTTTATAGCTAGCTAAACCTCTCACAAGTGGAACAGTGTCAGATAAGAAATTATTTTCTTAGGAAAGAAAGAACTCATGGCCTAAATGACATTGATTAAACGGTGGTCTCATATATATTGCTAAGAATGAAGTCTTAATGCAAGCTGCTGAGACGCCAAATGACAACATGCACAAGTGTTAAAAGCCACAAAGGGACAATAAATATTCAGCTATCAGCAGTGTAAAGACTTGATTTAAATTCAGTTCAAAATAAATGTACTAGTGAACGCGACATTAATGGAAAAGGGATAGATAATGCACTTGAAAAAAAAACTTTCTCTCAGTTACATCAAAATTGGTGAGTAAAAACCCCTATTTGTGAATTTTTATCAGGAGCACTGCAGTTTTTGCAATCATTTAATAAATAATCCTACAAAAAAAAATCAGCTACTAAAAGGCTGAAGACCTTCAAGTAATTTTAATCAAAAGATATTTGTGAAGAGAGTTGGAGTTTTAGAATTAATAGAACTAGGTAGTAAGTAGAGGTTCCAAAGGACTATTTACAAAATCTGATAGATGTGCTAGGGAGAAACATAAATTTAGGGCTATACAACCAAAAAAGGCTTCTGTAAATATTCTTTCTATCCGAACACTATTTCTGACTGGAATTCTCTTTGTGTGCATTAAGTGTGTCTTACACCCTGGAATCCTTCAAAAGTGGCATTTGAAGCACAGGCAATTGGGTATATGATACAGATTTCTTTTGTTTGTTTTGTTTTTGATCACTTGCATGACAGTTTTTTTCAGTGCCGGCTAAATAGCAAATTTAACCAGTGCCGGTCAAATAGCAATTTTGCTATTTTGCCGGTGCTGGTCAAATAGCCACTGCCTTCAAAAATACTGAAATAGGAAAATTCAAAACGGAAAGTCCCTTATCAAATGGCAAAATCAAATTATAAAATGCATCAAACTAATGAACAACAACATTACTGTCATATTCTTGACTTGGTACAGACTTTTTCAAATGTAGAAAATGGTGGAACAAACCTGGCCTTACAGTGCTAAACCTCTCACTTGCACGACAGTCGCATCAAATTCCACCATATCTACAAGAATGCATGAAAAAAACCGGACACAATACTGTCAAAACAGGGACATCACAGCCATCACTGTGTCACGATCTCAATCAGAACAAAAAAGCAAAAAAAGCATCTATCAAATTTAGCAACTACATTCGTTGCTTACTTATATATGTGGTTTAAATCAACCCATAAAGGATTGAAATATTTGAAGTCCTGTGACTGTGTTCACATCTACTCTAGTGAAGAGTCAAGTGTTTGACGTCAGAATGTAAGCGTCAGACAGGAAGAAAAATTTAAAATAATATTGTCGTTCAAAGTATTTCAAAATTATAATTTCACATGGGGAGTGGTGGTAAACAAAATTTAAAAATCAAAAGTTTTGTTAGAACTTATTTCAGAAAATGACCGAGATTTAAAATTAACCAGAAGTTTTTTTTTTAATCCACAAATGGTTAATATCACTACGCGAGTAAAATAATTTTGTCGTTCAAAGTATTTTCAAAATTATAATAGAACAATAAAACAATGGCATTATAATAGAACAATAAAATAATGCCGGGATCTTTAAAAGCACAGAGCCACGTCACATGTACCAAAGAAACACAAAAATCACACGCACAAAACACACCAGCAAAAACGAAAGATAATAAAAACAACACTGAAGGGATGTATAAGTACCGAGCCACGTCAAATGGATATCAAAGAAAACAGACCAAGCAGTAAACGTAATAATAATAGAACAAAGACAAACAAAAGAACAATATGACACGTTATTAAGATGACAAACAACGTCAGTACGCAGAATCTATACATCAAGACCATCATGTATTATTTGTGAAGACACGGAATATTTATCCACAATGTCTTGTTACCCTCCGATAAACTTTTTTAGAAAAAGGACGAGACTTCTTTGACATACCCCTGGGTTCATCAACTTTATGCTCAGACACTGGTGACGTTTTACAAAGCCTGAGTAGGAGCTGCAAGCTCTTGAATATCGAATAAGTTGGGAAATGTATATCCCATATGCAGGTGAAGTTGGTATATTGCTACTAAGGTGGGAGAAATTAATAATTTCAAAATCAAAATCGTCTCTTTGTCATAGATTCTGGTACTGAGATGACTGTGCATGTCAAATTCGAGGTATAAGTCTAAAAGGCGGAGGAGGCCGTGTCTGTTGTTTCTTTAATTTCTAGTTCTGGGGGATATATTAATGGAATCCAATCAGAAAAGTTCGGATTGTTAATGGAAAGAACATCATCAATATATCTGAAAGTGAAACTAAATGATCTGGCTTCCTTGATCTTCTTGTTTTTGAAAAGTGTCTGAAGGAACTCCGATTCATATGAAAATAAACAGAGGTCGGCAAGGAGAGGCGCATAGTATGTTCCCATAGGAATGCCGACAATTTGTTGAAAAATTCTACCTCCAAATTCAACAAATATGTTGTCGATAAGAAACTCAAGCATACTGATCACTTGTTCTTCTGTGTAGCATGTTTTACCCTAACTAATTTCAGAAAAAGACCGAGATTTAAAATTATTCAGAAGTTCTTTAGAACTTTTAAGAATCCACATATGGTTAATACCACTACTCCATTAAACAGTTTCACAGTATTTCTAAAGACCCATTTTCGCTGCGGACAGAATTTGAGTCAATCTAATGGACAATTCTTTAGTGGAACATACAGATGGGCCGGCAATGTACCGTTGTTTGTACGGAATTTTGTAAAGCTTTGGTATCCAATACAAACAAGGTAAGTCCTCTGAACTGTTGTAAAATGTAATGTTCATTTAAGCCACCGACCGTGCAAGGGCTGTATAGCCAGTCAAGGTCGTTAAAAACTTCCATTTGTCAGTTGCATTTAAACCAGGAAGGACTTGTATCTTATACTACAGACTTTTTCTTTTTCCTTTATTAACGTACTAGTATTAATTTTAAAATATGTACATAGCACACAAGTTCCGGAAAGTTTTACATTCCTAACCTAGGAGTCTTCTCCCCTATTCAACAGAAGAAGAACACACCCGCGAAATCGCAGGCATTTGAGTTGATGAAAGCAGGGTAAATTGTTGTATGATTAATTTTTGTAAAAGATTTTTAGGACTAGAGAATTTCATGGAATGGTATCAAAAGTATCTTAAACTGCTGTCAATTTAACGATTTGAATCTTCCACCATCAGACTTGTTATGAATCTACTCAAGTAAAAAAGGGAGGGCTATTGAAGGTATATTCGTACCTCAAGTTACGTACGTATGTCATTTTATAGGGAATGTCTAACGTACACCGTCCCTATGTCGCCACAGGCCTAAAGTCGTCGTCCGGAAATCACGCATTATTCTCGCTTAATACTACACGAGGCAAAGTTCAGAAGCGGTTGATTTTGAAGCCGTAAGTATCTATTTTTTTCCATATTAATGCTTTATTATACTTAAGCTTCATGTAGCCTTCATTGTACGATGTTTGGGGCCGGGGAAAAATGGCATTGATGGCATGCTGGGCGACGCATTCCTGAAATTTTGCATGTTTTGGGCGATGGTATCGTAAGATGCCATTTTGAAACGTGACGACATTCTTCCAAGTTTATTCTATCCAAAAAAGTTTGTCTTGAATTAGAACAAAAATGGAATTCTCTAATTTCATCAAACAAGCCAAAAATAGACTGAAACTGAGGTGACGACTTTTAGACGATACTGACGACTTAAGGCTGCCAATTTTGTTCAATAGTTATGTCCAACAATTCGTCACACATATACAAGAAAACAGTCAAATAACGTTTTTTACTTCACATTATCGTTAAGAAGCTTTTCCTAAGTCAATAGTCCCTCTGTTCGTCTTGAAGAGAAATATTTGTAAGACCTGTTTTCTTTATTGATTTGTTCGGAGGAAATTTTCTTTGAACTGTCATACTGTTTTGTTAAAGTCATTTACGTCCAACTAAAACTGTCCATATGATTGGGCTTTTCTTGTTTCCTTTAGTGTTATTTCCTTGGTTGTGTTTTTCTTTGGCATATCACCCCCCCCCCCCCCCCCATTTTGGATCCCAAACTCCGCCTAAACATGTCTTTTGATTTCAGGCAATGGAGAAACAAAAGCCAAAAAAACTTTGTCAGTGGAACCAAGAGGATATGTCCAAAGCTTATAAGGCGGCTAAGTTAGGACAGATGTCAATAGCCCAGGCCAGCAAAACGTACAACGTACCTAGAATGACTCTCTCCGATAGAGTAAAGGGAAAAGTTGCCATGAATGCTAAAATGGGTGCATCTACGATTTTGACGTCCGAAGATGAAATATCACTCGTTAATTACATTGAATACATGGCAAAACGAGGATTCCCTCTGTCCGTATCCCAGGTCATAGGATTTGCTTGGTGCATCGCCCAAGAGTCTTTAATGAGTCTGGACCCACAGAGAAATGGTGGAGGGGATTTAAAAAAAGACAACCCGAAATATCACTTAGAAGACCGGATCCATTAGATCGTGGACGAGCTGCAATGGGAAATGTTGAAACTATGAGAGACTATTTTAAGCTCCTTAAATCAACTCTTGAAACTAATGATCTAAAGGACAAGTCTGAGCGGTTATATAATTGCGATGATGAAGGTCTCAGTCTAAACAAAAGCTCTGGTCAACGTGTCGTTGTGCCAAAACGTTTCAAGCACTCTCATTCCATAAGCATGGCAACAAGTGAGCATATATCGGTACATTGCTGCGTCAATGCCTAAGGACACTCTTTACCACCTATGCTTATCTTTAGTGGTGGATACCCGTGAGGAGCATACCATAAAAACGGGCCCATCAACGCTGCGTACGCTACAACAGACAGCGGTTTCATGGACAAGGAAACCTATTTTCAGTGGTTTGAAAAAGTCTTTTTGCAACACTGTGTAAAGGAACGTTCGATTATGCTATTGCAAGATGGTGCTACCTCTCACATCAGCCCGATGCTTATTGATAGTGCTCTTAAGAATGACGTCATTCTTCTTTGCCTACCTTCTAAAACAACACATATTTTGCAACCTTTGGATGTGGCAGTATACAAAAATATGAAAATTGAAACCGCAAAACAAGTTAGTAATGCAAAAATGCTTAAATCCGACCTGTGGGTATCAAAGAAAAATGTCAGCTCAACCTTTAAGGTAATATTTGAGAGAAGTTTCATTATGGCCTGCATTACACAAGGATGGATTCAAAAAGTGTGGCATATATCTTTTTGATCCCAACGCGATTGACAAGACTTTGCTGTTCAGAGGGGGCAATGATGTCAACCCGGATGACCTTGATTTGTCTTTAAATGACGAACCAACGAACGAATCCGAACTGTCAGCTATTGAGGACAATACCACA
Source organism: Mytilus galloprovincialis (assembly GCF_965363235.1). Lineage (NCBI taxonomy): Eukaryota > Metazoa > Mollusca > Bivalvia > Mytilida > Mytilidae > Mytilus > Mytilus galloprovincialis. The sequence continues at coordinate 69,159,698 of NC_134846.1, forward strand.
TCTAATACAGAAAACGAACCAGAGCACATAGTATCAAGGATGCCATCTACAAGTAACACGGGCGTAACAACCGTCATGGACCTAGAAAGTTGGTGCCGACGGTATTTTATCTCCTATAATCCACACTACCTCTGAGGCTACACAATCGTCAAACGAAATTGAGCCATCTAGTACAACTATATGGCCACCAGAACTAGCATTATCAGCCATTGAATCCGCTTTGACACCTCGTAAGAAGCGTAAATATGAGAATGCATTTTCCAGCAATACGATGGTTAAAGGTGACGTTGTATTTCATACATGGAAAAACCTGAAGATCTCATGTACTATGTCTAGTTCTTCAAGCGATTTTACTTTGCAATTAATGTGTCGAATGAAAGTATAAATTCAATGTCGTCCTCATCTCTCAATCATGATGTGCAGCCATCCTACTGTCCTGAACCATCATCTCATCCTTTAGTTAAAGCTGGACTTATTCCAGACGATCTGGTTTCGGTCTTGGTCGTGCCAAAAACAAAAGAAGTAAGTGGTAGAACCAAAAGGAGGAAAGGTGACGGAAAAGGATTTTATCAACAAAAGAGATTCAAGAAGAGCTCGACTCAAAGGAAAAAAAGAAAAAAGAAGACGAGAAAAACAAGTTGAAACGAAAGGATCTTCGAGAGAAAGGAAAAGCAGGGAAAATTATTGAGGAGGAAACAAAAAAGGCTAAACAGGAACAAATGAAAAGATTGAGAGAACTTAAACAAATTAAAAGTAAAACAGCAAAGAATGAGAAACAGTTGAAAAAATCAAACAGATGCGGTGACGTATTCCCATGTTTTGTGTGTCAACATATCGTCACTGAATCCAATGTTCCGTTTATGTGTTGTTTTAGCAGCCGTGTATTCCATGCAAGCTGCATACCAACTTATATCTCTACTGTATCGTGTCCATTTTGCTATCAACTGTTATTACTCAAATTATTGATACATTGACTTTTGACTTTTTATTTTATTTTTGTATTCCAGGACACCAAAATGAATCATTTCACAATCAGACCATTGTTGGCAGTTGGTATGCATCATTACGGTAGACGGGAACTGTCGGTTGGTAGTAATTACCATTTGGAGGCAGAGCCGTTAAACAAATATTACTCAAATGCAGTTGCAATTTACGATGGCTCTAGAAAGGTTGGGAACTTAAAGAAAGAATATGCTGAAGTTATATCGTCAGTGATGAAACTCAATCTGGCAAAGTTGCGCTATGTAATTAGACCAATAGAGTCGAGTGAAGTGAAATCAAGAAAAACAGGGCCACAGCAGCTGTGTCATCTAACTTTTAAAGGAGAGGATAACAGTGAGGATGAAATTAGAACAGTAGTCAAGTCCCATCAAGTCCCATGAAGTTCTATAATTGCTTCATAATTAATTATGATTGGACTTTTTCATGAAAATTGTATTTACTTTTTGAAATATTTGCTTCAAAACTTATTTTGTGAATAATGAACAATAAGAAGAGTTCATTTTATTTTGTGTTGACTATTTTTTTTAAAAAAAGAAATGAGTTGACGACCTAAAGACGGGCTAATATTACATGACGACCAATGGACGTGATATGTGACGACTTATAGACGTGACCGTCCGGAAGTCGTCTGGCTTTCCCGGTGTAGTTTAGACGATAAATAACCATATTTCCGAATGTTTGACGGCCTCATACTAAAGAGATATCGAATTCTGAATATTTTTTCTGTATGATTACCTATTTACATTGCGTCTTAAGGTCGTCATGTCATTACATTGTATTAGAAAGTGCGGACCCATGACGACTTCGGGACGGTTTACGTTAGCACTCCTTCTTAACATTAACATAATATTCATTTTCAAAAGGCGCGATGAATTGTAATTAATAGGTTAAGTAAGACAAATAGAATGCATATCTCTTTTCAACAAAAACAACCCCTTGGGTGACGCAAGTGAAGGAAACAGGTCACTCATTTATTCCACTTCTAGGTATCGAACGAGTTAAAAAAGCACATATGCATTTTTTATTTACAAAGCATTATTTGCTTACATTTTTGTCAACGAGTTTATACTGGCAACATATATGTTCCTGGTTTATAGTCTTACACTTTTTATTTTCGTGGCTCCACGTTTTGTTTCGTGCCGACTTGTGTATATAGGTCTTTATTTACTTTTGCTTTAACTCAAATCATAAAATAACAAGAATATATGATAATGCACATTAAGGGTATTAATACAATTGAATGTCTAATTGATTTCGCCCGAAGAAAATCATAAAAGTTATCTTGCGGGTAGTTTTGTTGACCCAATTGTCATGAAGACATCTTCCGCAGGGATAACTGACTGTTCGGGTTTATTCAAAACACGTGAAGAGTCAAGAAATCTACACATTTTACCAGGATGATCCAAGACAATGTTCATGCATTTACTGATTTTGTTTTACACTAAACCAACCGGTATCAATGCAAGCCACACTTATGATTTTTCATAAACTTCGCATCGTTTGACTTTGATATTTTTTGTGTTATAATGATTTGTACGACTGTGCAAATACATAATGTTTATTTATCTATAACCAGATACTAAGTTTTCAAAAATTCACCCCCTTTTGGATGCTCTGAGTTTGGATGCAAAAGTAAACACGTCTGTTTCAACGCTTGATTTTTCTCAAAGAAAGAAAAAATATTGAAAAATATGAAAGACTAGTAGTTCTATTATATGCTGTAGTAAAAGATGATGAGCAAATGAAAGTTAATGAATGTAAAAAGGTTAAGGCCATGCCATACATTGGCTATGTTATAAATAGAACAAATGAGGAGGTTCGAGATTAATGGCATTTTGTAAATGCAGCTCTTCATATAAATAGTATCCTTTGCAGCATATGCTTGTGATTAAATCGTTTTTGTAGCATTTCTAATGAATATATATCAGAAAATTTCTTCTTTTTTCCTTGTAGGTGACTTATTGATATTTTTAGGCTTGACCTTTGAGTACTTTTCCTCAAAAATGTTATTTTACGACCAAACTTTTCTTATTGTACACACTTTCCTCATTCCATCGATATATAATTTAGGTGTGTGTTCTTTCAGTACAATTAAAGTTTAAAAAAACTCTTATTGCTTTACTATGAAGCATGAATACTTCCTCAGAGTTAACTTCAGATATGCTTGTTGTAGCCGCTGTAATACTAGCTTCAAGTTGTGTAAACAATTTCTCATATGTCTTTGAATATACGACACTAAGGTTACACTCTGCTAAGCATTCATTATCAACTGTTAACAGTTGACTGGGCTGGCCCAACGGTGAATGTGGTTCATTTATCCCTACCTAATAATAACCAGACTTCATTTTCATGTTACTGAAGAAAATATTTTCCTCCAATAAAATCAAGGAGCTCTGCGATTCTCAGCAAGCTGTAAGTATCCTTTTTTCTGATTTTATTTAGCTGACGGTAATCAACACATAGTCTCAGGCTGTTGCCATCCTTTCTAACCAAACCTCGTTGTACGCCAATTATGGCCTGATATTCCCACGCCAAGTAACTTTCAAAAGTGGGTTATAACTTCTTCGATGCTGAAGTAAATGAAGGGTTTGTCATCTATTAAGTCTATACATTGTATCAGGTATTACCAATAGCATGCAAAAGTGTTTCTGGTCGTGTCCAAAATGTCCTGCTGGTGCCTTTACTCTTTTGCTTCATGGAATTTGATGTCTTGCTTAACAGATGTTTGTTCCAGCTTCATTGGTAACAGCCAGGCGAAAATTCTTCTTTCTGTCATCTAACCTCACATTGCAGTATGACTTTCTTCGCCCAAATTGTCCACATCTCCAACACTCAAACTGATCTCTGTTGTTTTTTTGTGGTTGATGTCTTATGTTGTTGTATCTGTTGTCCTTGTGAAATTTTCTTTCCTTTACCTCTCTATTGTTGGGGCATCTATTGTCAGTTTGCCACATAAGTATTCATCCAGTTTACTAGCCGATGTACCATTCAATTTATTAACTTCGGTTACTGCCTTAATGGCATGTGGCTTATATGAAGTTTCTATCTGGCGTATATCAACTCTAAGTTCATCAAATCTTTTTGATGGTTACATTCTTACGGACGGATATATCTTCTAATGACGTCTTGAGTCCAGTCCACAACATGGATCGTGCAAATGAATTCATCATCTCCTTTATGTCAGGGTCTATCGCTAATGATAGACTTTTTGGTTGTTGAGCAATAACATCATTTCCCCCTGAGACCTAATTGCAAGTATGGGTGCATTCGCATTAACTGGTTATAAGTATGTTTGGCCATTCTTGTATGCCGATGTTACATTTACTGTTCCCAAGTCATCGTTCCTCTCGTTATTAATTAATTGTAAAATGATAGTTATGATCGTGGCTCTTTTACTGACTTGTATTTTCAGTGTCATTTGTGTAATATGGTTTAACAACCTTGTATGGGTTGATACTTTTTAGTTATTTTTTCAATCAGTTTGTTTGTGATGATAATATTTTCGCTATTTGGATATATTTCTGTTGACTCTGTCATTAGTTTTTAATGTTATTCTCCTTTTCTAATAAGAGAGAGGGACGAAAGATACCAGAGGAAGAGTCAAACTCATAAATTGAAAATAAAATGATAACGCCATGTCTAAAAATGAAAAAGACAAACCAAAAAATGGGGGTGATCTTAGGTGATCCGGAAGGGTAAACAGATCCTGCTCCATATGTGTCACCCGTCATGTTGCTCATGTTATTACAAACCCGGTAAATAGTCTAGTTCGTAGGTCACATTTATGAAAAAGGAAGGCGATTGTAGTTCATGTAAAAACATATCCGATATCATCTGTGAAACGGTTCTTCCTTAACGTTCAACCAACTCGTGATGGCGTCCGTAAAATTTACGAAAGGATAATTTCAACTTCATTATTTAGAACGCAGACATGCAGCAAAGAGAACACATTTGAAAGGATCATTAAGCATGTTTGCTTTATTTAGTAGATTTTTTTTTCTAATTTGTCGTTTCTCTTGGTTACAGCAAATTCATGTTTGTCCGTTTTGAATTTTTCACGGAGTTCGGTATTATTGTGATTTTACTTTTTATCAATACTCTCTGGAAGATGTTCCAGGAATGCTTCAATAATGGAAGAATGAAATTACGCAAGTGTGTCATAATTTTGTTGGTACAGTGACACATATTTTAAGAGACCACTTAAGGGAGAGCAAGACAATTGTTTCTTAAGATAGGTGGGCTTTTAATATAGGTTCAACTTATATGAAATGCACTACAGAGGGATCTAAAATTAATGGTCTTATAACACAGCCTTTTGCTTAATACAGGTGGTCTCTTGGGCAGGTTTGACTGTATATTCAAATCTAAATGATATTTATTGCTGAGCATATCAGAATAATATATGATTTACTGCACTGTAGAAAGTTACATCCCAGGCATTTTCCATTTTAATTTTATAAAAAAGCATCTTATACTTTACATAGATTCAACTTTGGAAATTTTATGAAACACTGTTTAAAAAATTTAATTACAAATACTTAATCAACGGTATAGTATCACATAATTATTATCTTTCAGATGTGTTTACCATTCAGAGAGGTTTCAGACAAGGTGATCATTTATCTTCTTATATTTTTGTTATGTGATGAAACTTTAGGAATACTAAGAAAACACGAAAATATTTAATGTTGAAGACTCAGCACTTTCGATATCACATTATGCTGATGACACCACACCTAATTGTGATGGTTCACCAGATGTATCTTTTTGTATTTTAGAATTATGTACTGAATGATCTGGTTTAAACATGAAGAATTTAGAAAAATATGTAGTGTGGATTGGAAAAAGAAAATATGACCAATTGTATGGGGATCCACTTATTTCAAAGCTTACTTAATTATTTTTAACATTACCAAATCCAAACAATGGATAACTAAACAGTCGGAAACCCGGTTGAAATAGAACAAAAGAATCGAAGCTCTTTGTTAGAGAAGGCGATAAATGTGTACTGTATTGTTTACTATAGTGACAAAAATTTTAAAAGTTAATAGAAACAAACAAAATTACAACTTTCTTCTCAATTACGAGGTGTTTTATTTTTAAAACACCATTTGCATAAGTTTTCAATTTATCTAGTACATAGTTGAGCAGAACAATTAGATTTCAAGTCGACGACATGGGTATCTTTCAAGTTGGATGAAGAAAATGCATAACATCCGATTTTTTTGGAACAAAAATTACCACGGACGGAAAACATATCAATTTATTAGTAACAATTGTATCGAAAAGAGAAAATCGAGTGCACCTTTTCATGTTAGGGCGTGTTTGAGTTGAATATTTTGTCTTGATATCGTAGAAAGTAAGATTATTTCATACATCGTCGCGCTTCAGTTTCTATTATTTTTATATATCAAAGCTACAGATTGACTTTATAACACAAAAAAATAACAGTACTAAAAGATGAAATATATGGATCAAGTAAAATTCCTATCTAATGAGTCACAAAAATAGATAAGGTGTGTTCGAATAGCTATTTTTTTTACCTAAAGTACTTGACGACAGTCTTTCAAGTTGGATGATGAAAATGCATATCTTTGAAAAACTATATTTTTTTGTGTGTGAAAACTAGGGTTTATAGTCTGTATACACTAAAAAAAATCTAGTCTGCCCTTCCTCGAAATTTTTAATTAGATTTTTTTTAAATGTTTATGAATTTTCGAAAATTCCACCTGACAACCGATCAGACAATAATTTTAAGTTGAATCAATACAGACAAGATCATCAACTGATGCTCATTACCTAAGTTGATACATTTGTCTTTTTAAAAACAACTGACATATAAGGATCGTAATGGTGCAATGTGGATAATTTTATCGGTTTCCATGAGCAAAATTGGTAGGGCGTCATCCCTACAATGGCTTCCATTTCTACGATTGTGAAAATGAACTGGCGTAATGGGGAGATAATTCTGACGGAGTAGAATCCTGACTGTAAACTAATTTGTTAATCGTTTATTTTCGTTTTTTTTGCATGGTTAACATAACAACATACAAAGAAAATATGAGCTGATGTATTCAGAAAAAAAATGAAATGCAATTGACTGTTAAGAACGAATATGAATTGATCAAATCTAATATTTGGAATAATTAACAAATCAAGGTTGGTAATGTAAGCAAACACCATTAATAAAAAAATGAGCCGAAAAAGGAGTCTGTATTAATAACGATGGACAATTGATGATATGACAAGAATAAAAAAAAAACATATTATATTGATAACATTATTTATTTATCAGGATGTCATTTCAGCATTTTAATCTTTTATGAAAAGTTTTGATAGTAAATGTAATTAGATTTTAAAGTTTAATTAGCCAATTGTACCAGTTACTTTTGCAATATTAGCCAATTGTACCAGTTACTTTTGCAATATTGAAAAAAAAAATTACAAAAGGGTCAAGACACGTACAATGATATAAATTGTAAAACACAAATATCACATAACAAGAATAGTGGTCCTCACACCCAAATAGGCATAATATTATCTGGAATAGAGTGTAAAGCATGCCATTTTTTATAATTAAAAAACAAAAAATTAGTGTTTCTCCCCAAAAAATTATTACTCATAAAATACTTGAAACAAATTAATATCTCTACAAAATTGAAGTTATAGAAAACAATAATTATGTTCTTTCTGTATGGACTCTACCGACACCAATGAACACATTATGGATTTGTCCAAACGTATTTGACGTATGTGAAGATTGTAATAGATGCTTATACATACAAAAATTGAACTAATAGTTTTATAATGCAACTAGCTGTGTTTATTTCCTAAATATAGTAACATTGCTATATGTTTTATAATGCCAATTTCATCATGGAACACTTTCTCCACAATCAGGGGTCCATTAATGAATGAAAATAAGTTTGACATTTGTATTACGATTTAAAAAGCTATCAATGTATTAATTTAAGTTGCAGTATAAAAACAATATAAGTTCAATGTCATGAAAATATAAAAAAGTAAAATTGTATTCGGCACAAAACTGGAGAAGGGATCGATAGAACCTCACCCTTCACCAGTTTCTTAGCCTCATACAAAAAAGTTTATATATTCCCGACATTGACCTAATAGTGTATATTTATTTGTGATCTTTGAAAAGAAGAAAGCATTACAACGAGCTCCAAGTCATAGAATAAATTAAGCAACTTAACTTTAAAATATTAAAAGTATCCTCCTAATCCAGACTGCATGGAATGTTTACCATTACTATGTACTACCATTATTATTTATTTATAAGTTTGTCAATGATTCAATGAAACAACTATATGTGTTTGTCTTGAGTTCCCCCACTTTACTATGGACTAATTACCGTATCTATATGTATAATATTGATACAATGTATTTTTGACAAAAATAAAAAAAAATTTATTGTCATTGATAAAATATATTCATGTAACATCTATACAGGTGCATAAAGAACCTTTGGGGTCGGATTATCTTACTATGCATTGGAACATAGTATTGAAGCGGGAAAACATTCTTAAGTGTAGCAATACGTCGAGAAAACAAGAGATTAGTACTGTTGGTATACGACTAGGCCTTTTTTGTCATATAGCCCAGCTGCTTCAATTTTTATTTGTTCGTGCGTCTCCTGTGGTGAATATTCTTTGTGTGTTTGTGCTATTTTTCTTTCACAGAGTGTTTTCATTTAAGCGATATTTTATTTTAACATTGTCATAAAGTGGGAGGTTTGGCTAGCAAGTAAACCAGGTTCAACCCACCAATTTTTCTTTAAATGTCCTGTACAAAGTCAGGAATAAGGCAGTTGTTATTATGTACGTTGGCGTTTTTTTTTTGGTTGCATTTCAGTGTTACTGTTGTTCCTTAGTTTTCCCCTTATAGTTGATGTGTTTCCCTCAACTTTAGTTGGTAAGCCGGATTTGTTTTCTCTCAATCGATTTATTACTTTTGAACAACGTTATACTTCTGTTGCCTTTATTCGGTTTTATACATTATTAGCTGTAAAATCTCGTTCCTCTCGGAGTATATTCCCGAAAAGATCGTTAAACACTTGCAATTTTGATAGCGTTTTTTTAATAATATTAAGGTAAAAAAATTTAAAAAAAAGCAGAAGGAGTTTTCGAAAAGATTCAACGCAAGTTACATTTCTGGCAACTTTTTTAACATACGGTATATAATCAAACCCCTTGACTTTATAAACTGCAATAAAAAATAATTTATGTTGAAAAATTTAACACCAGGATGTATCTATGATGAGTTAATTTGCAGTGTACCAACATCGTTATGGAAGTTTTATTATGATTATTATCCCAAAAAAAGCCCACCCATGCATTGATTTATGTTACCGCTTTACGACATATATTCTCTATCATATAACCTATGGTTATGTATGACAAACACCCGAAATTCATATACTTCATTGAGCCTAAGACATATTAAATTTGCTGTTTTTGGCGAATCTCATTTTTTTTCTTCTATCAACGAGATTTGATCCCTACTGATATAAAATCTACACCACCCGTACCGAGCTAAGCGCCTTGGACCACTCGAGCAACTGACAGATATCAAATATAGCTTTTCGTAATAGATTAATGATGCGTTTTTTCGTCGACTTAATATAGGTTTATGCATGCTGTATTGTTGCCTGTATATAACAACTTCGCAAATCATGTGTGTATATTGAAAATAATGATAATACTTACTCATCAATAACAAAACTTGCAATGTTTATTGTATAATTCTAAAGAATAGATAATTTTACGATGAAATTCTTCAGATTAATTTAGGACTATCATCACCAAATCATGTTTTTCGTCGAAGCTACGACTGTACAAGAATTTCATTATATCTTTAACTTTCCGGTCGTCTTATACAGGCAAATAACACTAGAAGTGTGTTTTGTAGCTCGGAGATGGTATGTCTGTGTAATTCATTTTTTGAACAATCACACACGTCTTTGTTATTTTATACATAGTATAACTATATATTGTCTTTATTTGATAGCTGAGGTAATTGACAAAAGCAACTGACTAAAAAGAAGAGAAAACATTTCGGTAATAACGAATTGTTCACATTAGATTATATACATTTCACCATTCATCTTTTTTCGTCTTGGTCTTTCCCGAAAAAAAACGTTTAGCTGTCAAATTCATGTTCACTGATTTGACTTAAACTATAATATTTTATTTATAATATACTGAAACGTATATCAAAGCTACAAAAAGTCCTAAAGAAACACTTATTTCGTATGTATTTCAGACCAGACACAATCTAAATATACATTGGAATGACATCAGAAGACTACCAACGGTCATATAACCTGATATAAACAATATTAATACAAATAGATAGCGAGCACGAGCAATCGGATTTTTAAATGTATGGTTGAATTAATGTTTGAGGTTAAACAATGTGTAAATAATAGTTTCACCTGTATTAGAATGAATTTTGTGGGCAAGATTAGTCAACGAAATTGTTATTCCTATTGTCTCACTTTTCAATGCCGACACAATGAATAAACATATTGACCACTACATGCTAAATATATGCGCAAACCATCTCCTCTTAGGTTCAGATTAAAGGTTGAATAATTATGGATTTAAATAATTTGAATATTTAAATAATAATACAACAGTGATATTCATTTTTAAAATCATTTTGTTGAAATTGAACCAAAACTGACTGCTAATAACGAAATATTATGGTAAATAAAATCATATGCTATTGTTTTTATCGAATTCGTAGCTAATGCCCCTTTAAGATTTTTTTAAACACACAAATACCAAAGCAAAACGATCCCAATAAGATTTTTCAAAAAAAAATTATACAGAGTATTAAAACACCACTAAGGAATTGAGGTAATGATAAGAATGGAAAAGTATGAACAATGGAAAAAAAATAATTAAGTAACTTATGATGTTCTTATCAAATGATGTACCGAACTACAATAAAAATCTTACCACCGTTTTCTCCTATTTAAGACATTTTCAGTTATCTCTCTTTTGATGTCGCAGTTCTTTTTTTATTGCTGGTTAACACTCTGAGGGTTAACAACCGTGTCAATTCAGTATATATGCTGTCCATTGTTCACCATGGCATTACGCTAAATGCAACTGTAAAAATATCGGTAATGTGAATCATAAACCAGATAACCCATAACAAAATCGTGAATGGATAAAGTATGTAAAAAAATGTCTTCAGGATGCAAATAAAAAAAACAAGTTCAATATCTTCGATTGAAGCCTTTAAATTGTTCCGATTTATTAATCTGCTTGCATAAAAACCCTTGAATCTGATGTTGGTAAGTAGGATTTTAAAAATGACCGCCCCTAACCCAAAACAAAATTGAAAATATTAAAAAAAAAAAAAAACAGCAAAAATTAGATTAAAATAAAAAATCCAACAACAAGACAACACAACACAACAAAAAAAAAAACAAAAAAAACAACAAAAAACAAAAAAAAAAAACAAAAAAAAAACAAAAAACCAAACAATAAAAGAGGGACGACAGATACCAAAGGGACAGTCAAACTCATAAATCTAAAACAAACTGACAACGCCATGGCTAAAAATGAAAAAGACAAACAAACAACAGCACACATGACACACCATAGAAAACTAAAAAATAAAACAACACGAACCCCACCAAAAAACTAGGGGTGATCTCAGGTGCTCCGGAAGGGTAAGCAGATCCTTCTCCACATCTATTTCTAGATGTAAGTCAAGATATGAGGCCGACTTAACTGTACCTGTAGTATCCTTTATCTCTAGCTCGATGGGATAGATGCGTTCCACATAGTCAACAAATTTTGAATTATTTAGTGAAGGAACATCATCTATTTAGCGGAAAGAAGAGTTAAAGGATATTGCTAACTTCTTATCTTTCTTCCTAAGAAGTTCCTGCATGAAGTCAGCCTAATAATAATAAAGAAACAAGTCGGCAAGTAGAGGGGCACAGTTTGTTCCCATTGGAATGCCAACAGTCTGTTGAAAAATACGTCCTCCGAACGTAACAAATATGTTGTCAATCAAAAAATCAAGCATCTTGATAATATCAGTTTCAGAGAATTTTTTTATTTGAATCAGAGTGGTCCTTTACAAAGTAGGATTTATCCCTCCCTAAGACAAGATACTTGTATCTACGTTGGCCATTTTTTTTATGAAGCAAAGCAATACCAACTCTTTCAATTTGTCTCTTAGTTTGGAATGTGGAATACTTGTGTAAAGACTAGAAAAGTCAAATGTTTTAATACTGTTACAAGATGAAAGAGAGTTAGATTGTATGTACTTTAAAAGATCTTTGGAATTTTTAAGTATCCACATCTGATTCACGCCCCCTCTAGAATAGGCAGTTTCACAATAACTTTGAAGCCCGTCTTTGATTGCTGATAAAATAGATGTTAATAATTTAGAAAGAAGTTTCGTGGAGCACTTGGAAGACCCAGCAATATACAGTTGTTTGTAAGGACACTTGTGTAGTTTAGGTATCCAATACAGTGATGGAAGATCCAGTTCTTCATCTTTGGTTGAAATTCCAAAGGAACACAGAACAGACCTATGATTATCCAGGATTTCCTCTTTGGTAAGTGTCGTGAGAGTATATGTTGAGTTTCCAAGTGAATTGTCAATACCTAATTCGTTTATCAAGCAGTTAATGTAATGAGTTTTACACACAAAAACGATGTTGTTTGGGGCTTTATCTGCGGGGCCAACAACATATTTGTCATGGAGGTAGGTTAGGTGTTTTGCAACATTTGGGTCTTTAAAGATTGACGTAGCATGGGCATTTATAGACCCATTCAGTTTCTTAATTCTGATTTGTATCAACGACCTCACTGCCTTAATTCATTCGGAAAGAGTGTCTACGTCTTCCTTCTCGCGCTTAGCCCATTGCCTGGCATAATCCTCAACTGAATCCATCAAAATTTTAAAGTTGTATTTCCAATTGATGGATTTAGGCTCACGATATTTCGGACCTTTCGATAACACATTTCGTAGAGAAGTGTTATTAACCATGTTGAGGTCACCGGTAATAACGTGGCCAGCAGGATTATATGTGTGTTATATGTGTAATAACGTGGCCAGCAGGATTATATGTGAATAAAATTAGATAAAAATTCAAGAATTCAACAGCAAAAATATACAAAAAAATTCAACAAAAACCTATAAATGAAAACCAAAATTAACACATTTTGAATACATCGGTTTTCGATTGCAGAATAAATGCTCGATAATTAAAGAATAATTTATACACAAAAAGTATACCCTTTGAAAGAACATGCCACAGTTATTAAGAGAATTAAAATAGTATAGCAAATACAAAAATTAAAAAAAAACACCAACACCAGATTCCTTCGAAAAACATACATACAAGCAACAAGAAAAACACGAACAACAAATGACAAGGCAACCAATGTTAAAACAGTTTTATGTGCACATCCAACCACATATTTTCGAATAATTTCAGTATTCCAATTTCATGTTATACTAACTTCTGTGTATATATCGCTGTGTACTTTTTTTTGTGTTATAAGGCTTATGCTATGATTCAGGGTTATAAATTTTGTCATACAAGGTATTTTTTTTTAATATATCTGATTTTTGCATGAATCCTCTTCAACAAAAGAAGTGAAGATGATACAAAAAGGCTATAAAAGGCCATGATAAACTGACCGGTGCATTACGTTTGCACGCAACTTTTGATTACATTTGCGCGCATTTATTGACAGGGAATTCAGGTAAAATACAACAGGTAATAATACTTATTTATTCGTTAGTGATAACGTAACACAACAAAAAGAAATAGAACAGCCAAACTCACCTTTGAAAATAAACGAATGAGCAACACGAAAGATGAGCAGATCCTATCTCACATGCAGCATTAACTTCTATTGCTATGCAGTTGCCTGTTTTCAACTGATTATTTTATATTTTATGGAATTTGAGTACATGTACATTGCTTTTCATATTCAATTTTTTTTTAACACATTGTAGATCACTACATACAAGCGATTTCAAAATATGTGTGACAGTACACGACCAGGACAGCTAAAACATCAATCGAACAATTCAAGACCAAGGTATCAAAATATAAATATTATAATAGATGATTAAATATACGCCCCCCCCCAAAAAAAAAAAAAAAATATGGGAAAACTCATAACCAAGGAGGCCTAAAACACTTAATAAATACTTTTCAATTAGGCAACCAAAATGTCGCAAAATTCATTATATAACCAAAGCAGTACAAATATTAACAGACGATAATTCACTCCTCAAATTCTATATGGCATTCTACCAAAGCATCCAAAATATCAATAAAACAATTCAATAATTATATATCGAAATTTATCGAAGAAAAATCGTTATATTCAATATGCCAATATATGACCAAGACAACCCCGAACATAATTAGCACAACACATTACAAAAACGCCAAATATATCCAAAGTTTTATCCAAGATCAAAGCAACCAAAACATCAATTAAAGCTATTGCAGTAAGGTTATTGTTAGCAGCTTAAGCACAATACATTTATTATCAATTATCAGTTGTTAAAATAAATAACATGATTGCCTATCGAACGAACCCATATGACAAAACATGATTAAGGCAATATGTAAAATGAGAAACAAAAATATGCATAGGGCAACAAATGATCAAAGTTAGCAAAATAGCAATTGGACAATACATGATCAAAGTTAGCAAAATATCAATTGGACAATACATGATCAAAGCAACCCAAACATGCAAAGGACATGAAAATACCAAGTAACCCAAATATCTATAAGAAAATGTACGATAGATTAACCCACATATTTATAGGACAATACGTGCCTGAGGCAACCAAAGAAACCATAGGGTAAATAACGATAAAGTTTAACAAAATACCAATAGAACAATAAATGAATAAGACAGCCAAGAAAACCATATTGTAAATAAGGATCACGTTAAGCAAAATATCCATAGTACGATAAATTAACAAAGTAATTCAAACATACATAAAATGACCAAGGCATCCAAATATCTATAATAGAATGAATAAATATGTGTAGGACAGTACATAATTAAGCAAGCCTATTACGGAGGCCTATTATATATAGATAAATAACCGAACAAGGAAACTCGCACATGTATTGGAAGTAATCTGACTAAAACAACATTAACGTCCATTTCAGAACAATACACAACAAATGCCACTCAATTTTCGATAGTAAAATGCATAAACAAAAGCCAAATTTAAAATTTAACTCGAGAACTATTTAAAACTCAGTGGGATATCGAAATATATGTCATTTAAATTAACTCAAATAGTTATGACAACACCTAACAAAAAGCAAATCATTATCTCCCTTAGAATGCTTCTTAACTATTTCCCATCCATTATAGCTACTTTGGGGAAAACCGTACGTTATTAGTCTGATAATGTGTTTGTCTGATTTTGTATATAGGTGCGATTGAAAATAATAAAAACATAGGAAAAGAAAGTAATGCTGTTGGACTGTACTATTATTTACACTTCTTCAATATATCTTTTGGATCCAAATCGTATTAACGTAAAATCTAAACAGCTAAGTATATATACACGTAGTGATTTTTTTCTGTAGGTTATAATAATACATAAGAGTTAAAACTATTTATTTTAAAATGTCAGATTAAGAAAATTACTTCAGATTGAAATAAGAATTTTACTAAACAATGACTATTACAATACATGTTGAAATTAATACTTTGTGAATCACAAACTGCAAAAATCTTCCAATCTTTAAAAAAAAACCAACTCAATTGACGTAGCATTATCCTAAAATAAAAAGACATAATAATAATACTATTGATTCACAAAGTATAGAGTTTAGGTAGCACTCCACAGTTAGGTGTGTAGTTTTGCATTTTGGCCCCAGTGGATTTTTCAAATATGAGAGCTAGTCTGCCATAAAATTCATTTTTGGATAGCCGAGTATCAAAATAGCCTTCGTATTGGGTTTATATGAACATTAAGATTATGTAATGTATGTAATATAGGCTGTTTTCTGTATGACAGTCCGTATTTGCATGTCCGTACCATACATTGCTACATTGGTCCGGCAATTATTGTAATGTTTTTTTCCAACTGTTTATCGCACGGTCTTTTTGATTAGATTTTACGAAAAAATGAGGCGAAAGACACCCATTTTTTATTTGATCATTAGGAAGATGTATGTCAACAGTTTCTAAAAAGGTATCACTCAAAGGTATCGAAATTCCAAATTTTGGGGGATATGTGACATGTTCACCCCTTTTTTGCAATATTTTATGGTAAATAAATGCAGAATATTGCCATGGATACATATAAAAGGAATTATTTTTCACCCTTTTAACCTTTGAAAATCAAATCTATGGTAGATACTGATTACAAGCATATGCACATGTACAACACAAACAGTTAGGTTTATGTATTAGAAATCCAGGAATAGGATATAATAAAACATTTTGTTGCTCATTTTTAATTTTATTTTCTAACTGTGGAGTGCTACCTAAGATATTCTATAGACAATAATAAAAAAAAGAATGAAGCTGATTATGGCATACATACATGGTATAGAACTATTTTATAAACCATACTCTAAGGTCGTAAACCCTTTTTTCCCTTTTCACGAATACATTTACATCTCAGATCATCATATGTATCACATTCCAAAAAAAAAAAATGATACACATTTTCAATGATCTTTTTGTAACATATATTATAAAGACCACCATTTGGATCCACAATTTCCATAACACTCATTTTACAATTCTACAGGCATTTCAATCAATTAAGGAAATATCAAGCATTACAAAAATCAACAATTACGTACAAGGTTTCAAAATATCTCAAATTGTTATGCACTATACAAACTTATCAAAGATGCATGGCTTTAAATGTAAATTTCGTTTACATTAGAATCATAATCGTAAATGTAATTGACGACGCTTGAATCAAATCAGTTGGAAGGTAAAATCAAATGCGAAATTGATTGATTGATTGGCGACTGCTTTACACCGCATCACCAACAACAAAACACCAGATCACCTTGTTGCGTCATTGAAGAGCAATAAGTGAATAAAAACAAAAATTCTGAAAAGAAAGTGCCAATTACGTCTAAGGCTATTGTATATGCAACGAGTTAGAGAAATCTTAGTGTTGAGAAGTGTTCAACATTTTACAACAGTATATTAACAAAACGTGAACATATAAATAAAATTTCACGACAAAACACTTTCTGAGCGATGGTATACAATAGGGAACGAAACAGTCATCATCAGTGGCATCGACCAAGGAACTTTTAAACTCAATAAATGCCAGGTGTAAAAATTGATAGACGCATCTCGATTCAAAAGGCTTCATCAAACAACGATAAACTTGTGTTTGCGACATTATGTTACATGAATTCTTTATTCAACAGCCTTGTTCAATAGATATTGCGCTTCAATTACATACATCATAAAAAATAATATTGAAACAAAAGCTTTCATGTGAATTCATTTGTTTAAAGAATTAAAAATGACACGTGAGAACCTTATTGCTTCTAATAATTCCTGACTACTGGGATTGATGATACAATCGGTGACGAAAACTTCCACCTATAGTGGCATCAAACAAGTGATTGTAAAAATTCATCAAAGATACCAGGCTTGTTATTTTGTACACCAGATGCGTGTTATACTGGGAATTACAAATTATATAAATATATTCTGCCAAAAAAAAAAAAAAAAATAAAGATTGAGAAGTTTTACAAATATCCTTAAAAAACAAACTTGATTTCATATCTATATGAAGGCAACAGCTGTATACCTCTGTTCAAAAATCAGAAATCGACTGAGAGGAAAGAAATCCGGGTTAAAAACTAAACCGAGGGAAACACATCAACTATAAGAGGAAAACAACGAAACATCAGAACACTGAAGTGCAACAAAATAACTAACGAAGAAAATGCAACATACATAGAATCGAACTGTTCGATAACAACTACCATATTCCTGGCTTGTTACAGGACATTTAAGAACAAATGTATTAATTTATATATTTATGCTTAAAATTTTGTCATTTGGACATTTTTGAAAAACTAAGGCTTTTCTATCTCAGGAATAGATTACCTTAGCTGTTTTTTGCAAAACTTTTAACAATTTTGGGTCCTCAATGCTCTTCAACTTCGAACTTTACTTGGCCTTTTATGACATTTTTGATTCGAGCGTCACTGATGAGTCTTTTGTAGACACAACTCGCGTCTGGCGTAAATATTAAATTTTATTTCTGGTATTTATGATGAGTTTATTTGCAACCACTGGGTCGATGCCACTGCTAATGGAGATTTATTTTCCCAAAGGTATCACCAGCCCAGCAGTCAGCACTTCTGTGTTGACTTGAGTTATCATTGATATGTTCATAATTATAAATTAACTGTTAACAAAACTTTGAATGTTTGAAAAAACTATGGCTTTTTCTACCTCAGGAATAGATTACAATAGCTGTATTTGGCAAAACGTTTAGGAATTTTTGGTCATCAAGGCTCTTCAACTTTGAACTTTATTTGTCCTTTTATAACATTTTTGATTCGAACGTCACTGTTGAGTCTTTTGTAGACGAAACGTGCGTCTGGCGTAAATATTAAATTTTATTCCTGGTATCTCTGATGAGTTTAATTGAATGTACATGTTTTTTTCTAAAATAACTAATTCTGATATTATGATTCAATGGTAGAAGCCGAAAGTCAAATCTAAATCCAGCATAGAGCCTTCCTATTAATAAATCAAGCAACTGCAATACAGAGTATGTAACGTAGACCAAAAGATGAGCGAACGGACGAATAGAATGACAGAAACTATTATAGGAAAAGATGATATTTCTATATCTTGACCGAATGAAACAATTTAAAATGAAAGCGAGATTTTTGGAACAAAAAGGATAAGTAATGCTTTTATATGTAGAAAAAAACCTCGGAATTTCGTTACCATAAAAGAGGGACGAAAGATACCAGAGGGACAGTCAAACTCATATATTTAAAATAGTATCCTTTATCTCTAGTTCGATGGGATAGATTCGTTTATTATAGTCACCAAATGTTGTATTATTTTGTGAGAACATCATCATATAGCGGAACGTAAAGTTAAAGGATGTTGCTAACTTCTTATCTTTCTTTCTAAGAAGTACCTGTATTTAGTCAGCCTCATAATAATAATCAAGTCGGCAAGAAGAGTGGCACAACTGATTCCTGTTAGAATTCCGACTGTCTGTTGAAAAGCATGTCCTCCAAACGTAACAAATATGTTGTCAATCAAAAATCAAACATCTTGATAATGTCAGTTTCAGAGAATTTTTTGTTTGAATCAGAGTGATTCTTTACAATATAGAATTTATCCTTAATTACTTAAAACTTTTATTAAACTCTTTCATAGATACAAAGATTTGATTAGTAAATTTGACTGTACCTTATCAATATATTTTTATTTATATTCTAAATGTTACGTTAATATTAATCTAAAAGCGCAAATCACTATGTGATCCATGTAAACTCTTCGAACCTTTATACAAACGTATTACTAAAAGTTATCTTACCAATGTTATATAATTAGATCTTGGAATAAAGTTCACATGGGCACAAATATCGATTTTGTCATCAGGAAATTAAAACATAACTAAATTTGTATTCCTTTTAAACAGGATGTATAAAGACACATCCACGTTCATTTGTTTTTTTCTAAAAAGAAGTTAACTCATTAGAAACATTTATTCTGCCTGTCGATACATCTATTTTTGACATTGCACAGTCCATGTCTTTTTTTGACTGTCCATAACGTTGAAATACTCAACCCAGGAATGTGTTTTAGTTGATTTTAGACTCTGATGCATGATTTTATTTATTAATAATTGTTTTGGGCTATTAACTAGCTGACAGTAACTGTGAGTACTCTCAAATCGTACGTTCTTGTTAATTTGACCTATTGATACTATTTGTAATGCTTTTTGATATTAAATGTTAACTTACTCAGGGTTATATCTCGTCTATATACTAGCTTTGATAAATGTTTGGTATTACTTTAATTTTTCACATCTTCGTACTTTGAATAACTAAATTATTTTCATTTACCTGTGTATAGTATTGTATTTTGCGGATTTTTGTTCACAGTTATTGTTGTTTTATTTTAAATTGTTTAACATCTCACAGCGGTATACTACTGTTTGTTTTATTTATTCACCCCTTATTTTATTGATATTTTGTATTTCATTGTATCATAGATAAAATTTATTCCTTCAATGTATGTTCAATTGTTTTAATATGTTTTTTGATTGAGTTAAGCCATTTCAATGATATTTTATAGTGTGTCTTTCTATGTTGTGATGTTACACTATTGTTTCAGATAAGGG
The DNA here is from genome assembly GCF_965363235.1 of Mytilus galloprovincialis. Lineage (NCBI taxonomy): Eukaryota > Metazoa > Mollusca > Bivalvia > Mytilida > Mytilidae > Mytilus > Mytilus galloprovincialis. The sequence continues at coordinate 69,180,107 of NC_134846.1, forward strand.
TGGAGGTTTGTACAAAAAACAATTAAACCCGCTGCAATTGTTTGCACCTGTCCTAGGTCAGGAATCTGATGTTCAAGAGTTGTCGTTTGTTGACATTGATCATAAATGTTGCTCGTTTTAATATAGATTAGATAGACCCTTGGTTTTCCCGTTTGAATGGTTTAACAATAGCCATTTTGGGGCCCTTTATAGCTTGCAGTTCGGTGTGAGCCAAGGCTCCGTGTTGAAGACCGTACTTTGACATAATAGGTTTACTTTTACAAATTGTGATTTGGATGGAGAGTTGTCTCATTGGCACTCATACCACATCTTCTTATATCTATTTAGATATGAAAAAAGAGGCGAAAATGCCAACTAGAATCCATCTAAAAAGAAGAAGTAAAGTTATGTGCGCAAGAGAAGTAAACTGTTCCTGCTTCAATAATGTCGTATTACTGATTGCACGTAATACTTCAGTGATGGATACCAATGAAATAACTTCGTGGTCATCTGCAACAGCCCAGTAGTCAGCACTTTGGTGTTATAATCCTGGTACCTTTGATAACTATTGACATGAATATCAATAATGTAGTCATTTTTATTCTATTCAGTTGCAACTAGTGGAATGAAACTGCTTATGTCCTCTTGGAGGTTACGTCTCCAGGTTTAAGTTGAGTGCTTGACGCCTAATTTTCTGTTTTCTATGTGACTGTGATTTTTGTCATCCATTTCTTGAGGTAATATGGATTTTTTTGCGTCTAGGGTTTATTCTTTCTGCTTTAAACCCGACAACACACATGTTTAATAATATAAAATCAACTTATATATTAGTAGCAATCAGTTGAAATGAAGAAAAAAGCGGGCACAACTATATATTTACATTTAGTACCGGTATCTGATCACATGGTCATGATACAGATTTTTGATTTCCATGTACTCAGGAAATGAGTTCATAATGTAACTTTATGCTATCCTTATGAAAATGGTGACCTTTTCCAACTTGTATAAGATAACGTATTGCCTTTTTGTCACGAAAACGTTAACATTTATAAGTTTGAAAAGCTAGTTACTTCCAACAATGTAATTGTATTAGAAAAATTATGTAAATTTATTAAGAACGTCCAAGAGAAGGTCGTTAGAACTTCTTAGTATCATTTTATATATGTATATGTAATTCACACATGCTATATAAGTTTGTATATTGTTAATATATATATGTTCTCTGTAACAATTGTTTTAAGAGAATAAAGTATTCATTCATACAAATGTTCATCAAATATATAAATAATCTATACATATATAAGGTTGTAATATATAAACCTATAATATAAAGTGCACTTTGTTTTTGTATCAGACATGATAAGCACCCTTTGTTTACGATGTTACCGTTGACATGTACCAAGCTTAGCTTTGATTTTAAAAATTCCATGTATTTCATGTTCATAAATGATTCTATGGGTCGCTTAAGTTCCAACTTGATAATACTTCAAATGGAATCTCTTCTTTTTCAAATGTAGTAATAACGTCAACATGATCGATTTATATGCTTATGCCTCATTTCTCTTCAGAGAAGATCATTGTTGATGAAGTAATTTTGTTATATCATCATTACAATGACATAAATCATGGCCATATCTCTATTTAATAACTGATATTATTGTGCGTTACTTTCATTTGATACAAACAATTAACAAGCTGTCGATACAGACATTTGTCATTTACTGCGGAGCTACTATTTAAATGCAACTTCCGTGAACGTATCGTGCTGAGTACGTACCTTAGGGAGTTGTCATTAATCAAATAAGCCATCAGCTTCAATGAAATACACTGACAAGACAAATATGACAACATGTAATTTTCACTCCCTGTCAATCACGAAGTAAATGATATCCTTCCACTGGGACTACATATTGACTGATTGTCAGTGAAACAGATCTCAAAACGGTTAATAAACGGAAAACGTTGATAGACAACCCGTCACTGGTTTGAAGACCGTACTACTGAAACGACACTCCAGGGGAATAAACCAACGACAGCCTGAAATAAAACTGACAAGTCGATATTTTCATTTCTGACATATTTGATGACAATTCTATTTTCACTTTGAATAATATGACACAAGACAATACGTTAAGTGTCTGATTAATGAAAGGAAATTCCGTATTGAAATATGTCAATGTTAAAGCACAGGCTAATAACTTATATCATTAAAGTGATGTATTTTTTCATTGATAGAACTGTTTTTATATTTGCTTGACAAGAATATAATTGAAATGTATAAATATAATTGCAACAATCAGAAAGACAAAATGAAAATAAATATGACAAGTTCACAATGCAGCATTATCCTTTTATGAAACAGATTATTTTTAGCGATCCATATTAAAATAATTTAGAAAAAATAGAAATAAAAAAATCGTTGAGAAGTGAACCAAAAGTTCTTCAGTGACAGAACAAAACATCGGTAAGCTTATAAAACACTCATTAAAAGGTTGAATATTAAGTCTTGTATTACAGTAGTTCATGGTCATATTTTATGCAACACACAATAAAGGTCGCTTTGTATTTTGACAACTAAGTCACAACAAAAACATTTCACAGGATCCTAGGAAAATCAGTTGTTAGGCTGAACTAAAGACTTCAAAAAAGAAATTGCAGGTTACTGATGCTATCTAATACAAAAACGTGTCCTATAGTTTTAACACGTTAATTGGAAGGTATAAAAGATTTGGATGGTGGAATGATGGCAAATTTATGTGTTTAATAGAAGGTACCATCTTCGCGTTACTATACATTATGGTTTTTGTAACAAAAGCTAGATCAGCAAAACGAGGAAAGGCACCAACCAGATAGCGAAATGTATAATGTATATCCATATATAGCATATTTGTTGCCAATCAACAACTATCCAACGACCCAAAGGGAAAAGTTGCCGGTCGCCTTACAACCTTCAACAATAAGAAAAAAACATAAACGTGCCGTATAAGCTTAATACAAAAAGTCCAAAATAATTTGAAAATCAGTTGAAAAGATCTTGACACAACAAATTGGCAACTTAGCACAAAACTTATAACAACAAAAACAAAGACCGATCCAAGAGTACATGTTCTCCGGCTACTCTAGTTCAAAACTATGTTTTCCCAGAATCAAATGTCAATAAGCACACCTCTGATGGATCTAAAAAATATGAACATGTGCACTGCCAACATCAAGTATTAACAGTAGGTCTGACCATAATTGTTTATTCCTGGAAAACAAAATACGTTTTGCAATGTATTAGACTACGAAACATAAAATCAATGTTGTAGTACTGACGAAATTACTGCTAAGTAATCAAAAATCTAATACTACAATACTTACCTGATAACCTTTACAAATGAGTTTATTCAAGGGAACAATAAGTTAATATGGATCGTATCTCAAAAGAGGGACGAAAGATACCAAAGGGACAGTCAAACTCATAAATCTAAAACAAACTGACAACGCCATGGCTAAAAATGAAAAAGACAAACAGAAAAACAATAGTACACATGACACAACATAGAAAACTAAAGAATAAACAACACGAACCCCACCAAACTTACGATCTCTATAAACAACATCGCTGTAAATTTAGGATGGGATATTCAATTTGTAAGTACAAAGTCATGTTTTAAAATTGTGGAGAGAACTAGTTCGTGTTAGCGCAATAATGCAGTTCTAGAATTAATTTGTTATACTATATTTAGATCGGGGACAACAGTAGATTATTTTTAGAATTTGCCGGTCGCCTTACAACCTTCAACAATAAGAAAAAAACATAAACGTGCCGTATAAGCTTAATACAAAAAGTCCAAAATAATTTGAAAATCAGTTGAAAAGATCTTGACACAACAAATTGGCAACTTAGCACAAAACTTATAACAACAAAAACAAAGACCGATCCAAGAGTACATGTTCTCCGGCTACTCTAGTTCAAAACCATGTTTTCCCAGAATCAAATGTCAATAAGCACACCTCTGATGGATCTAAAAAAATATGAACATGTGCACTGCCAACATCAAGTATTAACAGTAGGTCTGACCATAATTGTTTATTCCTGGAAAACAAAATACGTTTTGCAATGTATTAGACTACGAAACATAAAATCAATGTTGTAGTACTGACGAAATTACTGCTAAGTAATCAAAAATCTAATACTACAATACTTACCTGATAACCTTTACAAATGAGTTTATTCAAGGGAACAATAAGTTAATATGGATCGTATCTCAACTTACGATCTCTATAAACAACATCGCTGTAAATTTAGGATGGGATATTCAATTTGTAAGTACAAAGTCATGTTTTAAAATTGTGGAGAGAACTAGTTCGTGTTAGCGCAATAATGCAGTTCTAGAATTAATTTGTTATACTATATTTAGATCGGGGACAACTGTAGATTATTTTTAGAATTTAAAAATTTAAAAAACCTGGAGGATTAACATGAACTCAAAACGGAGGGATTTCCTGCATTGTATGTATCACCCGCCACGCGAATCAACGCTATGTCAAAATACAATAGGGAATAAAACAAAATAGGAAACACACGTTGCTTTAAGTTGTGTCAATGGCACATCGTGTCGGTCAACAAATTTGTACAGGAGATAGAAAATTCTTCTTCATCACCAGGTACTGTAGCAGTATTGTGTCAGGAGCGTACACCTGTTTGTGAAGTTTGTATAATGGCATTACATACGCACGTAACTTTTAATTGAGACTGATATGTAAACAGCATACAATGGATAGAGGGTATGGACGGCTGAGAAATGGGAATTGGTCATACCTTTGAGTAGCTGAAATCTTCACATTTAGCATATATTTATATAACATCAGGGAAAAGATCCAGACTGAGGATCCAGATATAGGAAGAAGAACTTCGAATTTTTACATGCAGTATCTAAGTTCAATGGAGTATAGGATTGATTGATTGGTTATAATTGTTCGATATAAATTAAAGACATAAAGCCACTTTCAGCGCTCCATACTATATATCATGAAGGCCAGTTTGTATTAGTGCAGGAAGCCGGAGTGCCCAGAGAGAATATTCGACATGAGAACTACAATTATCTTACCTCCTATACATTTCTAGAAATGTAATTGGTTAAAAGCGCCCTCGTGGAAAACGTATATATTTCATGTTAGGTAAGTAGGGAGGCGGGGCTTATCTCATACACGGTTAGTAGTGGTGTTACGTCCCTTTATATTCCATATAAGGTAGTAGGGAGGCGGGACTTATTAAATACACGGTTAGTAGTGGTGTTACGTCCCTTTTTAAAAACAAAAATGTACTGAGAAAAAATCGTAAAGGTTTCAACAGACGAAGATATTGATGATTAAGATTGAAATAAATTCATAAAACACATTTAAACCTAACAAAATGTTATTGTTGGTATCTGTTTATGTAGGATCAATGGAAGTAGTTTCTTAATGCTAACAGTATTGAAGACTTGCTCATTTTGATAGTTATAAATTTCACACGTTAAGATAGTCGGTAAGATAAATTCGTTACATAGTGTGCTAGTGACCTAATACAGTATAGATGGGGTTAGTAAATTCCATATGCGAGCTTCGCTCTCACCTCATATGGAATTTACTGACCCCATATATACCGTATTAGGTCACTAGCACACTATATAACTAATAATCTTAGTCAATTAAGATAACAGTCCAACATAGCTGCCATTACCGAGATTCAAAATCACAACCTCAGATTTATGATACACTTCTGGGATATAAATGGGATACATGATATGCAAGCACTCACTGAAATTTGGGTTATTGAGTGACATGATGTCATCAATATCTTATCTGAAAGTGAAAGTAAAGAACTTTGCAAGATGTTTAGTTTTTTTCATTTTTAGGGAGGTATGGTATGATTTCTGCTGCATATAAGTACTGAAAAAAGTCTGTCAGTTCTCGTGCACCATTAGTACCCATGAAAACCGAAACTAAAAAAATGTTGTCGATATCAAGGTTCCAGCATTTTGTTTTTATCGTATAGACGTAAACAGCAAATATATTTTGAAAGCCTATAATACAATCATTGTTTTAGATATACATTGGAAAATGTATCGTAGGCTAGAGTGTCGTCAAATTCATTGTATGTACATATGCATGTGCTGTTGGAATATTTCTGCATAAATATGGAAAGTTTAATTTAGAGAAAGTAAATGCATATTTTGCCACATACGGTTCTCAACGTATATCTCTAGACTACAGACCACTTTTGTATTCCTGTCGTTTTATTTTAACTGACAAATAAGCTTTGCAAAACAGTACTAAATCGTGTTCGACTTTAATTGTATCATAATATTTGAACAAATTTTAATACTTACTTATGACAGAATGTGTATCAATTATGTGGTCATTTTTATAAATTTCCTGTTTACAAAACATTGATTTTTTTCGAAAAAAAAACTAAGTATTTTCTTATCCAAGGCATAGATTACCTTAACTATTAACACCACTAGGTCGATGTCAATGCTGGTGGACGTTTCGACCCCGATGGTATCACCAGCCCAGTAGTCAGCACTTTGGTGTTATAATCCTGGTACCTTTGATAACTATTGACATGAATATCAATAATGTAGTCATTTTTATAAATGTCCAGTTTACAAAACTTTGAATTTTTCGAAAAAACTAAGGATTTTCTTATCCATGACATAGATTACCTTAGCCGTATTTGGCACAACTTTTTTGGCATTTTGGATCCTCAATGGTCTTCAACTTTGAACTTGCTTGGCTTTGTAACTATTTTGGTATGAGCGTCACTGATGAGTCCTATGTAGACGAAAAACGCTTCTGGCGTACTAAATAATAATATGGTACCTTTGATAACTATTAACACCACTGGGTCGATGACGTTTCGTCCCCGAGAATATCACCAGCCCAGTAGTCACCACTTCGGTGTTGACATGAATATCAATTATTTGGTAATTTTACAAATTTCGAGTCCGGTTTACTAAACTTTGAACTTTTCGAAAAATTAAGGATTTTCTTATCCCAGGCAAAGTCTAAGATTACCTTAGTCGTATATTTGGCACAACTTTTTTGGAATTTTGGATCGTACATGAGTCTTATATTGACGAAACGCGTGTACTAAATTAAAATCCTGGTACCTTTGATAACAATTGGTAAAAAGTAGCCGTTGAACAATACTTATGTTGCAATATACAAGAACGAAAGTGCAAATAAAAGTAAATATGTCAAATGGTTAAGTATCACGATAGGAATAAAATGGCGACAATAAAATGAAATTAGACGTTATCAATTTCACTTAAATATTGTCTTCTTTTTCAATAACAGTAAGATACAATTAAGACAAAACCACTGGGGACAATAATAATCATAAGAAAAAAGGACAGGCAACACACGGTAACATAGAAAAAGACGAAAAAAGAACAATAAACAGAAAATTAAAGATTAACAAGAAAAAACAGACTTCATGGTGCCTGCATGGTTCCATCACCTACCATTTTTGCATATAATTGATACAATACAAGGGACATTATATTGGCCAAAATGATGTCTAGCTCTCTCTCTATGTACTATAGATACATTTGCTTGAAAATACACATAAATTTGATATAATCATCATTTAGGGACGAATAAAGCAATCGACTAACGATATAGGTCATTTTGACTAACTTGAAGGATTTTTTTATACTTTCTTTTTTTTAACTTTAATAGTTTTCCAGAATGAAGTCAACATCTCAAAAATATAAAAAAAAAATAGTCAATTAATGTCAATAACTCCTATAAAGAGTTGTCTAACAATTTTGGTGAACAATATGTATGGATCTTAAAGTTTTAATCATATTTGCAGTTGTAATTTTTTTCTTCTTCGAAAACGGTTTTTCCTATGTTCTTTGTTTTATTTTATGCATTGGCAGCCATTTTGGATTGAAGACACTGTCATCAGATACCTCAGTTAACCGAAATTACTATGAGCATATTAAGAGAGTACTTATGCTCACATTACGCTTAATTAAAGAAAATACAAAATAAAACAAAATGACCGTCTTCACAGAAACTGAATTCACAAACCTCTGAATTGTTTAATTATGCCATATGAGCTGCGAGTCAGAATATACAGAAGAAGAATAGAACATCTTAAATGGTTTAACTTGGATTCATTTGATATGTCCCCAGAGCTTCCTCAGCCTTATTTTAGCCATACACCTCGAATTTAACATACACGGTTATATCAATGCCAGAATCTATGACAAAAGAGACGATTTTATTTTTTTTTGCTAATGTGCTATGTCTATATGCCTTTTTATGTTTCTTTTAAAAAAATATGCCAGGGCTCTGTACTTATACATTCCACCATTGGTTATTGTTCTATGGTAAATTTGCGTATTCTTGTCTTTAATGTTTGCTAATATGCTTGGTCTATATACCATTTTGTGCTAATTTGCTGCATATATTTTTGTTTTTATAGTGATTAAGATTGTAACACAATGTTGACTGCTGTATCCCTAGTTTTGACATTTTTTAACTATTATCTCTGTTTTTTTTTCCTCACATCATTGTCAATATAATGCAATTTGATGCGAATGTCATGCAAGTGAGAGGTTAAGCTACGCTAAAGCCAGATTTAATCCACCATTTTCTACGTAAAAAAATGATTGTACCAAGCCAGGAATATGAGAGTTGTTATCAATTAATTTGTTTGATGTGTTTAAGCTTTTGATTTGGCCATTTGATAAGGGACTTTTCTTTTTGAATTTTCCTCGTAGTTCAGTATTTTTGTATTTTTTTTAAATCAAAGTTTCTGGGAAATCCACAAAACAACCATGAATCAGAAACATTGCGTATTTGTTATTATATATATGTTTTCAAGTGCATTTTACCATAAAACCTTTTTCTTGCTTTCAGCAATATACTAAATGTGGAGTTTTTTTATTACCATGTACTATAAAGGACTTCCCCTGAAGATTCAGATACAAAATGATACGTCACAAATAACGACAAAGGCATGTAAATTATATTATTTTGTGCCGCAAAGGAAAAACTAATATCAATGTACATTTGTCTTTTGACAATTCCTCATTATCATGGTATTATTGTCTCCTACTCGGCCATACATCATCTTACTTCATTAATTTTGTATTTTAATGTCAGTTTTGTTTTTATTGTCTTCCATTTGATAGGAAAGTGGAGAAGTTATATAGACGTTTATAGATAATTTATTGGTATTTTGTCATTATATTGGCAGCTGATCGCGCTCAGGAAAGGTAAAAACAAACGCAGTTAGTCTCCCGATGGAAAATTCAATAGAATATTGCTGATGATTACAAACGTATATCATGCTACAATATATTTCTAGACTGAAATAAAAGGAATTGATTGATAGATATCTGTACGTATATGTCCCTAGATGAAGCATCATTTCAGTCCAAAATAGAGTAATGTGACTCAGAATCAGCACTAAATTATATCTAGGTACAAATGAGGATAAATACTTTCGAAAGGTACGAACGATGGTCGAAAAATGGGGGAAATTGTAGCTTTTGAATATAATATTATATTCAAAGATACAAATCATGATGTAAGAAAACTTGAGTTAAACCGTACTATTTGCACAACAATGCAAACAAAACATTACTCTCAACCTTAAATGATTGATTTCATTGTAATTTCATTATATTGACGCTGTTGCTGTTTACTTTTACTTTTTCTGCAAATCCTAATAAAATTCACAAGCAAAAGGCTGCACGAATCTCTGGGTTAATTACTGGATTACATAACCATTTCAAAATGTTACTCCAAAATGTCTAATTCTTAGTGGGGAAGCACACTGCAGTCTTTGGTTTTTACCTTGGCGGCGATCTTCCTTATTTGAGTTTGCTCTCCTACTTTGAGAGTCTACACTGTAAACTAACTGACGCAAACATTTGAAGTATGTAACTTTAAGCTATCTAGCATAACACATAAGCATCTTTCTTCATACTTTTTTTTTAGTTTTCTGTCGTAATTTCTTGGAAATTCTCGGATTTTTTGCATTGGTTGATTTTTTTCTAACAAAATGTGCAACAAATATATATATTTCACTATCACGACTTTGTGATGAATGCATTTTATACACTTTGATAACAGATGTAATTACTGGTAACCCTTGTGTCAGCAACAAAGAGAGGACCATGACAGAACACATCAATAATGTACTGGATAATAGATTCTTTCCTACTAGCCATGTCTAAAGGTTTCAGTATCATAATATGTCATCTTCTACAATAACAAACATATCTGTATATGAAATGATGAGGCCACACACATATCCAAGGTGGGAAAATTTATTTCCATACAAAGACGAACAGACCGTTCATTTTCACGCCTGGACAAATTAACAAAGTAATATATAGCCATCAGACACACTCATACCTTTTTAAAAGACTAAAATGTCTATGTAGAACCATTTATGTAAATATAAAAAAGCTTGCAAGAATGCTAAACATGCGTTTTATATGCTGATAATTGTACATATTTTGACCATAATGGGCCTTCTATTGGTAAAACAACCCCTTTTACCATTTTTCCTTACCTTATATGGACTATGGCAACATATCAAATTTCTAATTCTTAAATAGGGACATAAAGGAGAAGGCATGTCTAGTAACCACTCAACTCCGTCCTACCGCCCGGACAAAAACTTTCGTCACAGCTTTCTATGAAAGGACCGATTTTTTAAATGCAACTTTATGATTTTGAGTTGTAGGAAGTAAGGCACTTTTACATCTGCCGTGCATCCACTTCTTGTTTGCGATAGTTTGGTGTTATATTTAACATTGCAATGGAAGTGAGATGTTTGGATAGCCACAAAACCAGGTTCAACCCACCATCTTTTTCTTAAGATGTCCTGTACCAACTCAGAAAAATGGCAATTGTAATCTTGTAGTTCGTTTCTGTGTGTGTTGCATTGTCGTTTGTTTTTTTGTTGCACTTTAGTATTTCTGTTGTTTTCCTCTTATATTTGATGTGTTTCCCTCAGTTTTAGTTGGTAACCCGAATGTGTTTTCTCTCAATCGATTTATGACTTTCGAACAGCGGTATACTACTGTTGCCTTTATTTGAAACTGTATTACACTCACTGTACATGAAATCGAAATGTTCGTCAACGTTTTCTTGGCATCAGTGAAATAATTAATGTATGCTCCAGTATACATATAACCTCAATCAGTCGCATGCAGCTACGGAAGCCCAGACCCGGTTTTGGTCTTGTTTAGAACCATGCTGACTCATGATATCGATTTCCGTGAGTACAACACGTGATTCCGAATTACCTTTACCAGGCACACTCGAGACTGGAAGTTTGGGAAAGCAAAATATGAATCAATTGATAGCATAAAAAACATAAAGGCCTAAATATAACAACAAAAGCCGTCATTGAATGACTCTTGACTGAGGGTTTTTGTACCGTTTTCCTTGCACGCCATGTGATTTGCAATGTTCGCCTTAGAAGAAAGTTTGGAACACACAATGAATAATTTAATCATAAAAACATAGCATCTGTGAATGTTTATATTTTTCACATTAGTTTGACACCCAAGCATCCATGCAACGTGTATAATACATGAAAGCATGATTACCCTTTATTCTTTATTTAGTACATTACACAAACATCCTATTTATTATTTCAGTCAAGAAATCACGTTTTTTACAGCTAACATACATAAATCAGAAAACGGGGAACAATAAAACACATTTTTCTCCTTTTGTAAATGTATTCGAGATAACTAACAAACTTGTTTCTGTGTAAATTAAGTGTTACAACCTGTAATTACTGTTTGTTAGAAGATCCTCCCGGTTCAGATTTACTGACCAGATTGCCATAAAACTTTGCAGTAATGGCAAAGGGGTGGTGATATAGTACTCATTGTCCTATAATTATATGTCAATACTGTCACTCGATCCGCCCATTGATGATTTGGATGTCAGTCAAATGTGAAACAGGATCTTTCTTTGTGGTATGTATCATTTTAAGGAATCAATGAGCCCGCATACACATTTTATTCGTAATATCAAGTCAGTGCTTTCAAAAATTAGATGATGTTCGAAAAACAATACATCAATCAACAGGCTTTCAGTATTGGAAAATGTATTAATAAAGAGCTTTCTTACCGCACCAAACCCTGCGTATTTGAAAGTCGTTGCTTACGTAATATGTAAAGTAAAACTTAACCGTGAAGAAGTGGGGGCGTAAAGAGCATGATGTCCTTGAAGTACGAACATAGTAAATATTGCTCTATCAATTCAGAAACATGTAAAATATCTTTTAAACAAGAAATAAAATATAAAAACTAAAATGTATTGAGTTATGACATCACAAACGATGTCATTAAAATCTTTGTGTTGGAAAAAGAGTGAAAACGCCTTTGTACTGTAATTGATTTTACAGTTCATGTCCAAGATGATTCCGAATTACCTTTACCAGGCACACTCGAGACTGAAAGTTTGGGAAAGCAAAATCTGAATCAATTGATAGCATAAAAAACATAAAGGCCTAAATATAACATGTCCTAATTAACAAAAAATTAAATTGATCAGAGTGAACATTTTTTGAAATTTCATAGTTTGTCTGTAAATTCCAAACCACAAATTAACGTCATGGTAATAAAACACAGATTGCTACTCCTTCAGGAGGTTTTACTTTTTTTTGGGAGGTTGATGTTTACGCCAAGTGGTTTTATGCTTCCCAACGCTTTACATAAATGACTTTTCCGATGTTTGGATCTCGTTCTTTATATGTTGACATTTGCTTAAGCCTTTGTTTTAATGTCCGTCTTGAGGTATAAAAAGAATATTTAGTTGCGTAGATAGGTACAAGTATATGCAGTTTTGAATGACTTGTAAAAACCAATAAGATTCCTTTTATCTTGTTGTTTGTGTAAATGGATCCAAAACGAGGCGTTGTTGACAATATGTGGTCGTGTCATGCTACTTATGAAATAGATTTGGTTGGAGTTTAGAAAAATGCTTATTAATCTTTCTTGTATGCAAGCAGGAAAAAAAATGATACCACACACCTCTATGATTGATTATATTATGAACAATAATTGTTTGTCTGTTTTTTAATTAATTTGTTTTGATGTTTGCATGCTTCCCCATGCTATATTATCCGGTCTAGGTTTAGACTTACATCATTATACATATAAACCACATTAATTCACTGTCCTCTTCTACAGATGTATAATATATAATACCTTGCCGTCTTGTTCAAGTCGCCTCGTCAATCCTATGGTCCAACAGTTGTCAGGTCATTTTCACATAAATTGTAAATTAATCAATTTAAAAGCCTTTGAAAGTCATAGTTTAACAAATATTACACCGTATATTACGCTTAATCAATGAAGATAAGAGATCATAAATCTATTGTAAAAAGCTTTTTGATAGGATGAGTTATGAGGTAGTCATGAAAAACGATGCCTACTCTTATCACATTTGTTATCCCGAGTTGACGTAATTGAATTTGTCTGGACGGAATTAAAATATACATACTGTATTTTGTCCATGGCATAGAAAAAGGATAAAATATACAATCATATCAGTCGAGGTATATATGTGTTTTTTAATACTATTTCCACAGTAACATAGTTAAAATTGTGCATTACAATAAAATCGAGAAAGGAAATGGGGAATTTGTCAAAGCGACAACAACCCGACCATAGAGCAGACAACAGCCGAAGGCCACCAATGGGTCTTCAATGTAGCGAGAAACTCCCGCAACCGGAGGCGTCCTTCATCTGGCCCCTTAAAAAATGTATACTAGTACAGTGAAAATGGACGTCATACTATTCTCCGAATTTTACACAAGAAACTAAAATTAAAAAGCATACAAGACTAACAAAGGCCAGAGGCTCCTGACTTGGGACAGGCGCAAAATTGCGGCGGGGTTAAACATGTTTATGAGATCACAACCCTCTCCCTATACATCTAGCGTAGACTGAAAGTAAACGCATTTAAACAATACGTACATTAAAATTCAGTTCAAGAGAAGTCCGATGTCAGAAGATGTAACAAAAGAAAATAAAAAAAATGACAATAATACATAAATAACAACAGACTACTAGCAGTTAACTGACATGCATGCTCCAGACCTCAATTAAACTGTTTAAAGATTATGTCTTCATTATATGAATATCAGGCACAATCCCTCCCGTTAGGGGTTTAGTATCATACTACCATAAAATATAAGAGAAGAACATACCCCGTGTCATGCCAAAAACTGTTTTTTTTTTTTTAAATAAATGTGTTTAGTTCCGATGCAAAGACCATATAAGTGAATCAATATTAAAGCCAAAATATACAATCTTTAATGACCTGATAACAGTATCGTAACTATATCCCTTCTTATCAACCTGTATGTTGCGGTACCAGATTTATTTAAAAAAAAAAAGAAAAGAAACCCCGGTCTTAACCTTCTTGACAAAAGTGTATACAGCCATTTATTTTAAGTTTAGATTTGAAATGAAATAAAATAAAAATAAACAAATGTTCAGGATTGAAACTGAATGAAACTACAAAAAAGTGAGTAAAAGAGAGATATAAGGTTTATAATAGAAAAAAGAAATCAAAAGCCCACACACTTTTTTCTGTTTTCTTTTATCTTTTTTGGATTCAAATCTTTTCATTTGGGTGCTATACACCAATGTGACTGCAGCCTAAATACACACTTATAATGGGACTACCATTCGATTGTGATGACGTTCTCATATCAAATTAGTGCAACTAACATTTCTTTCAGCAAAATGATTAACGCAATATTGTATTTCTGAATGAGGATATTAAAATCTTGATATTTTCTAACATTTTAAAAATATAAATGCGAAATTTTTAGCACATAATATTTTCACAAATGCATACTTTTCTAGATCTTAAACACACTCAACATTCATGAAATACACAACTAGGTTCAAAAACACTCACACGTGGCCATATTTGAAAACTACCAAATCAGCGTCATCAGGTACGTCCCTTTTAAATCTAGATGGGAAGTTTTGCAAATACTGTTTTATTAAAAGTTAACATAACAAAAGTTTCTGGGACTTTTAAAGCTGACTATCAGTATGGGCTTTGCTCATTGTTGAAGACCATACGGTGACACATAGATGTTAAATTCTGTGTCATTTTGTCTCTTGTGGAGAGTTGTTTCATTGACAATCATACCTCATCTTCGTTTTCTATATTTCATGTAATTAATATCTATTGCAAAATTACACACATAAGGGTTAAACAATAACAAATAAAATACATATAAGGATACAACAGATATCTGGACCTGACACGGCGTGAGGAAAGCTTCAATCATAATTTTTGCATGCTTTTTGATAAACACACCCTTAAATACTAATGACGAGAACGACAGAAATAGTTGGTTTGAAAGTTACAATGCAATATGAGGTACTCTCTATTTCAAAAAGTAAAATATATATCATCTCAAGCTCTGTCGAAAACACCACGCGCGATACACATTCGGTTTTCCAGCTTTCAATTTACATTTTTTTTTTGTCACAAAATCTTCAGTCTCGTAAGTTTCGAGATTTAACGAGGACATGTACAACATGTTGTTTTTATTGTTCTGGGAAACCATTATACTTTTGTCAACTTCCCTGGGAACAAATGCATGTGTGGAATGGTGAGCTGCTTAAAAATGTAATAAAATCGTCACATAAAATTTAAATATCCATTCATTTGGACAATAAATTTGGCATGTTATTTCATTAGAATGTAAATTATTACCAGGTTAATACTTCTGTCAGGTAGAGAGGCCCTATCGTCTAATAAAATTATGACTTTCCACAAAAATCTACTTGACAAACAAAGACTACTCGACAATGATTTAAGACCTCGTTTAATTTAACAATAATCTCGACAGTATCAAATTGAAAATGCCTCTGGATTGATTTATAACTTACAACGTTAACTTTATATTGTATTGCATAGCCTATTTACACAGCAGTAAATCATGATTAAAATAGAAAATGCACTACGATAGTGAACTGTGTAATACGCAGAACAAAAACAAATTTCATTGCTTATCTGAAGAAACGTTGTTTTAACTGAATTTATTGTTTCATAAATTTTAAATCGAGGCAAATCTGTGACAGTTTAAGTTAACTTGTTGACGTCACTCATTCAGCAAAGGGAAAATGGAAATTAAAACAACACGGGATTTGAAATAAAACAAACTGAATCGGGGAAACACGTAAAACCCTGTTGTTTATGTTCTTTTCAGTGAATAAACATGTTCTATTGTCCAATCTGACATTATCAATTCAGTTTGAATACTTCGGTTTTGTTGCTGATACAGTGATAACCATACTGGAGGCAGTCATTAGATCTACAGATTGTCATTAATTTCACAGAGCAAAAATTGCAATGACGTTTCACCAAAATATATAAAGGAAATGTAAGACAAAAGCTCGTCGATACATGTAAATTACAGTTATAATATAATTTACAATGTCTTGACCTAACAAGCAGAGTTATTTACTGATTCAGCAAAAATTGTCTACTCACATTGCATGCAGTATTCAAATTCAATATTTTCATGTTACTACTCATTAAAAAAAATGTAAAACAGACACACTTTACAAATAAAAAAGTTACCACTTTGCTTTTTTCGTCAGAATCTTACAGTTTTCTTGGAGAGAGTCAGTATACACTTCCAATAATTAAAGAAAAAACCAAAACATCCACAATGAATAATTATCGATACCATAGTCTATTGGGTTCGTGTTGTTTATTCTTTAGTTTTCTATGTTGTGTCGTGGATACTATTGTTTGTCTGTTTGTCCTTTTCATTTTTAGCCATGGCGTTGTCAGTTTATTTTCGATTTATGAGTTTGACTGTCCCTCTGGTATCTTTCGTCCCTCTTTCGTAAACTGGAGATGAAGCTGATGTTCAGTAGTTGTCGTTTGTTGATGTGGTTCATAAGTATTTATCGTTCATCGTTTTTTTATATACATTATATCGTTGGTTTTCCCGTTTGAATGGTTTTTCACTAGTTATTTTGGGGCCCTTTATGGCTTGCTGTTCGGTGTATGCCAATGCTCCTTGTTGAAGACCGTACTTTGACCTATACCTGTTTACTTTTACAAATTGTGACTTGGATTGAGATTTGTCTCATTGGTACATCTTCTTATATCTATGATTCGGATTAACAAACAAAGTAATCTTCAGAGATCTGTAGACCATATTAGTCCTGGAATTCATAACACTATACAGAATAAGGATATGTGGAATGATTGCCAATGAATTATCTAGTATCCACCAAAAACAATAATAAGATGTTAGGAACTATAGGTCACCGTACGGCCTTTTCCATTTTAGAATGGTGGTAGCAAGACTTGCACCCAAACACATTCAACTTAAAAGTCAGTATTGAACGATACATTTTACTATTAACTATTAAAACAATATTCAGAAGATTCAATATTATCATACTTATTTGGTATGCTTACAACTAAGCACTTTTTCACAAGGAGCTAATATTCTGCCGGATTCACTTTGCTTTTAATGAAGAGTAGATATCGGAACATAAACCACTTCATTAATATTGTTCCCCTCAACACAACCCTTAAGCGAAAAATTTTGACGATTTAACATGGCTTTAGACTGATATAAAGGAGTAGGGGCAATAAGGCCCGTATTCGGCCCAAAAATTACTGCAAATTTAAAAGTTATCAACCTCAGATTTCAACTACACATCACTCGTTTAATAGGTAAGCTGCTGGACTGCTTGTCTTCAAAGATATCATCAGAAAAATAGGCGGTCTTCGATACTGTTATGATTTATAACATGTTTTTTTTTTAAATTCTCTGTCAAAAACCCTAACTTTTTGCAATGATTACCTCAGGCAAAGATGATCTTTCGGAAATTTTACAATTATTTTTAGTAAATACTAGTATTTAATAATTAATGAGAAATATTTAATACGTTTTACGTTTGAAATCACCTACATCAACGCTGAATGGATTAATTATAGTAAGAATATGTTTTCGACGGGATTTCTTTTTAGAAATTACGTCCAATTTCTCATGCATGATTTAGCTAACCAGGGAATATATTCATAAAAACCGAGTAGCATCAGAACAGAAGACTTATGGTAACAATGTATTTGAGCAACTTTTCAGGTATTCAAAACTTCTTCCTAGAATTAGATTTCTCATTTCCTCAAATTTTAGAGGATAAAGTTTGTATCGGAAAACACTTATTACATAGACTTCTGATATCTTGAAAACACAGAATCAAGAAGCATGCAGACAGAGGCCTGATTAGATACTTTCAGTTTCCATCTGCGGTAAGTTAATCATTATATATTATGAAAATCAATGATTTATTAGGAAAGGCTGGATGGCAATTGGGAAGACCACTGACGCTGGGGAGACAAAAAACAGCCATGAATACACTGGTAAAGGTTACCCTGGATTAGAAGTCCAATTCTATAAAAAAAAGTTATTCCTTTAAGGGATTTATAGCGGGATAAAACCTGTTTTACATCTAAGTTTGTTAGCTTGAAATTGACACTAATAAACAAATATAGAAAAAAAACCCCGCTAAATGATTCGAAAGGGGAGTCCACGACAAAACCTATTATTTTAGATTTTCTTTTGATTATATATAGCAATAGTTCATGTTTAAGGTTTTGGCAATCGGTATTATACACCTGTATACGTTCTTTGATCACATGAAATAATAAGAAAGAGAGAAGGCTTGTTTGGAAATTCAGCATACAATTCCACAACTATATTAATCAAAGAGCTGATAGCTCTGAGGTGGTAGAAGGTGAATAAAAGGTTACTTGAATAACCTTAAAAGCAACCCCACTAACCCAGCCTGCTTTGTTCCATTATCGTTATGACATATTTTTTTCTTCAAACAAGAATGTGTCATAAATACATGGATTTCCCATCCGTACAATCATTTTCTATGTTCAATGGACCGTGAAAAGTAGGTAAAATCTTTAATTTGGCAGTAAAATTAGAAAGATCATATCATTAACAACACATGACTTTTGTGTACTAAGTTTCAAGTTGATTGAATTTCAACTTCATCAAAAACTACCTCAACCATAAACTTTAACCTGAAGCAGGACGGACTGACAGACCAGAAAACATAATGCCCATAAATGGGGCATAAAGATAGTAAGACTTGTTACATACCTGCCAACTTTTGAAAGTTCCCATGTGGGTTTTTAGTGCGCGACAACAATTTTCAAGGTTACAATTTTTAGCAAAGTATTTTGCACGATCTGGATTGTCTAGAAAAGGTGTCATATTTGTATGATAAGGTTACTTGCCTTTTTCTTAAGTCTGTTTGCATGATTCTAGTTATTAAATCAGTAAAAAGATGAACATGGACATGTAGCTAGCAGAGCAGGATTTATTTTCTTGTGCAAGAAAATATGATGCTTGTTGAATTTTTCAATTTTGAATTATGCACGAAGATGGACCTTTTACAGGTTGGGAACAACACTCCAAATGAGGGGTAACCCTAGTCCAAATAATTATGACAGGCTTGTCAGACGTCATAATTATTTGGACTATGGTAACACTCATTGGAAGAAAATAACAACCCACTGTAAAAAATGAGAAGCTTTATATTCATATTATTTGATGAAACTTTCCACAAGAACTATGCATCTATCAAGTATTGAATGGTCAAAACATGTCAAAAGAATTTTGTGATATTTCTAAACTTTTATTAATTTGACCCATCATTTAAAAAAGTTATTCCAAATATAATGAATTTTCCCATTTTTGAGTTAAAAATCTTAAAAATTTTCTTTCTTTTTTTCAACAGTAAAATGACCCCTTATTTTAGGGACAGTCCTTCATTTAAGGGACACCACTCAAACAACCTGTTTGTTGGTCTTTGTGAAAAAAGAATAGTACATTGTGCTTTAAATGATTTAATTGAATACAAAAATAACGTATTATGTCAATAAATTAGTGAAAAAACTACTATTCAGTATTATCTTTATGGTGGTACTGCATCATTGAATTTTTTCAATCATCCATGTTTTTATCCTTAAGCTGTGCAAGAACACTCTTTGCAGATGAAAATTCACCTGCGGCAGTGCCATGTCCTAAATGAAAACAACAAAGTTCAAAATCTAGCATGTTAGAATAATCTCCAGAGAAAACGTTTTTGATTGGCTTATTAATTTGATCATGAGAAACACAGAATTTGATTGGCTGAACACGATTGTTTTACCTTGTGAACACAATAAGGAACAGATGATTTTCACTAAATCGTGTTTTAGAGATTGTTTTAACGATACTTTTAATATAAATATTTTTTTAATAAATGCAAGGACGTATTATAAAATGTCCTTGATAAGAGTGAAGAGAATGAACACAGGGCGAACGTACTATATGGTTGATCTAACTCAGGACGAACATGTAAATAGGGCGAGTCGACCCGATACCAAATTTACGCATGCGCACTACAAATATCTACATTAAAATCATCCGGTTACAAGTAAACAAACAACGTTCATGTAGATGAGATGAAATCTAATAATTTATCTATAAATAAAAGGGTACATATGTAAGATAGTGATTGTTTTTCTTTTTCTTAATTTACAAATTAAATGATTCAGATGCTTAATCATGAGTAAAATAGATGTCAAGAATCGGGAGTTGTTACGAAATTGTAATGCACAGAAATGGATGCGGCATACGGAGGCTCCATGATTTTAAAGTCGGCACCATAGGTCTTCAGAAGACTTGAAGTCATCTTCCACCAAAAACCAATATTTCTTAGATATATTATTTATGCCATTGTGATTCATGGGATTTGCGTCTTATAATATTCTCCTATCACATATATATTTTTTTTGGTAAACTATGCAATTGGATATATTTAATCAAAAGTCAGTTTTGCTTCTTCTGATGGAATAAACTATGACAATATCAAGGAAGATGACAATATCAAAGAAATAACAATATCAAAAGATTTCAGTATTACACATGCGGTTTTACAAATAGCGACTTTTGCAGTGGTTCGTGATAACTTCTTGGTTCTGTTTAGCCAGTAGATAAATAGTTAATCTATGTACGATGCTCTTTACCGACATTAAACTTTGATTTTTTTCTCAGGCAGCAGTAAAAAGGACTCTATAGATAATGCCTGGTATCATTGCTCACATTTGAATTTACATAGGTAACAGTTAAAGGAGTTCTAAAGATGTTTCTAGATACTAACATCACCAGTTTATATTCAGTCCAGTACTCAGTAACAGAACACGTAAAGATGATATGTTGTACGAACACACATATGTTGATTCTGCTTGGGAGGCATTTACAGCCTTTTGATTTTCTATGTTATGATTTACGTGTTATTGTTTGTCTGTTTGTCTTTTTCTTTTTAGCCGTGGTGTTTATATTCGACTTACGAGTTTGTCCCTTTTGTATCTTCTTCCTCTATTTTACAGTAAGGTTGATTGTTGCTGATGTAAACCAACATTAAACAATTAGTGACGGCAATCAGATCTGGATTATAATATTGTAAAGATTTACTTAAGATTTGTCAGAAATTACACTGGCCAACAATTTAAGTACTCCGATAATATTGTAGCACAAAAGACATAATAATTTGATATGCTATTCATAGATATAGATCGACAGGTCTATCAACAGACAATTGCTTTTCCATTAAGCGTTGATAACGTGCATGCGTCACATTGCATATTTTTCTAAGTTATACAAGAAAGCAGCGTTACTAACGGTTATATCTGATGTTTGAATTTTTTTCTAATATGTTATTTTGATGCACTTTTCCTTTTGCTGTTTATTGTAATGCATATTTCTTTTTTGTAAGTATCTTTATGCATTTTGATAAGTTTTTCAGTCTCTTGTTTCATGTTGAGATAAACAGTACAGAGTTATCCTTTGTTTTTGTAAGGATGCAAATTCCAAGGGAAATTCTACAAAGTAAAATGTCTATAAAATCTAACAAAATAAAATGTTAAACTATATCAATAAAACAAACAAATGGAAAACAACTGTCATATAACTGACTTGTTACAGGGAATTTCTAAAGAAAATGTGGCATACTGTAAAACATGGTATGGTACGATGGTATGGTATGTGTTATGGTATGATGGTATGGTACGTATACCATCATACCATGGTATGCATGAATGGTACCATGGTATGGTATGATGGTATGGTACAAATTACTATACCATGGTACAAATTATTATACCATGGTATGAAGCATGGTATGGTTTTTCAAAAGAGGAAATTTTGAAAAGTTAATAAGCCTACTCTTAAACAGGATTTTATTAATTATCTGTTTTCTTTTCTTTCTTTTTTGACCTATTCCAAAACAAACTTTTGTTTTCATTGAGAAACAGGAACAAGAATATTTGTTGAAAAAAAAAATGTAAACAAAATATTCATTGGTTTATTTTTTCCAAGACATTTAGAATCAAAACAATTAATTTAGAAAAAAATTGCCCACACACATTTAAAAGCTGAGTCAGTCCTTTAGTTAGGATATTGACATACATTAAGCAAGTTAAGAACTTCATGAAGTTGTTAGCAAAAATTAAAATTGATAAAACCTTGATTTATTCTTACACTTTCCTTGCCACCTAGTAAAACTATCATGCTGAAGTGACCTTGAAATACATTTTAAAGAAACCTATTATTATCTCAATCTGCACAGAAATAGCTGTCACTCTCAGCATGTATTGAAAAAAATGAAATAAAGTTGTTTAATAAAATCTCACATAATAAAAAAAAGACTCATTCCTTGGTTGAAATTGTGTATTAACTTCCATAATGCACATTATTTTTACATATAAATGAAGAAAACAAAATACACTCTACAACATGTGGTATATATCTATCAACTAACCTAGTATTATATTAGTGACAGTTTAATTTCCACACAGGATATTCATTCACCTTTCATTCACATTTTTAGTGGAATTTCTTGGCCATAGATGTAGACAGAATATGCAACTGTTTAAAGTGTTATATTTCAAAACAATATAAAAGTTGACCATTGACAGAAGGTTATGCAATACAAATTTAACTACATTATCTAGATTATAATCAAAAGATATGCAGTACTTCCCAAAATATCAAAAAATAATTGATAGCAATTTGCCACGTTTCAGAACAGGACATTATATTTATCTTATCTTAACTAAATAGTTATCTGAGATGTTTAATTGAGTTTTCTCTTGTTTTCTGTTCACAGCTTTATACATGTAAGTGATAGTCTATCTGGTTTGTCTACATCTATTTTGTAAAATATTATTTTCATAAATAAAACAGATACATAAGGTCAACAAATTAAAAAAAAATCATATTTCATATTACCTAAACTAATTTTTCAAAATTTCCTACTTCAAAAAATCATACCATGCTTCATACCATCAAGTTACACCATGGTATAATAATGTGTACCATGGTATAGGAATTTCGTACCATGGTATAGGAATTTGTACCATACCATCATACCATACCATGGTACCATTCATACATACCATGGTATGATGGTATTCGTACCATACCATCATACCATAACACATACCATACCATCGTACCATACCATGTTTTACAGTATGCCAGAAAATGTTGGGTTAAACCTGGTTTTGAATGTAGCTTTAACCACCCACTTGTATGACAGGTGTTAATAGTTGTTTCGTTATATTGACAATATTGGGTGAGCGACCCAAACAGACATACTTGGTTGATATGACAATACTAACAATAACAAGAGAGCCCTACATAACATTTTGAAAATATATTTGGAAGAACCAAGAAGCGATAATATAATCAGTCAAGGAAAATAAAGGCACAAATTGTAGCAAGTATAAAAATTTACTACTATCATAATAAATAGAAAAGGATTTTGTTTTGACATTTTTTTCAACGCACTATGTAATGATTAATTTTCCATGGTATTCTTTATATATTTATGACTGCATAAATTTTCAAGTATACATTATCGTTCCAATCTTTATAAAAACAAAATTATTTATAGGCAAAAAATGCTGAGAATGAATCAGATCATAAATTAGCCCTTGTGGTAATCAAATTTGAATTTTATCGACATCATAGCATGATTTAAATCAAATTGCCTTCGTTCTCGGTCGTGATTTATCTAATATGATTATGCATCTCTAACGATAAATCTTTTTCTTTCCTTTAAATCGGTGGCTTTTCCCAGATATATTGCCCATGTTCTGATCTCCTGACAAAAGATAGGAAATCAATGCTATAATTTCAGTTTCATCTCGCTGAAATAAATGACGATCTGACATATAGCAGTAATAAATATGGGTGAATTATCTTGGTTTTGACCTGATAGAGTTAAGATGAACAGGCGAGTTGGTTATGCTGTCAATACAAAATCATATATCATTGTTCTTCATCAATCTGTATTCACTGGTAAGGAAATGAACTTAGCTTCTAAAATTTCCACCATAAATGATGTATTATTTATGAGTTTGCAATTCTAGAGTGCACTTTCTGCTGCGAAAGGGTTCAATTAAAGTAAGATAGATGAACAGGATTATTTTTTCGACAGCTGCATCATACGTTATTGTAACCCTCATGTGATGAAACAAGTATTCATTTCAGTTCTAATAAGGTTTCGTTGTCAAAGACTTGATGTTTGATACCTTTATTTATATAAAACTAAAAATTAATTACATTAATTATTCTTGTAAGGGGCTAACCATCTAATTGAACAAGGAAAGGAGTTCCTGGTTAAAAATAAAATAATTATATTTTAAAATATCGACTTTATTTTATTTAAGTTTATATTCATGTGAACAAAAACAACCAATTTTTGGGGTTGGAGATATGAAGTATCTTTATTGCCTGATATAGAGAATGAATTCTATAGGGTAAAACTTCTCAATTATAGATTTAATTTTTTCTAAGAATCGATAGTTTTTAAATATTTATCTACATTGTAGATTATTTTAACCCTAGTCTTAAAACCAGGGTTTACCCACCATTTTCTTCGGTATAATACCTGTACTAAAACAAGAATATGGCAGTTGTATTTTATTTTATTTGTTCCGATGATTGATAACATTTGATTTTGTCAGTTGTTGTGGACTTCTACTTTTTGAATTTGCCCTGGTATTTTAGTTATACTTTTTTATATGCACATGAATCGGGGTTGTCTTCTAATACATCTAACACGCTTCTTATGTATACGTCTTTACATTTCTTTTCAGTCTGGGTTTAATATCGGAAGAAGTTTGCGTCCGTAGTAAAATTATTAAAAGGTATGAAGAGACTTTTGATAGATTTGTGCAACATTTTTCAACAACAGTCTTGTCTATATTGTTGTCATATTCAGAGGATGGTGAATACACTACCTTGTAATGGGACCTTATCTATATCGACTTGATTTCAAATTATATTCTATGCTAAGACATTAGAGACCATATTGTGCTATACAACAGATATTACAGATGGTATCAGACAGATGAATATTACATCAAACAGAAAATCCAAATTGATATCATGTCATATTTCAAATAATTGTCATTTTAATAATCGGCAATACTGCATCTAAATGAACATTAAATGTCATCTATTGTCATTAATAGAGAATTTACAATAAAATATCCAATTTTAAATGAATGTCTGGCAGAAAGTTTTATTTGTGATACCTGAGATATATCATTGATGTCTTGTCATTCAAATCTAACGTTATTGGTCTTCCGTGAAAAATGAAATAAAGCGTCACATTGAAAATGTCTCACCTGTAGATTAATCAATCGAATACCTGACTTAATTTATATCTTTTACATTACCACCAGTACAGGTTTACTGTTGCGTGATGCATACACTTGTGAAGTATGAAATAAAAGTTGCATCGATTCTGTTATAGAACAAATGAAAAAATTGGAGGTAAAAGACATATACGACAATGAAATAGCCACCAAACGACATTAAAAGGCATTTGGAGGTCAACATCAAATCTTCAACACTAGAAAGTGTTAAATGGCCACAGTGTAGAAAGAAAGCAGAAGTAATAATAGTTAAAGGTACCATTTTTATTGTACCAGATGCACATTTGGACATAAACGTCCTTTGTTTATGCTCATCGAAACTAAACTATTTCAAGACTTAATACAAGATCCTCTTTTAAGCGAGTTTATACATACCTTGTGGAAATGCTGATATCATTATCTCTGTATTCAGTGGTTTGGAACGGATTTTATTTATAAAAACTGTTTCGAAATTAAATAGTGATGAAAATTTCAAAAATTAGGGATTAAGATTCCAATACTTCCAAAAACAAAAAGAATTTAAGCAAGACAATCACTGACTATGTTCCTTAATTCTGACAGGCAACATGTAATATATTGTGAAACAATATACTTATATTGTTTATCAAATTCATATTATCGACCCAATTAATAGAAAAGTTACTAAGATGAAATTGAGAATGAAAATGGGGAATGTGTCAAAGACACAACAACCCGACCGTAGAAAAAACAACAACAGAGGGTCACCAATAGGTCTTCAGTGTAGCGAGAAATTCCCTCACCCGGAGGCGTCCCTCAGCTGGCTCCTAAACAAATAAATACTAGTTCAGTGATAATGAACGCCATACTAATTTCCAAATTGTACACAAGAAACTAAAATTAAAATAATACAAGACCAACAAAGGTCAGAGGCTCCTGACTTGGGACAGGCGCAAAAATGCGGCGGGGTTAAACATGTTTATGAGATCTCAACCCTCCCCCTATAACTCTAGCCAATGTAGAAAAGTAAACGCATAACAATACGTACATTTAAAATTCAGTTCAAGAGAAGTCCGAGTCTGATGTCAGAAGATGCAACCAAAGAAAATAAACAAAATGACAATAATACATAAATAACAACAGACTACTGGCAGTTTACTGACATGCCAGCTCCAGACTTCAATTAAACTGATTGAAAGAATATGATTTCATCATATGAATATCAGGTACAATCCTACCCGTTAGGGGTTTAGTATCATACCACCATAACATATATGAGAAGAACATAACCCGTGTTATAAATGTGTTTAGTTCCGATGCAAAGACCCTATAAGTGAATCAATATTAACGCCAAAATATGCAATCTTTAATGACCTGACAACAGTATGAACATATGCCAAAAAATAAAAAGAGCAATCAACTCTCTGAAATTAAAATTGAAAACGACAAAGCACAATTCATACTTAAACATAATATCCAATGATATCACACATAAGAAAGCCACAGACCAACAAGAACTTATTTTGATTTCTGATGAGACTTTTATTCCTATTTGATGACCAAAATACTAGAATACTTTCATTGGAATCAGAGTAACAGATTTGAAATCATAATATATACTGGAGCTTAATGATGA
The DNA here is from genome assembly GCF_965363235.1 of Mytilus galloprovincialis. Taxonomy (NCBI): domain Eukaryota; kingdom Metazoa; phylum Mollusca; class Bivalvia; order Mytilida; family Mytilidae; genus Mytilus; species Mytilus galloprovincialis. The sequence continues at coordinate 69,207,483 of NC_134846.1, forward strand.
GCCTAACGAGAATGGGTTCGGGTTTAATCAGCATTCGAAAATCTGCCAGAAACCAGCGTTCAAGTCAAAAACAGGAAAAATATTAATATTATGAAAACTCATTCTATCTTTTTTTTTTTAAATTTCCCTTGAATACAGAAATGTATAACCCTTTCTATTTGAAAAAAACCAAAATGCAATTCAAGAATGTAATTTTGTTTTCAATATAATCTGTTATTTCCAACTTTGATATTGTCAATAACACTGCAAGTTCTAAGAAGTGTGAAAATTCAAGACTTCCATGTTTGTACAGGACGATGTATATTGTCCGAGGTAAAGAGTGGATGATTTTTCTAACTAAATATTATTCAGTCACTAAATTTAACTGACATAAATGTTGAAACGTCATCGGTGACTTTCATTCAGCTTACTGTTGATACATAGCACAGAAAGGAGAAAGTGTATAAACTCACTCTTACTGAAACCATGCCACTTTCTGTTTTTATTCTGATAGTAATCGAAACTAATATTTATACCCCGATAAAAGGTTTTTTTCAACAACACGACATATATTGAATGCGTCCGTAGAGCTTTTCTGGATTTAACTTCATCAGGAATGCTCAAGGCCAAATATTTGAAAGTCAAGGATACGTAAGCACCGCAATCGTTGAAGAGCTCTTAATTAAAAAGTACCTGAAAAAACAAAAATCTGAGTTAATACATCTTTAATAGTTACGTATGTTTGACCGATGTCTATTTGTAATACTCAATATAAAATATCATGATAAGAAGGCGGCTTTTCATTTTTTTTTCTTGAACCTGCTGTTCTGTTGGCTACATTATATATCATCATCATTTACGTATGCAATGTTCGGCAAAGACATGATTATCAAGTTCTATTTCAAAATTCCTCGTTGATAAATCAAGAAACTATTGATAAAATAAAGTTCCAACTTAATCAGAAGAGTCAACTTTAGATAAAATTTGGTCATTAAACTTCGAACGTTTCTACATTTATATACGTCACTGGCTTTCAAATGGTTAGGTTATTGTGTTTCCGATCAAAGTAAATCCATAAAAGCCTGTTTTTTTTGTGTGTATATCCTTAGATTGATATGAAATAAATATAAAACTAGGGAAGTGTTGAGATTTCCGAATTTATGTGAACCCCGTCATATTTTTCAGAACAAACAAACAAAATAAAATGCACATATACAGAAAAAAAACCAATAACCAGAATTCGAAATAATCCGATCACTATTGTTTCTTTAAAGTCACTAATGGCGACACAATGTCCAATGTGCTTTAAAAAGATATCTCAGATTTCGAAATGATGTTGAAATGACTACTTGTTTATTTGCCCTTCATGACGAACACTATAACATTGCTGGTAGATCATAATTACTATAATGTCAATCTGTCATTTTACCGCCATGTTTTGCATATCAGCACCGCTGTGGGTGCTCCCGTTATCGGAGTTATGATCCAATATTGTACAGCTTGTATGATGGTAGGGAAGATAACAAAATGCATATGACATTCCATCTGATTAAAGTAGAGTCTAGTATCGTCTATAACTCATCTCTAACTTCACAATTCTTTTGATCATTGGTCCAAGAAGTCATACAACATATGCAATTTGACATGAATTATGTAACAAATCACAAAGACTAACAGCATTAGTTATAGTTATTAAATTTGTTATAATTGACATAATTTTTTGATGATATATCCATTTCTTATAATGAGACTGTTTATCTATGATAAAATCACATTAGTTGACAATGAAGAACAATATTTCTGACAAGGATTGTGTTTTATAGAACTGAGATATGCATTATAGCGCAGTGGGATTTGGAATGTACGCTTGAGAATTATCTGTCGTGTTTATATATGTCCGCTATATAACAAAGCTATTTCTGTGTATACAGATCATATAAATGTTATGCATGTCGCGAATGAAGTGAAAAATGAATATAAAAATGTTGTCCTTGTTCTCTACTAGACACATACCATTGATATTTAGTGTGTGTCTGTATGTGGGTGTGTGGGGGAGAGGGTCAGAGGCAGGGGCAGGGGCAGGAACAAGAGCATTTTACTCTTAACAAATTTGATTTATCAACTTAGATATAAAAAATCAATAACATTGCCCAACATAGCAGCATTATATCTTCGAAACCAGGTTTACAATTTTGTACGCCAAATAAACGTTCCGCCAACAAAAATACTCACCAATGACGCTCGAATCTAAAAGGTTATAAGTCCTTATGAAAACGAAGTTGATGAGCATAAGGCAGCAACCATTTGATTTTCTGCGGGGGGGGGCTATGGTTTTTTTTTCTGGACAAATTTTTTCGCGACAAGTCGAAAACAATTTTTTTCTTTCAATTTTAGCATTACATATAGTGGCAGCTGAGGGTGAAACAAACAATTTTTTTTTTCTCAGGATCAAAAACAAATTATTTTTTTCTCCAAAAACTGGAAACAAACTTTTTTTTCCAAAAAAAACCATAGCCCCCCCCCCCCCCCCCCCCCCAGAAAATCAAATGGTTGGTGCCTAACACTTCACCTGCGTATAGAGTATCTTTCCTGTCGTGCTTTGTTGTCTTTATATTTTGGTCTTACGACTTTTGACGTGACTCGGTATGCTATTTATGCAGTTTGGAAGTACCTGATGCAAGTGGCCATTAGGGGCAATTCAGACGCAATATGGGTTGACATTTTTACAATGCCATTTTGTTTACCCTTGTATTTTACTGAAGTTGTACACTACTGAGAAGGTGTGTGATATGCATAATCAACTACAAAACTGTTTTTAACATCATAATAGTCAATATCAATTTTTACAGTCAACTACAAAAATGCTTTTGCTGGTGTCATTGTCACAAATCAAAACCAACTACAAACTGCAACACTTTTTGTGTTTACACAATTTAGGCGGCAGAATCTGAATTATTGTCCTGTTTGGGATGCTCACACAATTCAGTCATTATAACGGAAATATAAACAACTGTCATTCAAGCGAGAGGTTGAGATAGCTATAAAGCAAGTGTTAGTCACCATTTTCCTCGGAAAATCCAAGCACCAAGTTAGGGATATGATTGTTGTTTTTACTCGTTCAGATTGAAAACGTTTGATTTTATCCGTTTTAGATGAACATCATTTTGATTTACATTGAGTTCAGTATTGTTGTTATGCGTTTTAGTAAACCATCAAATTGCTAAACGTGTTAAATAGCAAATATAATACTATACCCGTTTACATAAAGTACATTATTATACTAACCAAAGCTTATTAAGTCGATCATGTTGAGTAAGATTTTAAGATAGTATCCCGAAACAAAATTAATTAAGATTAAAATCATAGCCAGTTGACATGGTCATAATCTAGTCATTAAAACTGAATAATTTGAATTACCCAATCCAAAGTTTTTTTAACTGATACATACACTCAATTAAATATGCAGCATTCAACAGTCATTTGAACAAAAGTCGAGTTGACCCAACACGAACCTTAAATTTTTACATGTTTAGAAATGCGATATTCTGAGACAATAAATATCACTCAAACGCATTTGCAATCCGTCAGACAATTGAATAATTACAAGAAATTAGTTAAATAGTTTGATTTTTATCTTCGACAGTCCCATTTATTTTTTCCGGTCGAACAATATGCAAGTTCATTCTCGTGAACTTTATTTCAGAGATACCTTTAAATGGTATTATATAATCATTTTTTCAATCTTTCACATTGCTAAAATTATTAATGTTTGTCACGTTATAGACAAACATAAATATTTTAATATATAGCTTACTATGAAATTATTTTTATTGTAAAATACTGCTTCAATTATTAACAGAACTTTTCTGAAGCTAAGTGATTGAAATGTTGTACCTTTTCATATTCGTTCTAATAAATATAAATTAAGATCTCAATGAAATAAAGTCAATGTAATAAGTCGAAAATATAAATTGCCTGATTAATAACCAATAATAATAAAAGAAGAAGTTATGATAAAACAACTTTTCAGTCCCTTGAATTTGAAAGACAAAATCCTTAGTTTCTATGTATTTATCAAATATACATCCCTGACTTTTAAATTTTTAGGATTGATGAAGGTAAATCCAGAAAAGCGATTCGGGCGCACGAAAGTAATAAAGTGTTATTATTATGTACTAGCACTGGGTCGATACCTATACTGGTGTACTGTTGTTCCCGACAGTATCATCAGTTGTAAGTGTTTTGATATATACCATAATTTTCTCGTTGATAAATTAAGACATTATTTAGAATCTACGGTTCCAACTCCGCAGGCAAGCAATTTACCTCATTTAATATGGTTATTATTTTTAAGTCCCTTCTGGTCACATAGCTCGTAGCGTTTAAACGACTTTATACTTTCCTGCTTATAAAATGTTAAGGTTTAATCGTACCTGAAGATGGTTAATCCAGAAAAGCATTGCGTACGAACAAAATGTACATAAGGCTATTTTTATAAGAAAGTTCAGTACCTCTGTATACATGAATTAATAAAACCTCCCCGCTCTAAAATAACAACAAGCTTCAGGTGCTCACAAGACTTGTGTCTGTCTGATAGCAGCATCATTTAGATTTATCACTCTAAATCTTGACTTTTAAAGTCTTTACTAGTATTTTTTGTTTTCAGGGGTGGCGTTTGTTCTTTCGTTGTAGTGTTTGTTGTTACTGGTTACTTTGTTTTTCTTTTTATTAACCACTTTCTCCCGTTAATGATGTTTCACTTGTTAGACAATGATCGTTGGAAAAGAAAGAAGACACCACTAAACCGTGTCCATGATGTATAGTTATTCTACATAGATGCAAAGAATAACTATCATTAGATCAATGGTTCAATCCTGGTTTTCATATTCAGTAACTTACTGACAGTCGTTGTTTTCCTCTTATAGTTGATGTGTTTCCCTCGGTTTTAGTTTGTAACCCGGATTTGTTTTCTCTCTAGCGATTTGTGAGTATAGAAACAAGCGGCATACCACTGTTGCCTTAATTTATTTAATAAATGAGTGAAAACTGTTCACCGTGTATATAAAAATTTGGACGATTAGAGAATGTATGCGATGATGTTTAAAGAAAACATAGAACGCAAAAATGAAATAAAAACTGAAAGTGATATAATTTGTCTTATATTGTCCCGTATTCGGCTCTCGTCTATGCTTTTACATGATACGGACATATGCATTGCATATAGAATCTTTGAAATCAGTCATCCTTCATAATGTGCAGATTTATCCGTGTTGGTAGTGTCTTAATCAATCAATGCCTTAGTTTTGTGTAAGTCATAATCGGCAAACTCTACGAGTAAACGTGGTACAACTGCTTTTTATTGATATATATTAATTTGAGTTCATCAATGTACACTGACACAGTAGTAGGATATGTTCACACATGTGATTCTCAAATAAGAGGATGTCATAGGATTGCAAAACAGACAATTGTCTACCATAGTTCAAATGACTTCGATGTAAGCAACTATATGTCACTATATGGCTACTAACAATGAACAAATTCCATAAGCTTAAGAAAGGCCCGACATGACAACATGTGAATCAATTCAAACCAGAAGACATACAGATCCTAACAAAAATAAAATATTACATGAGCAACACGACGGATACAGGATCTGCTTACTCTTCAAGAGCACCTGAGATCACTCCCGGTTGTTTGTGGGAGTCGTCTTGCTCATTCGTATTTTTTGGGGGGAGAAGGGATGTACTGAGTTGTCGATTGATGATTTTTGACATGGTTTTATCGGCTAACTGTGTAACCCTCTTAAAATAAAGTATTGTTGTTGTTGTTATTGTTTGTTTTCGATTTGTGATTTTGAATAAACTCTCGTATTTTTCGCCTCTCTATTTAGGGGCCGCAATTTACGACAATTATTGAAGATATGCTTGTGCCATGACACATGACATGCAAAAACTAGTTTTAAGCCAATTATATACTAAAATAAAAGATGCTCTCCCGATACGAGTATCAATAAGTACATATCCAATGATTTAGTATAAGTCATAAACACCCTGAGAAATACATGATCTTGTGCAATGTCAAAACATAAGTACATAGTACCGTCAGTTCTTCAAAATAAAAAATGTGTTTCGTTCCTTCCCTATATTACAATTCATGATAAATAAACTGGCATCCACGCAATGCACTTACATTCATTCTAAATTAGATTATTAAAGAGAATAAGGTAAGATGTCGGTATGTTTTTAGACCGTGAATGATGTGCACGTCAAGCATTTTTTATCTGTCTGTAAATAAATAACGTAAGCCTGCATATTGTTGCAACATACATCGTGAAATCTTATAACACATCGAACGCTTTCCATCAGTGTCAGAAAAAACATCTTCTCTGGCATTGAAAGACGTCTGATAAAATTAACAACACTGCTGATGAAATATACAATTATATGATTGACAGTTTGAGGGCTAAGTACGTTCTGATCAAACGTTAAGACAAATACGATTTATCTGTTTTTGATCCTACGGATGTGTATTGTGGGGTCTGTTAAACTTCTTATAATACTTTTGATGTTTGTAACGAAAATCTGGAGAGTTCTTTGATTGACGTCAAGCACAAACCAAATGATTAACAACACGTTTCCCATGTCAACCTACCAGTAGCTTTGATGATGATGATTTATTCCCATTTACTGTATTAGCTGGAAATCTTCTCAATACTTGAACAGTAGTAACATAAAAAGTAACATGATGTTAATTATACAAGTCAATCATTTCTTCGGATTCCAATTGTATCCAATAATTAACCATATAGCTAATTAAAGTATACCATTATATTAAGAGGAATAAAAAATAATGCCGAAAAAATGTTTGAGGATTGGTAACAAAAATGATTAGCCTTGTTCGCTAAACTGACATTTGATGAAGTAAAAATATGTAAATTACTGTACAGAATTTGGAGGGAATTCATTATATAAATGCTTTATCAAACTCAGACACATTTACGTACAAGAGGATACTTATTATACATGCTAAATATAGAATAACAAAAAAATAATGGGACGATAGATATATAGATATATAGAATTTCTTATCTAACCTAAATAAGTGAGACTATAAGCATTAAAACATAAATACAATAATTACAATAGAAAAAAAAAAAACAATTTGTAAAAATATGACTACAAATGAACAAATAATGATATTCATCTTCTACTCCAGAACTGCACAAACGACATTCTTCTTTCATGTTAGACCATTTTCCTATTGGGAAAACTCGGAATCTAGTCATTAAGATTGATATCGATTGTTACGTTTTGACCGAGTGTGAATTAACATGACGGGTGATGCAGACGTAGCTGCTTATCCTGTCGATGCACCAGTTTTGCTCCTTTTGGAACTCATTATGTTCCATCAGTGTTTGTGTGTTACCTTGATTTGTCTCCCTTGAATCGATTTCGAGATCTGAACATTGGTAAACAACTGTCCACTTAATTCGGCAAAATAGAATATACAGAGACGTCATGACTCAAATCTACTGAATATAAAGAGAAGGAAACAAGGGCATTTTTCAAGAATGTTAATAATTGAAATCAAGATTAGTGTATCTATACAAATGGTCAGATCCATTTTATAATTGATTGCCCTTTGTAATTAAAACCAAAACATCATGTGTAATATCCAGAACATTAAAAATATGATAGAAGGCTTATATTGAGTTTCATCTGGTGATAAATATTCGTGTTCTGACGTTAAAACTTAATATATACATTATATATTTTGATATATCATAGCAATTACCCAATATTAATCAAAGTGATAGTACCTAAGTGATTTATAATGGTTTACAATAACAAAAACATTCAGTGTCAAAAGAAAATAAAAATGAATTATTGCTTTTAGATAGTGCAGTATATTAATGCAAATTTCTTAATATTTCAATCATAGTCCCTAATGCATTCAAGAGAAATATTTTATGGTTATAGGATCAGGTGCGCGCTAGGTAGAATATAGATTGAGTTAGTATTGCAGTCTATTCATCATAGTGATACATTGCTCAATAAAAGCGATGAGATAGATTAGGATATACCTAGAATATAAATCAGTCGGACGGGAATATGTAAACGTGCCATATACAAATATTTTAGCGTATGTTTGTTCCTTCTGAATATTCTTTAAATATTAGCAATGGGTGATATTACAACTAATCATATAGTCAAAATATGTGAATGATTATGCTGATATCCAACGTCACAAGAATGTTGTTATTGGTATAGGAATAGACCACTAAACGAAAATTACAAGAAATACTACGTTCATCAATGTGTTGTTTTTTTATTTTAAAGATTCAGTTTTCACAACTTTTGTTTTAGACTCGAGTATTTAAAAGATACCATATTGGTTCACTTCGCTTGTTCATCGCAGAAAGCCGTATTTTAATATTTGTATTTTATAGATTTATTTTGTGGCATTCTTCATTTCGAACTTATTTTGAACCTCTAAAATTAAAAGGTACATCATCCCTATTTAACGAATAATCTTAGATTGTTTGTCAATTTGAGGTATTTCAGTACTTAATAAAGGAGTTTTCGTTCGCTTCAATGTTTATATGTGTAACCATAGATCAAAATGTCATGTAAGACACATTACCGTAACACACTAATTGTTTGCTAATAAAGCTTTGTGATGCAACATCAATCAGCTGCACTAAATATAGGTAATAAATAAACAAAAAAAACTTAGGTAATGGCAGTTTGAGTGTTATAAATGATAAGTTTCTTGATTATTTTTGTTGCCGTACTGTCTTTCTAACACATGTACATGACATGATTTATAACTTGTTTAAGCAAATAAGATTTAAAAAAGTGGACAAAAAATGTTTGACATTTTTATGCTTTTTATGTAGAATATTACCAATAACCTTGTCTAATTTGTTATTTCAAATAATTACATATATGAACAAACGTGATATATAGTGTTATTACCATAAATAGTTTCACACGAAAACAGAATATACAACTTATGTATTTCATAAAGATTTCTTCTACTGTTTTTTGTAGCATCCATATTTGGTTAAAGGAATTTTTTTTCTCACAGTTGTCAACATTCTCAGATCGCACATGTTTTAAAGTTGCCCAGATATATACACATGGATTTGGAATAACATCAAAACATTTAGAATATAGTCACGATGGTATCTATATCAAAATAAGACTCGAATGACAGTCATACTGGTAACTGATAAAGTTCTTGATTTACAAACTTTGTCAGATAGTTAATGATTAATATGATAGATGTCCCGTAAAACTGTTTAGAAATTAAAAAAAGTATTAAAATATACTTTAACCCGATTGTTTTACCATATGATCCTAAATATATCAGTGGTCATATTTCGTAAAAGACAAAAACATGTGGTCAACCATCAGGCGATAATACCCTCCAGGGGAGTTTTAATGTATGTTTATCTTTTGAACAGTTAGCTCGTCAAATACATACAACTCATTATCAACCTGTCAAATATATCATTTAAACACAAGACAAGAAGACAGACAAGCATAAATAACTTGATTTTTAATCAGATAAAATCACTCATAAAATACAATTTACACAAAAGGACAAGATATTCAAACTTCAGTAGATCAAGTATGTCATGTGATCTGTCAGTAAGGTGTTGTTCCCATTGTCTTCCGGTTACCAAATGTAAATGTAGCCTCGCTTTGATCCACGACCCGAAAACGAGATCATCTGTATGTTGTACAACTGCATTGAAATTGTGCATATTTGAGGTAGCTTTACAATAGAAATTCGAACCAAACGTAGTTGTGATTACACTTAAGAATTTAAATGTTCATTCTTGCCTATGGAAGGTAAAATGAGTTAATGTGTTAATGAAATATCAAATTAAACAAGTCTTTATTGATTAATAATGGAACCCCTTTGTAGCCGTTAATGACGACAACGTATGCCAGGATTTATAATTAAATAACTATTTGCACATGATTTTATTTAATTATATTATATATATAATTTCATAACTATTTTAGATAACTATTGTCATATTTCTTTTTAATCGTAGCTCAATTTCAAATAGCAAATTACAAATTTAGTGCCAGGCATTTTTAAAATGAGAAGTTCGTATTATTTTTATGATTCTTTACTGTAACCAGATATAAATGTGCAAAAATCGTACGCTTAAAATCCTCAAGAAGATAAAAAAAAATAATCTCGTCAGATCTATGTACGACAGACGTGCGTTTTGCTTACAAAAGATTCATTTGTGACGCTAGAAATCAAAACGATTAAAAAGTAAAAAAAGTACTTGTTCAAAGCAATGAGTACCCGAATATACGCATCAATGTTATACCAGCCACGTCCAATCTGTGTAGTATTTCTATTTGTAACCATCTGATGAGTTTAAGTTTTTTCTCATCACTTGGCGTCCGTCGTCCGTCGTTAACTTTTACAAAAATCTTCTCCTCTGAAACTACTGGGCCAAATTTAACCAAACTTGGCCACAATCATCATTGGGGTATCTAGTTTAAAAAATGTGTCCGGTGACCCCGCTTACCAACCAAGATGGCCGTCATGGCTAAAAATAGAACATAGGGGTAAAATGCAGTTTTTGGCTTATAACTCAAAAACCAAAGCATTTAGAGCAAATCTGACATGGGGGTAAAATTGTTTTTCAGGTCAAGATCTATCTGCCCTGACATTTTCAGATGGATCGGACAACCCGTTGTTAGGTTGCTGCCTCTGAATTGGTAATTTTAGGGAAATTTTGCTGTTTTTTGTTATTATCTTGAATATTATTATAGATAGAGATAAACTGTAAACATCAATAATGTACAGCAAAGTAAGACCTAAAAATAAGTCAACATGACCAAAATGGTCAGTTGACCCCCTAAGGAGTTATTGTCCTTTATAGTCAATTTTTAACAATTTTCATAAAATTTGTTAATTTTTACTAACATTTTCCACTGAAACTACTGGGCCAAGTTCATTATAGATAGAAATAATTGTAAGCAGCAAGAATGTTCAGTAAAGTAAGATGTACAAACACATCACCATCACCAAAACACAATTTTGTCATGAATCCATCTGTGTCCTTTGTTTCATATTCACATACACCAAGGTGAGCGACACAGGCTCTTTAGAGCCTCTAGTTTGTAAATAAATTAGGCCGTTATTTTTCTCGTTTGAATTAATTTACATTTGTCATTTCTGTGCCTTTTAAAGCTGACCATACGGTATAGGCTTTGCTCATTGTTGAAGGCCGTACGACGACCTAAAGTTGTTAATTTTTGTGTCATTTGGTCTCTTATGGAGAGTTGTCTCATTGACAATCATACCACATCTTCTTTTTTTATATATACATTTATCCGACTTACAAGGAATATATTAGCAACGCATCTAGAAATGTGTCATACTCAAATACCATAACAAAATGAAGCTATGTACTTACTTACTTATATGAATCTAAAACATGGAGATATGTTTTGATTGCCAGTGCAACACTCAATCACAGATAAAATGCCGTACAATTTAATAACTATATATCACCTTACGGTATTCAACAAAGGGCAAAACATATCTTCCACAGATATATATACCGTATATAGTCAGCTATAAATATGCTCCGACCTCACAAAATAAGAAACAATTTAAACGAAATAAACATTTTTTTTAAACATTTGCTATAATAGCCTGCATGATAAATATTAACACATGTAAAAAATTAAGTTTATATACCATGAATATGCTACAAACAGGCCGGATTATAGATTATCACAATGTGCGGTGGTGACTAAATATGTTCTTTTAAAATTACACCAGGTCATCTTCTATAGCTGAAATTGCGCAATACCAGAGCACGTTCCTTGTAAGGACTCGGGTATTCACGGGAGTTTGAAACTTGCATGATTCGGTTCAGTGAATGGTATATTACTGTCTACATGTTTACTTATTTTATAGATGGTCATTACGGGGGTGGTTCTCTGTTCGTCGTGTGTATCCGGGTCTCCATCCTTCCGTTTTATTGTAGTTGTTCTGAAATATCCAGTCAATCTGAATTTAACCTCGACATAATTATCACTTTTTAACGTCAGTTACAAACATTTTACTTTCATCTGTTACCTCCACAATAATTATACCTTCAATAAAATAATCAGTTATATTCAATGAAATCACCAGGTTTACTATAATTTAACGTCAACCAGCCTGACAGGAACACGGAATTTTAGAGCAAAGCACAAATTACTACCCATATTATACGTCAACTTTTCGACTCGTATATAATTTATTTTACATGGCTGTCAGTAAGTTGTATTATTTTCTTAATTATTCATCAATAGTCGATGAAAGACTTGCTATCAAAGACGCCACAATCGGCAACACACAAATCATTTTGTTGCTTTGCGTTATTGGAAAATAAAGTCATTCTTCTTATGACTAATAATTTTCTCTTCTTGAACAGTCTGATACATTATTACCGGTAGTAATATTGGCGTATTAAAGTTGAAAGGTTGAACAACAAGAGCAAACAAACCAGACCACAATTTACAGAAATCTATTCTATTATTCGAATGAATGATTTGGATTTAAGCGTTGTTTTATTGACAAATCATTTTGTCAATCAGGTTCCAGTTCATTTCAGAGATTAACAGCAGTTGGTATACGCGAAACTTTAATAAGATGCTTTTTGAAAAAAAAGGATATTCGATTTCGAAAAGGGGTTCTATTTGATCATGCATAAAACTAAGAAAATTTCATTTATATTTTCTGATATGTGTTATCAAATTTAAACAGATGTGTCCTTTCTCGTTAAAAACTAGAGCTTAAAAGGATGCACATGTTACATTTTTTTTTTAAAACTAGTTGAAATTTAATATCTTTTTAAAGTGCAAGAGAAACACCGTATTGGAAGACATGCGACGTAAACTGTCAACATCGTAACTATAGTCATACCTTCCGTACTCGTCATGTGAATTGGAACCCCTTTATATCTTAATCATAGTCTCTTAGTCAAAATATAACCTGTTAAAAAGTTGAGTTACACCTGTGATGTTGCAACCCTCGCGCTCATATTATCCAATGTTATTTAATTCGAGAAGAGGAAAGGGGCTATTTGTTATCAAAGGTACCAGAATTATAGTTTAATACGCCATACGCGCGTTTCGTCTACATAAGACACATCAGTGACGCCCAGATCAAAATAGTTATAAAGGCAAACAAGTAACAAGTTGAAAGTATTGAGGAAAAAGGAAATTTATAAAAATGACCATATAATTGATATTCATATCAACACCGAAGTGCTGACTACTGGGCTGGTGATATAACATGTTGCTCAAATCTTGGTTGTAAAAATAATTTTGAAGTTCCGAATTCAGAAATTCTTAATTTTATAGGTAATTTTATAATGAATTTTTAGCACTCATTGTATCTGACGATGCACCATTTAATGTATAAATGCATTTCTCAAAAGTTCTAGGGTAAGACAACTGGTTCTTTTAGTTTTTATAAGTATACCACTCTAACACGAGCTGCTTCATTTGGATGGGTTATTTATCATTTTTTGAATTTTTTCTTCTTTGGCCCATTATATTCTATTGATTATTGTATATGCACTTTATTATCTCATTTTAGTGATTTTTAAGTATCTGTACGTTATTTTGGGCCCATTATTCTCTGTTTTGTTAACCCAACCAGATCTTATTACACCATGCGGTTTGTAAACGTATATTCTGTCAACAATTATAAATATTTGAAATCATCTGTTTTGTGTTTTAATCATAAATCATACTAGATTTTCAAATGTTTATTTCAAAATACAGATTACGAAGACACGTTTCAGTGGCGAAATTATGTTTCGATTCATCCGAATAAGCTGTGACATATAAAACCTTTGATCTTTATATTAACGTCGTTAAAATGATGATCTATTATGATGTTACACATAAAAAACATAAATTGCTTAATAATTTTCGTTAATAATTTACCAAGGATTTGTTTAATTGATAAAAAATGTGTCTGCACTATTAAAAATAATGGCTAATGTTCATATTGATGGAGAATGACCTACTTCAATTAGTAAGAAATAGATCCCATCAAATATATTATATAAATAGATGTAATTATGGTGGAATTCTGTCATCCATAGTTAATATTTCAATGACATTAACGATACTAATATATCTACACCGGATGTGCATTTCAACATTAAATGCTATTCAACATTTATATTTAAACGAATTTCTTTACACTTGAACCATACATATGTTTACACGAAATTCGTCTGGATAGTTAGAAATCATATATATTCTATTTTTATTATATGGGGGGGGGGGGTCAGGTATATACACTGTTTCCAATATTTTCCAGTTGTTAGTGGCTTTGATCTAGCTGTCAGTAACTGCGAGTACTCTCATATCAGTATACTTAGTGTCTTTTTATTGTTACACACGTACCAGTCAACGTCTGGGTTTTTGTATTTCTATTTGTATCCTTCTTATCTGATGAGTTAAGACTTTTTCAAATGATTTTTATAGTTCATTCGTATGTTGTTTTATTGCACCACTGCCCAAGATAGAGGAGGGTTGATAACCCGCTCATATGTTTAACCGATGCACATTCTGTATGTATGTGCCTGTCCCAAGTCAGGATCCTGTAATTCAGTGGTAATCGTTTGTTGATGTGTTACATATTTGTTTTTTCCTTTATTTTTTGTTCATAAATAAGGCCTTCAGTTTTCTCGTTTGAATTGTCTTTTATAGCTGACTATGCGGTATGGGCTTTGCTCATTGTTAAATGCAGTACGATCTATAGGTGTTTATTTCTGTGCCATTTGGTCTCTTGTGGAGAAATGTTCTATTGGCAAGCATACCACATTTTCCTTTTTTATATTAAACTAAGTCTCTTATTATTAACACATTAATTCATTTTGGTTAAGGTAACTTGCAACCAATATTTTACAGAAGCATATAAAAGCAGTATTACTGGTATATCATAACCCAACAGCAATACACTACCAGTGATAGGTAAATACACCATCATTCGATTTTCACTAAGTGTATTTTGTACCAATATACCTTGTCATGTGGTAATAACTTAACTCTGTCAGGTGTTACGAGACGTACCGGGGATAACTTGTATCGTGTTAGTGTTGTAATCAACATTCTACCCGTATGAGGATGATTTACGTCTTGTAACACGGTAAATGGTTACATTAGAAGATTGTATATTTATATGATATCCATCAACATCATAAATCACGAAATACTTAGCAGGTAGACTATAAACCCACCCGCAAATCTATTGTCAAACACGTGATATCGTCTATTCATCTAAACTCTAAATTAAATTTCGATACTATCACACCTGATGTTTATACACTCTGTTAACTTGAATTTATGAATATTAAAATCTTAAACTTGATGTTAAATGGAACCATCAATCAAAGCTTTTGTATGGCATTTCCAATTTGGCATTGACCAGAGATCTTATACAGAGTTGCATATCATAATATATACACCAGATTTATTCACTTATTTAACATACTGATGGTAGTTATCAAAAAAGATAAGTATGCCGTCAATTTGATATAAAGAGCAGTACTTTGATGTACATTCATTTTGAATAGCATAACAAACCGGTAATGATTTATTCCTACTCACCCTTTTTTGTCCAGTCTGACACGAACGTCACGAAGCGAGAAGCAGATGTTACTTTTGCGGCGTATCGTCGTCGTCGACGCCGTTGTCAACACCGTTTCGTGCCAATATCAAAATTATCTTCTACTTATGATATAACAGTGATATTTGGTATACAGTTTGCACATTATTCCATCCATACATGTATTAGATACACCTTGACTGCGTTAGCTCGAACTTGGCCTGGTTTGGGGTTGGCGGAAATAAACTACAGAACTAGTAAACTCAAGATGAGAACCAAATGTACAGAAATGTGTTCTCAACTAAAATTTGTAATTCTCATATGCTTAAAGAGAATTTTTTGACAATTTTTTAATTTTTAAGGTAAAATTATGTTGTATTCTAATAATTTTTTCAATGTCCAGAGAAAATGTTACGGCCATGTTCCATATTCAGAATATTTCTACTATATTGCATTTGTTTAAGTATCAACATATGCTCATTTTACCAAAAATCATACTGATTCATTTATTTCTATGAATAGTAGATGCTACATAATGAATTTTATTGGGTCTTAAAGATTATGGATGCTCTCTCGATTATATTAATAACTTTTGTAGTTGTGAAATTGTTTTGTATAAAAAGCACTTCTTATTTCTGTACATAGCATATTTCAAAAAACTGTCTGCGGATAATGACGAAAAAGATTAAAATTGCATCTTCACCTTTGATAGATGCTGATGTAATTCTTTTAATTTCATATTGAATACCTCAACGTTTGTATGCTGGCTTCCAATTATTTATAGATTCTGGCATCCCAACATATCCGGAAACTGACATCCCAACGTATCTGGATACTGGCATCCCAAAATATCCGGATGCTGGCATCCCAATATATCTGGATGCTGGCATCCCAAAATATCCGGATGCTGACATCCCAATATATCTGGATGCTGGCATCCCAAAATATCCGGATGCTGGCATCCCAATATATCTGGATGCTGGCATCCCAAAATATCCGGATGCTGGCATCCCAATATATCTGGATGCTGCCATCCCAATATATCTGGATGCTGGCATCCCAACATATCTGGATCCTGGCATCCCAAAATATCGGGATGCTGGCATTTCAATATATCTGGATGCTGGCATCCCAAAATATCTGGATGCTGGCATCCCAAAATATCCGGATGCTGGCATCCCGAAATATCCGGATGCTGGCATCCCAAAATATCTGGATGCTGGCATCCCAAAATATCAGGATGCTAGCATCTCAATATATTTGGATGCTGACATACCATACCAAAATATAGGGATTCTGGCATCACAACCTTGCAGACATGTACCATTTTTCATTATGACATACGAATTTAAATGCTGCTTCCTAATCAATTGGATTTTAGTATTATTCCACCAATATAACACCTAGTACATTTCCAGTTTAATGCATATTGAGAATGTGACATCATAGGTAAGAGTGTGAAATGTATACTTGACCAACAAACTGAGTCTGAATTGTAAAGTGCTAGTTGACCATGTGAATGCTGATGTCAACAATTTGATATTTATAAAACTATGTCAATGTACTACCGGTAAGTTTCCAATAATTAGCCAATTTTAATGTAATTTTTCTGAATTTGATTACCATTATGTAAGACATGATGTATACATGTTATTGACTATTGTGGTCTCGAGACAATACATTTATATATGATGACATCAGGACTATAATTTTCAAATCTGATATGCTCATGTTTTGAATGATCATATAATTCTTTTTTTAAATAAGCTTAATGCAATTGCCAGCTGAAATCATATCAAGTTTTGTAGTTCCCAAGGCTTTCAGAAATCAACTGGACAAAATTAAAAAAAAATGCTGCTCATTTTGAATGGCATTTTATCAATCAAATGAATTTGCCCAATGACCATCAACCTTGGGAATGTCTGATTAACTAAGTCATTCAGGACAAACACTCTACAAAACGGATTGGTGACTGTACCTTTATTAAAATGCTAAATATGAGGTGCGTTATATTTTAACCTGCATAATAATTTTTGTTTTGTGTCTATGAGAAACCCCATTGGCATCCAATGTATAAATTAAGGAGATTTGTTTCCCCCAATTGCCTGTATACAATAACACGTGTACCATAATGCAATATTTAAAAATAATCTATAATTATTGATACTAGTGCACAGTGTCTATGATCTGTACATACTGGATATTGTCAGTATCTCTGGACTTGCTGTATACTAGTACATCTTCCAATGAGTCAGTACATCCGAGAGTACATCATGTCAGGATCTTCTAGTACTTGAGCCTTTCATTTTATTAACAAAACTTACATTTTCTTTATTACAATCATTATTAAACTTGTATCTTTTTTCTGTATTTTAATATTTCAATACCGGTATTTGTTAATCATTTAATCAAATCAGTTACACGAACTGGAACTTTCAAACTTTCTATTATCATGTATTGCTAGTAATCTGAAATCAGCTGGAATCACAAATGATCTGGTGCTGTTTGGATGATTCGTCGTCTGAGTTTAACCTGTCCAATAACTATAAAGTGTTGCGATACATTAATACACAACACATGAATAGTAACCAGAAAGGTGAAGCCACTTAATTCTTTACAAATGCTGAAAAGAGAAATAATAATTATATGAAAGATTTTCAACAATAAATTTTCGTTGTAACATCACAACACTAGGGAACGAGAAAACGCATTATTATTCGAAGAAAACCTTCATTTAAACTTCTTTTAAATTAAGTTTTCCACACCAATATATGCCTGTTGTTAATATTCAAAACACATACATTTGACATATGAACCACTAGTTCAATTGGTTTTTTTTTATGGAACAACATCCAGGTCTATACTGTACATTATGAAAGGGAGAAAAGTGGTTTTTTTTTAGAAATACATCCTACATGTTTTTAGCGACTTTCGTGAAATTTAATTCCCATCTAAGGGATTTTTTTAATTTGTGTGTGTGTTTTTTTTTTTAATTTTAGCCTAGTCCTGGAACACAAAACTCTTGTAGCGATATTTACATTTTCCTTAATTTTCGTATTTTCTTTTCATTCATTTTGCAAATTTGCTATATATATATATGCATTGCTTTTATTATCAAGCTTCCACCGAGCTTCGTTTAAAAAAAAAGAAATAAATCACGAAAATATCAGCTTAAAATCATTTATGAAAAGATGACTCCGAGGCATATTTGTAAGACTAGCTTGACCCATAAAACTATACATGTAACCTATTATTATTAATTCTTGCCAGTGAGCTAAGTACAAAATGTATATATATTAGAGTTAATTTATTTTGAAATCGGCAAATCTGTTATGTAGGATAAGCGTTTCTTTCTTTTAAAACATAGTATTTCAAATTTTACATTCAATCTAATTCATATATGACTATGCAGTATGAATTTTGTTCATTGTTTGAGGCCATATGCTGACATTTAATTGTAAACTGCTTAGTCATATTAGTGCTATATTATTTGATCTCAGTCCGGTGGAGAGTTGTCTCATTAGCAATCATACCATATTACTCGGACTTCAAACGGCTGTTTTGCAAGACAAGCTAGGCCCATGAGCGTAGGAAGTCAAGACTCAGAGTAATCTCGGACGGGCACAAGTTAACTGGTCTTAGACCCTTGCAAAAAAAGGCAATCAACACATTCAATTTTCTAGACCGAAAATTAATCTGAAATTAAGTTTTTCATACTTTATTTTTCTTGAACTCAAAGGACTCTTACCAGTGATGCATTTTAATGGTTTTCTTATAGGTTGTCTATAGGGGTAAACAAATTAATTTTGCGGACCCAATATTTTTACTGGCCATGGCCATATTGATGGTGGTTAATCGTCTCGGTGGGGTTTATGTCGATCATATTTTTGTCAAAACTATTCATAACATCATGAAAAAGTACATATTTCCATAAGGCAAAATAAAAAAAATATATGTGTATTTCCTATTTCCATACCTACCCTAATATAGAAATAGTCTTCCTTCAAGTTTTTTGGTAATTTGGCACTAAGCACTGTTACAGTCATAATTTCTCTCTCATAGACTCGATGTAAAAAAAAAAGGTAAAAACTCTCATAGTCATATTAAAGTATGTCTGTCTTGGAGGCTCATCGCTACCATAGGCGGATCCAGCCCCCCTCCTTTTTCGTGTGAAAACATTTGGTTTATTATACAGGTAAACACTAAAAGATGACTTTAGCGGGTCCCTTTGTTATGGCAGTCAGTGCCCCCCCCCCCCAAATCCCATTTATAGAAAGTTCTGGAATCACCATTGGCTACCACAAACGGATCGAAGTGCATCCCTCCCCGACGACATGGGAGAATCCGGCGACTGACATTAATCATTGTTGCCAAACCATTTAAGCCTGTAATTTTCCCCTGGAAGTAATCAGAATTATATTATCCGGCTGGCGTATCAAGATATTGCTCGGACTTCAAACAGCTATTTTGCAAGACAAGCTACATGTAGGCCCATGAGCGTAGGACGTCAGAGTATAAATCTCGGACGGGCACAAGTCAAATCGTCTCCTATAGAAAAATTCGACATCTGATAATATGTATATGAAACCATTACAGACATACAGTTGTCGAGTTGAGTAGGATATTCCTTATGAATGGCTAAATCTGAGAAATCTCTGACTACGAAGTGCATGTAAAATATAAGAAAATCTACTGTGTCTTACCTGTATGAGTAGCGTTCTATTGCGTATATGTTTCTGTTATATCAAAATGATAATAAATTGCGGCATACTGGCCAAAGAAGTGTTTTTCGTCCTTCCCCTTGCGTCCATTTCGCCGATTTTAAACATTCTTTTTACATGACGTCATGCGGGTGGGATTTGCCGCAATTAGCGTAGAAAAATAGTGCAAGCGCTTTCAGTATTAAAAACATAAGAAAAACTAATAAATAATAGAATATTAAAAGGGTTACCTGTTTTAATTACTTTTCAAAAAATATTTACATCGGTATAAGTGATTCTTGAGATTTGATTTCTTATCATGTTTACTGTCTCTGCATGAATCTCTACGCATGATGGTAAAGCACCTCTTACGTCATAATATCCCTGACGTCATTAGATAACATGTTGGGAGGAAAACAACAAACGGATTTTTGTTGTTGTTTTATTTTTTGCATTACACAAAATTATGCATTGGAGTACATCTATAGAAATTCGGCCAACAGTATATCAAACAGAACTTTTAGGATTACTGCATTCGGATATTTTGCGATGTCTGCACTCCTACAGTTTTGGATGCCAGCATCCAGCTTTTTCGGGATGCCAGCATCCCAATAAAACGGGATGCCAGCATCCCAATATAACGGGATGCCAGCATCTCAATATAACGGGATGCCAGCATCCCAATAAAACGGGATGCCAGCATCCCAATATGACTGGATGCCAGCATCCCAATAAAACGGGATGCCAGCATCCCAAAATAACGGGATGCCAGCATCTCAGTAAAACGGGATGCCAGCATCCCAATAAAACGGGATGCCAGCATCCCAATATGACTGGATGCCAGCATTTCAATAAATAGGAAATCCAGCATCCCCAAAAAATAAAAAAATATTTTGAAAAAAATATATGCAAAACTAGCATCCTAGTAAAAGTAAGATGCTCCAGTACATTATTATTTTAACAGCAGCATCTACATCAAATTTTAATGCTGGAAGCATATAAAATCAAACTGACAGCATATGTACTATAAAAAGATGCTACCTTATACAAAATATGAAAGCAATTAAAAAATTGAGAAATACTTTGACAAATTATTCAAAATTAGCATCTTTTCATTGACATATGCTATTTCCTAGTTATTTCACGGAATGTATGACAAAAACTGTACATGAGAATTTGAAATTTTAGTTGAGAACGCATTGAGACTAGGCGAATTC
The DNA here is from genome assembly GCF_965363235.1 of Mytilus galloprovincialis. NCBI lineage: Eukaryota > Metazoa > Mollusca > Bivalvia > Mytilida > Mytilidae > Mytilus > Mytilus galloprovincialis. The sequence continues at coordinate 69,229,042 of NC_134846.1, forward strand.
GAAGAAAGACACGAAGAGTCTTTAATGATTGTTGACGACGAAGAGATTTCAAGCATATACATAGGACAATGAATTAACTGTTGTGATCACTAAAAAGCATAATTCGGGTAGATATTTTTAAGGAATGATTGTAATATTTTTTCGGTCTATGAAGAAATAACATAAAAAATGTGGTGCACACTGAATAACGCGCGTAGCGGGTTATTAACAGTGTGCACAACATTTTTTATGTTATTTCGAATAGACAGAAAAAATATTACAGTCATTTCTTATAATTTAATTCTAAATTCCATTTTAAACCGTAGAAAACCATGAAAAAACGTTGATGACGTCGTGGTCACATGACTAAATTATGTCTATGGGCTCATAACAAAATAACCTCAGCCAATCAGAAGACGCGTTACATCCAAAATTAAATTATATGATGATACACAAAAGCCTGTACCATTCCATGAATATGAATTATTCCATTGCTTTATAGCGTTTGATTTAGTCAGTTTTTATGGACTTCACCTGTTTGAATATGTCTTGGAGTTCGGTATTTTTGTATAACTTTTTGGTTCATGTCAAAATTCAAAATATTATTTTTCCACGAAAGTATTTTTTTTTCAATTCGTTCAATTTGTTTTGGAAATTCACTGGTTAGTTAAATGCTATTTCGTACCACTGAAGATTTGACTAAAAAATATAGGCATCGACAAACTAAGATGATCCCACTGACATCTTTTTATCTGCTTTAGAAAGGCGTCTGGTCTATTCCATTTTGTAACAAATTTACTTGGTGTAGATTTGATAAGGGATTTTCCGTTTTGAATTTCATTGGAGTTAAGTATTTTTTCTTTTATACTTTTTCCTATGTCTTGTGGTGCATACATAGCAAGAGACATTTTATCATGTCGGCGTACCTAGTTTCTCTTCTCCTGGAGTATGTGATCTCCTTTGTTTTCTTTTATCCCTAATTTGTATCTTCCCAAATGGAATCGAATAATGATTTTTGAGTGCCTTTGCATCTTTTGATCTTTTGGTTTTGTCATAAGATATGGGACTTTCCATTTTACATTTTCCTTGGAGTTCGGTAATATTGTTATCTTACTTTTTGAAGGGCGAGTTTACAAATATGCTACACGATGTCCAGCTTGCTTTGCGGGGGGTATCTCTGCAAAAGAGAGAAAGTTGCATCGGGCACGTTTTGTATACATTATTATACAATTTGAACACTTAAAGCACCTTTTAATTTATTTTTGGTCTATCTATAGTTAAACATAGAGTATACCACATAAATCACAAAATAATACAAGTGCCAAATTATAGATAACAAGTGAATATTATTAGTTCTAGAAAATGTATATATTCTCATAGGTGATTGAACTTTGTTTTAACTAAACAACACAGTCTTTTAATGGTCCAGCAAAACCGAAACATAGAATCAGAACTAAGTTGCAACGATTGTAATAAGATCAATTTGGTACTAGCCCTAATTTTCTTTGATTTACCACTTAAAGTATGTGCAATGTTTCGTCATTTAATTGTGAAAATATTGCTGTTATTGTAGAAAAACGGACAATATTTGGCTTGCCTGTTAAATGCGTTCATCGCTCATCTGTTAACCAAATGCATTCCAAAATATCTTTATGTCATATTTGATAGAAATAACATTAACTTATAATACCAAATTGATGGAATTGTTGTTAAAATAACAGCAGGTGAATAGATTGTTGTAAGCTTAGAAAACAGATACAAGACTATCACTTACATACAAATTGTCAGATTCTGACAGCGAAGCACTACTCTTGGTATTCATCAAGACCACCTCTACGAGACATGTTCGAGCATGAAGGCTCATTTAAGGAAAAACAATATTTCAGCAATTTAAGCTTCCTGAAAATTGCGGAAGGAAACTTCTTTCGATGATATAATTAATCACTTTAAAATTGTCAGATGAAGCAGATCAAACTGCTCTTTTCTATCATTTCATTTCTAAATGAACATTTTTCTTCATTTGCCTCAGATAACTCGATGAAAATTACAACTGACAGATACTACCGGTGATGATGAAAATGTATGTTTCACAGATGACGGAATATGTCATTGATGATGGAGAATAAATGATTGGTGATCTGGTGACTTGCTGTGTGACGTCAGAAGACGCAGTGCATGAAACAAACTAAGGTAGTTGCTGTGATTTGAGTGAAGTTAAGGTAATTTTTCATTATACAATAAACTAATGATACATTTTATAATAACTTCCTGTGACATGTTACTTTATAACTTCATATAGGTGACAGTTACATCATCCACTGAAATCTGTCCCAGGACCTCTTTTATGCAATTGGTGATTGTCGTCCGTCTTTTCTTACTTTACTTTGCCAAGTTGTACCACGATTAGTAAAACTAATGTATGGCATGTCTTTTAGTTACAATCGGATAAAGAATATGCCTCGAAATGATCAATCTTAAAAGAGGTATAACGAAGTCACTTTTCCACTGTATGTGTATCACTCACCATACCAAATAGGAAAATTGAGTGGCAGTGATAGATTATACGTCTTACTGATGTTCGACATTGCTTCTTGAAGATGTCATCCTTAAAGTCCAAAACTTTGTTTACGTCATAGGTAATTATAATGTTTAAATATCATGCAATGTACTGACATGATTTATAGCAACTATAACAAACCTTTCTTGAAGAGTCCGTTTATATTTGATAAATAGTAAAATACTAAGGAGCAAAATAACAAAAACACCGAACTCCAAGGAAAATTTAATACGGATAGTCTCGAATCAAATGTCAAAAGCTGAAAAAAATCAAACGAATGGATGACAACCTTTTTTATATTCCTGAATTGGTACAGATAAAAAAAACTGTAGTTCATTGCTGTCCAAAAGTTGATTGAGAGAAAACAAATCCAAGGGATAAACATTTACTATGAGAGGATAACAACCGGACGAGCGTTTGTAATATAGGTTAATCCAGAGAGTGTTTTGGTCGCATGACATTTAAGTGTTTTGTTTTTAAGCAAAACTTTTAAACCAATGCATATTTAGTAAAGTAAGTCCTCTGTGCGCTTTGTTTACAATTCTATTACGAATCCATAATGTATAATCGATTAGCATATTTTATTCGAGTTTTGTTAACTTGTTCTCGGCTTTGGTTCAGAAATTACCGATTGTGAGATCGGTAAACAAACAACACAGAATCATTAACTTCGTGTAAAGAAATAAATGAGATAATGGAGCCATGTTAATCTTGTTTTTAATACATTTTCTTTCCATTCTGTTTTCCTGTCGCACTTGCGCAGTGAAGTTGCCGTATTTATAAAGAGAGATGGCATGGTTAAAGTCATTGCCTACGGAAAAGCATTAGACGAATTAGAAATACAAAAGACAACAATGCAATAGTAGTAAATTTCTGAAGAGTATGATGAAATAAAGATATGGTTTAATTGCCGAAGAGAAAACTCTCGATCAGAGACCAAATAACGTAGTTAAAAAAAGCAATTGTACGACCTTCAATAATGAGAAAAAGACACGCAGCACAGCAAGCCAAAAAAGTACCATAATGAAAAATGCAAAAACAATTTAAACGAAAAAATCAACTGTATATGACGTATGTACAAAATTGTGAAATACAAATATGATATATGTAGTAGCACACGACAATAATCGAACTACAGGCTCCTGACTTGGAACAAGCACATACAAGATGTTCAGGAAAATCTTAAATGGAAAGTCCCTTATCAAATTTCAAAATCAAACGGTGAAACACAAAAAAAAAAATGGAAACCCTCATATTCCAGAATGGGTACATGCATTCCGACTGTCATACAGGTGAGAGGTTTAGCAAGCTTTAAAACCAGGAAATGCCGGTACAAAATCAGGAATATTACAGTTGGTATCCATTCGTTAGATGTGTTTAAGCTTTTGATTTTGCAATTTGATTTAAAACTTTCCTTTTTGAATTTTCCTCAGAGTTAAATATTTTTGGATTTTACATTTTCCTTACGTAGAACATGCTTGATAAAACCTGATATATAGCTAGCTAAACCTGTCACCTGTATGTCATTCGCATAGAACAGATCAACACTAGGCACAAACCAGATAAAAAAAACATAAAGACATACAGTAAAGATTCGAGAGTACTGACAGCTATTTCAAAGCCAAAAACAAGTATAAAAAGATCATGTATCTCAGTCTAAGATTAATCAGTACAGATCAAACATTCAATGAATTTCGTATAACGACGTCATGCCCAGTCATAGAAAAATATGATCGTATGCAATTACTTAAATAGAGGTAAGAACTATCGACAGCATGTAGACACATGAAAGTGCAGAGCTGTATAGCAATGAAATTGAGTAATATATAGTAAGCCATTCAAGTATACATTAAATATATGTTTCTATAAAACTGAAAGTATCATTTGAATTTAAGTATTGAAAGCAGTTGATGATGAATCATAATACAAATTGTATATGATTTCATAAATATTGCAGTTAAACAAACCCAACCGTTTAGTTCGTTAATACGAATTCATAGTGAGAATTTATCTTAAATTATAACTATTAAAGGGATGACATTCCAAACATATTATTATTCTGCCAAAAGTAAATCGATGAATATTAAAGTGCAAGATATGTATAGGCATTTTGCTTAAATGTTCAGAAATAAAATATTATCATATTGCAACCGAAAATTAAATACGTGTTTCTCTAATTTTTGTGCTATTTTCACATTTCCTGACCGGTGTGAGAAAAATATTTCTCCTCACTAGTGAAATATCTGTTCTCGGCAAATGATTAGTCGAAATTTGATTATGAGGTTTAAATGTTATGTTTTCTCCTGAATTTTCATATTGTGACGTTATGAAAAAAGGCGACAATGCCTGATGACGTCGCATATTAAGAACACAAGTTTCTAAAAATCTTTAAAAAAGAAGGATAAAAATCAGTAGAGAAACAGATTCCAACACTATAACTCGTGTACTACGATATTTCCCCACTCTCGACAGTTATATTTTAGTTATTTAAAGAGCTCGGCAAGCCTCGCGCTTTAAATAATAACATGTAATTGTCTCGAGTGGAGAAATATCGTAATACACTTGTTGCAGTGAAGGAATCTATATATCTTTGATAGTCTGTATTTTATTTGAAGAACTTAACAGAACTAACCTTGCAGGTGAAATAAATACTGTTTCTCCCCTTTGTAACTGTAACGAGTCATATTTTTTTCATACTGAACATGAGTGATGACAGGGCTAGTGTTCATACAATTAATATTGATTTATTGGTTATAGGGTTGGATAAAAAGTAAAATAACAAAAGTACCGAACTCGAAAGTATACTCAAACGGAGACTTTGAGACCTATACGAAATTATCTTTATTCCATTGTAGGACCATTATAAGTATTGACAAATGGATAAGAATTATGCATATACAAATCTTGTTAAATATAACACAAAAATACAGTAACTACTTGCATCTAGTGTTTCCCAGCTAATTTGACATTCAGGATATTACCGAGACTGGAAGACCTGCTTCGTATTTGAATTTGTTTCTTGATATTGATAGAGACAGGCAACATATTTTTTTTTCAAATGTGACGATTTCAGATTACCAATTATCAACCTACAATTTTCCAGAAGTTACAATCTATCGTAAAGCGTTTAAAATGTCTCAATTAATACGTTATGCTTGTGCACGTTCACATGCACTGCATGGACTTCTGTGTATGGAATATGCTCCTCACAAAGAGATTTTAAAAGAGGTGTATATCATTAAGGAAAGCCGACTGCAAAATATGTAGTGCGTCTAAAGCGCTAATATGAATTTGTCTTCATCAGGAACGCCCAATCCTAGAAAGTCGAAAGCAAATGATATATATGAATACTTAAATATTTGATGACCCATACAACAAAAATAATATTCAAATATATCTAAGGTCGATCTTGCCTGAAGGGAAATCAACATTACCATTTTTATGGTTATACGGCATCCCAAATTGATGACCGATACGATGTGTGTGTGTCTCCAATCCAAAATAACATGTTTTACGGTCTAATAACTTTAGATATCAGCTAAGTCGTCTAATCTGTTCATTTACTGATCGTTCCCTATTTGCCTAGCCAACTGTTAGGTAAGATTCGCAATGCAGGTGATAATGACACATCATTCAACAAATTAACCATGTTGACGCACCCGTTCTCCCATCGTTTCGGGTTTATTCGATCATCGTAGTTTTTGTTTATCTATATAAGTACTTATTCTTAATGGAATAACGAGTTTGTATACATTTAAAAAAAAATCTAAGAAATAATAGGATTAATTGGGTACATCAGTTTCGTTTACAGTATACTCATCAGTGACTCGAATCGGAACAGTTTGAAATACGAAGTTGAAAAGCATTGAAGACCAAATTTTCGAAAAGTTTGGCAAAATACGGCTAACACTATCCGATTAATTTGAAAATATTGTTGCTTATTCAAATTAAGCCGTGTATCTTTGATAAGTAATTTTATAGGCCAATCTGAAGCTGCATGGCTCTTTTCAAAATATACAGTTTCATGAGGTATGTAAGAGCAATTTTGCTACCACTAAGTAAAGGCAACAGTAGTATACCGCTGTTCGAAATTCATAAATCGATTGAGAAATAAACAAATCCGGGTTTCAAACTAAAACCGAGGGAAACACATCAAATATAAGAGGAGAACTAAAATTACCAAGAAAATTACTTCTTGAATCCTTTCAAAATCATGTTCGTTAAGTTGATAAGTCAAAAGTATGATATAATATGGATACTTCAGTACAGAAATGTTAGATGTGATGTCATTAATAGCTTTAGAAACATGTTGAAATTAACACATTTCAACGAAAGTGTCAATTAACTTAAAGTGTTTGCCAAAATTAAATATGAATTAAAGCCTTATACAAGAGATGTTTTACCAAATTTTACGTCTTTAAATTATACATCTTGAAGCAACATATATATTTTGATCAGCTCTTTATATATATGATAAGATAACAAAAAAATGTTTTTTTTTGTAGATTTTACAGTTTTGCGTCATTTTACAAGCAAGAGTTTTCAAACTTAAAGCAAATATGATCAAATATGTTGAACACATTTCAAGAATATCTATACAATCGTGACTGTTTGAAGGAGGGTTGTCAACCCGAATTCACGGGAAAATTAAGCATAATTTTCTGGATCCCCTAGAAAGAATTATTAATTCCCAAGTACCGTTCTGAAGAAATCCCGAATTCCAACAAAAATACAGACACAATCCAAAAAACGTCCTTTTTTTCTCTACCGTAATGCAGTATAATATGGATAAGGTCAATCCCATGTGTGGTATCGTTAAAGCGTACTTTCGTTGTAGGTACTTTGCTCGATGCACTGCTTAAACATAAAAACTTTTAAACTGGTATGATTTATGAGTAGAGTGTGATTGGTTTGGGGGCAGAGTAAAATGGATATAAGAATGTCGTTCTGCCACCCTTGGAGGTTGTTATTTGGTTTCAATATATCTCCATGATTGTTAAGGAAACCTCTTTCATTTTGATTCGATGCTTGATCCAAATCTCATTAGTTGATGGTTTCTTTTTGAATTTTATAGCATTGATTTTCATAATTGTCAGACAAACATGTTGTCTCGGCAGATCATATTCAGATGTTTAGCTGAATGGTCACGTTATAACTAATTTATCTAATGACCGAATCACGTGACGTTTGATATCAGCCTGTCGTATAACACCAGTTATGGCCGATAGCATCGTACTGTACCCGGATGAAAAGACATCGTCTTTGATCAATCACATAAAAAACTATTAAATTTCTATTCTGACAGTTATTGTAGTTGATATATTAAAAAAAATAATGTATGTTTTACTAAATCATATTCCAATTACCATGTAGATTAAAGCTTCAAAGAAGTAATAGTTGTAATTTACAATGATGGGGTTTAATGGTTTCCGATACATATCTTAAATCTCATAAATCAATTTTTACTGTGCATGTAAAAAACGTATATAGGCACATTAGTGTGAAAAATAAAAGCGTCGAGTCACGTGACCCCAGTCCAAAGTGATATTAAAGACGAGCTAAATTGACATTGTTAATTTGTTTATGCCCATCGCGGTGTGTTTCACATCGATCTTTCATATGTAAAATGAAATAAAGGACGAGAAACTTAATCATTGTCGATAAAAGATGGCGACAAGTAACGCAATTTAATCATCCCTGTCGTCCATCATTATGATGTATTAGCTTTTTACAATTTATATGTTTTTGTTATCTTTATGAATTAAACGATTTGAATACATGCGTTGGTTTCATCTACGCTAGGAAATATGTGTATAACAAAGCACTTTTATTCATTGGAAATCAAATAAAAATGTCTGTAAAGAATTAATAACCAGAGCATAATTAATGGTCAACTTTTATTCAAAGGTATGTCCCATATGTTTTTGTACGTTAATTATTGGTTTTGTGATAAACTTTTATTTTATAGACACCATACATTAACAAATTAGGGCGTACTGGTAAAATACATTAAACCGTTTTCTTCAACAAACCAGTCAAATTTGAACAGAAGTCATTAATGGCTTTTTGTGATCTCGTTTCGTTTCATTGGCAATGTCCTTTAGTCGGTTTAACGTACCAAGCGGAAGTGTTTTTTTTCAACTGACCGGAAGTGGTGTCAAAAATTTCCTAATATGGCCGCTGTAACGAGGAATAGTATTCTTGACAAAAAATCCAACTATTTCATGTCAGCAAGTTAAGTAACTTGCGCTTGCGGTTACTTTCATGCGAGCATTTAATTTTTATATATGCTTGTACCTGTATTGCCATCTTTTATACCATCATTCCTGACTTGAGTGATATATATGGTACTGATTTGTATTGCGTTTATCTTAAAGCATTTTCTCATCCAACTGATCGATATATAAAAGGGATATATTTGTAAAATATCAGTAAATATTAGATGCGATATCCCATTTTTAATAAGGTTGTTTCATATTCATCAAAATCTGCAAACCAAAATTGTGTATATTCGAAATAATTTACTTTAAAAATACCTGCATGTCTTTATAATTTACCATTTACGTTCATTGAAATCTAAAATATCCCTGCAGACATAGATTAAGTAATCAGTTTGTAAATTTACAACCGGTAAGGTAAGAATGAGCCAAAGGACCATCGCCGTTAGAAAGAAAAAATTACAATAATGAACGTAAAACAGTATAAAAGACCCGAAATCCAAGCTTAAATTCGAAAAGTGGGAAGTCAATTCAAACTGAAAAAAAGAAGAAAAGTTATCAACGAATGAGTGAAAAACAACTGTCATGTTCCTTAATTGGTACAGTCATTTTCCGAAGACAATTTTGCATTAAACCTAATTTTGTTTGAACTTTTAGTATAGAGTTTTCCGTCTAAACCTGAAATATTCAAACCTTTTAAATGAGGACAATTGTTGGTGTGTATAAATTTAACTCAAATTCAGTTTCTTTGGGTAAATTTCGGCAGTATAAAAAAGACTTTGGATTTATCAAAGCCAATTATATAATAAAGATAAGGGTATATAAATAAAGGCAACAGTAGTATACCGCTGTTCAAAACTCATAAATCCATGGACAAAAAACAAAATCGGGGTAACAAACTAAAACCGAGGGAAACGCATTAAATATAAGAGGAGAACAACGACACAACACTAAAATGTAACACACACAGAAACGGACCAAGCATCAGACAAAACTTTTTTTTAATGTTTTTTAATCATAGAGAATTTTAACAGACAAATTTTACTGAGTTGGTCATAAACTGTGATTCATTACACTAATGTTTTCAGTCTGCTTTTAAAGGGTCGTAACTTGTGTTCATATGAATACCAAAAAAACCTATAACAGTTCAAGACAGAAATATATAGCATATTTTTTTAATTACAGAAGATAGGCTTTTAATGATAAACGATAAGATTTAATCAAATAAGAAAATTTCCCTTTGATAAGATTGTGTGGAAGTGTTGTGATTTAAAGTCGAAAGGTCATAACTGTCTTCTGAATGGAAAGGACAACCAAAAGCACACTTCTGAGGTTTATTTATATGTTTTGGTCTTCAGTGCTCTTCTGTTTTGTACTTGTTTTAGCTTTCGAACTTTTTTATCTGGGCGTCACTGATGAGTATTGTGTAGACAAACGCGCGGTTGGTGTATTAAATTATAAACCTTTTGATAGCTATTACTTGTGTGTTTCTTATTCCTGTCATGTAATGTTGTCATTTTAATGTTATATTTAACATTGCCATAAAAGCGGGAGGATTGGCTAGCAACAAAACCAGGTTCAACACACATTTTTGACTTTTTTTTCATCGTTTCTGTGTGTGTGTTTTTTAATGGTTCTGTTATGTCGTTGTTCTCCTCTTATATTTGATGTTATTCCCTCAGTTTTAGTTTGTTACCCGGATTCGTTTTTTCTCAATCGATTTATGCATTTCGAACAGCGGTATACTACTGTTGCCTTTATTTGTTTATAGGGGCCAAGGTGATAAAAGCAATACCTCTGTTAATGTTTCTTTACAAAAGTGTTCTCTGCACGTTTTGTGGTAACAGCTGATGGTGACAAACACCTATGATGACACGTAGACACTCATAGAAACGACCGAAAAATGATAAAGTAGCACACTCGTTGGGATAATAAGAAATTTACTCATTGATATTTTATCCAGTTTGTTCTCTATTTGTAAATAACAGATATTATAATATCACATTTTACAGTTGTTATGAAATACTAGTAGTCTATGTTGGCGTTTGTTTCTATAGCAGTTCGGTGTTTCTGTTGTATATTTTTAGTCTTATAGCTGACGTGTTACCCTCGGTTTTGGTTCGAGACCGGGATTTGTTTTCACTTTATCAATTTATGACTATTGAACAGCGGTATACTACTGTAATCTTTATTTCTGGTTGTTTATTTGGTACATATAATCTTTGCAAGGTATACAAGTCTGACTTTTGCAGAAAATTAAGTTGGATCTTGTATCACCTTTTTTTTTTATCTATGTTCTCTCCTCATTTATCCTTATAGATAGTAATATATGTTGAGTTCAAATTGTTATTTTGTAGAAATTACAATTTGTATAGAATTTTGTACAATTTATCAGTAAACTTGTCATTCAGTCTTTGTTAATTCGACTCATGTGGAAGTGTAGAATGGTACTAGTATATATTTTCATTATTTATCTTATTTTGAAGTATACTGAAAAATAGACTATATAGCCTTCGTTAGCAGATGATACGCGTGATGGGGCATCTATATTGATTTGTCCATTCATAGGTTCCTGTCTTCTCCATAAGCAATAAAATGGATTGCTTTAGTATAGACCCAAGACAAATCGAAGTCGGCATGCCATACCTACTCTACAACCCATGAAACATATATTTGCGAGACTTCAGCAGCCGACATGTTGACACTTATGATATTATGACGTTCCTTATTCAATTTAAAATTAAATATAAATATTCATTTGATTGAAATTCATCAAAAAGTGTGTACAAATTAAATTGTTTTCGTAGTTTTCCAAAATTAACCATATATTTTACTCTCTACGAGATGCTGTCAGATTTTGTGAATGATGGACTGTCCGTTTGTCAAATGAGGGTAAGCATCTTATTGGCATCGCTATGCATAAACTACTAATGGCTTTGTTCAAAATGATTTGGGATTTCCCATTGGTTTTGCTATTTTTGAACTAGGCATGCATCTCTATAGATAGCTGTTAACTCGCTCAATTAATATATATAAGCCACACAGTCTTACGTGCACAATTCCTTAATTTTAAATATATCCAATTTATTCTGTAGTTATATGATTATCAATTATATGGCCATTTTTTTCATTAAATTTACTGTATGGAAAATTATGAATTATTCTAATTACTAAGGATTTTCTTATCTTAGGCAGATAACCATAGCCGTATTTGGAACAACTTTTTAGAATTTTGGGTCACCAATAAAATAACTATTATCATTTCGTAATGTTTATTTGTGTATTTCTCTTTCCTGTATGTTCTTCCATTTATTTGTTTTGTAGTCCTGTCATGTAATATTATCATTTAAGTGTTATATTTAACGTTGCCTTAAAAGCGGGAGGTTTGGCTAGCCACAAAACCAGGTTCAAACCCCCATTTTTTCTTAAATAATAGGGAAATAGCAGTTGTTATCAGTTAATTCGTTTCTGTGTGTTTTGCATCGCGTTTGGTTTGTTGTTGCACTTTAGTGTTTCTGTTGTTTCGTTGTTTTCCTCTTATATATATTGATGTGTTTCCCTCAGTTCTAGTTTGTAACCCGGATTTGTTTTTCTCAACGATTTATGACTTTTGAACATCGGTATACTGCTGTTGTTTTTATTAATAAATTAAATCCATTATGTTAGTATTATCATTTAAAAACATGGACAAATTATGTTCAAAATAAGGAAATATATAATGAGACCATGCCGTTATAATTGTACATAGTCTCGTAAGTAAATGTATTCAGTATTTGTCTTTCTGAATATTATTTTCATTGTAAGTGCATCGCAGAGGCATGTCTTCTTAATATTTTGTTTTACTCTGAATATTACTATGGCATTAGTTTATGTAAATAAATAGTTTTCATAACCTTTGAAATGCTTCTTAAAATATCGAAAGAAACTTCACAAATAATACATGATGGTCTTGATGTACAGATTCTGCGTACTGATGTTGTTTATCATCTTAACAACGTGTTATATTGTTCTATCATTTGTCTTTGTTCTATTATTACTACTACTTTTACTGTTCGATTGATATCCGTTTAACGTGGCTCGGTACTTAAACATCCCGTCAATGTGTTTATTAAGCTTTCATTTTTTGCTGGTGTGTTTTGTATATGCGATTTTTTGTGTTTATTTGGTTCTTATAACGTGACACTGTACTTTAAAAGATCCCGTCAATATGATATTGTTCTATTATAAGTCATTATGATATAGTTCTTTTATGAATTTGAAAATACGTTGAACCACAAACGTCAAAACTATTCAATCGCGTAGTGGAATGAACTATTTGTGGATTCTTATAAATTCTATATAACTATTGGACTATTTTAAATCTCGGTCTATATTTGAAATTAATTCTTACATACTTTGATTTTTTAACCATGTATGCTAACATTGCCCATGTGAAATTTTTAAATTGTTTGTATATACATTGAACGACAAATTTATGTTATTCTCATCGGATTATGTCTAATGCTTAGTCCATTGCTGTGTGTGTTGCATTTTAATGTTGTGTCGTTGTTTTCCTCTTATATTTAATGCGTTTCCCTCAGTTTTAGTTTGTTACCCCGATTTTGTTTTTTGTCTATAGATTTACGAGTTTTGAACAGCGGTATACTACTGTTGCCTTTATTTATGTGACATATTAAATTTTCTGACGTCAGACACGCGAATCAATGAACGTTTTTGATAGATAGATGTTAGTTGTGTTCTGTTAAATTGTTCCTTTTAAAATTGTTACACGATGATGCCTGCTGTACCCATATTTTGTCTATTTTATTTATTATGTCTGTTTAGTTTACGCATCATTATAAATATAACGGAACTTGATAAGACTGTCATCAAAGTGAGAGGTTAAAGCGCTTTAAAACCAGGTTTAATCCAAACCATTTTCTACATTTAAAAATGCCTGCACCAAATCAGGAATATGACAGTTCTTGTCCATTCGTTTTTGATGTGTTTTGTCATTTTATTTTGCCATGTGATTATGGACTTTCCGATTGGATTTTCCTCTGAGTTCATTATTTCTGTTATTTACTTTTTACAAGTAATATATGTATGCCCCAAGTCTAGTATTTTATTTAAAATTAGTAAATCTGGTTCAGTCATCTCATCGACACCAAAGTCAACAGAATGATACAAAGATGAATTTTCAATATTCCTTTTTTTTTCTAATAGCTCGTATCATATCCCACAAACTGTTTGCTTTACATGCATGCTCATTGTAGTTATATTTTATATTGTATTATGGAGAAGACTTCACAAGTATGATTTACCTGTGTCTAATCCATTTTACTTTAAGTTAGCAAAATTAAATATGTTTAACTAAACATCTAATGTTTGCACATTTCAAAGATGTTCTTTCTGTACTTTCAAATGTTGAAAATTGTATATATCCCTGGTAGATCTAAACCATTCGATTGCACGAATAACCTTCAATTTCAAATTTTCGTTTTTTTTCTACTTTTTTCGCAAAATTGCAAAACTCTTCTCTTTGAATTTTGCGTATTTTTTCATCTGATTGTAATTCTTTTGAAGTTTGAAGCCATGTAAACAAATTTGAGAGTAAACATATTGCTGAAAAAATAAGTTTACATTCCTAATGTGATATGGTCTAACGTATATTATCTTGTTATATCATGAACATGAAGATTTTATATTGTTTTACACTCTCTACTGTTGACTAGTGTTGCTATACTATTTTTCTAACTGAATAATCTGAATATTCCATGATGTGTATCCATGTGCTGTTCTATATTTATATTTATATTTCAAAGTGTTATCAATTATGTACTGTCTAATGAAGTGTCAGTAAAAATGTAGGCTTTATTATTTTTATTCTGTATATTAAGTACTGTATATTTTTTTGTTTGGGTCAGAGAGTGTACAAATAAAAATTCGACAAGATACTGTCCATATCGTTTTGGTTGTCACGTGAACGCTGTAAGATTTATGGGTAATGCCAGAAGTGATAAATTGAGGAAGTACATGTATCTCGGTAAAAACTTCCTTCACCTCTGATATCTTTTTTGATGTGTATACCAGACATATGTTCGCTTTCAATAAACTCACCACATATACCAATTTATAGTAAAATCAGAAAAATTCTAAATTCATAATAGTTCGTTACTTTTAGAAAAATACTTAAATCATAATAATTCATAACTTTTCAATTTTATCTAATATGTTATTTATTTTATGCATTTTATTTTATCACTGCATAATTGAGCTTATTGCTGTACATCTATGAGACATCTTAATTTTTATAGATTTACACAAGGAAAATTGTAAACAAATTTTGATTCTTTGCAGTGAAAAATTGTGCTGCCGAAGAATAAAAGAAGTTCTAAAAAATATAAACCACGTAAAAATATGTAAATCCACCATTTATTTACATGTTTCAAACGTGAAATTTATATTTGAATTGAAAATTGTAGGTTAACTACGATGAAGGTGTGTAATAGTAAAAGCGAATATTTTGTCTGTATACATCATGACCGTTTAATTAAATCCTCCTCTGCATGTTGTTTTTGGTCATAAATATCATCAAGTAAACAATAAATATGCTCCATCATAAATGACATCAATTATACCTTCATTTTTTTTATTTTGCAATTTATAATTCATATCAAAACTTCTCATATGATTTAATATTTTATTTATTTATGGCATCTTATATATCACTGTCATAATCAGTCGCTTCTGTCTACATCAATAAGTAGTATAAAAAGGACTGACGAACTTGATTGATAGTTTAATTCAACAATATAAATTACATTACTCATCGGATGTGTATTCTGTTTAGCCTCCCAATACACAAAAGAGGTGATGTGTTGTAAATTGTAAAAAAATATGTCAATCTGATCCATTAAATATTCATCTTGTGTCATGGAAAAGACAGTAACGCAGCAAACGAAATTGAAATATGATTTTTTTCAAATAAGTTATCTGATCTGTTTTTATACACATCTAAGATTTCTCTAATCTGATTTGATACATATCTAAAATTTCTTTAACATTTCATAATAAAATCCTTAAATTGTCAACAGTTTGATCGGAATAGACAGTTTATACATATAAATATCACCACTACAAGTCGTAATAAAATTATCACATTGAAAAAAAGAACAGCACTATATTTATATTTTTGACTTAAAGTCTGTTTTATGGCACAGCAGCTGCACCTATCCTCTGTCCATATAAGGAGTACGGAGACAAATATGGCCCTACTTGTGGAAGAGGCTGATTGCTAGGCAATGCCGCTGATGGATTCATGAGCGATTTGTATGGGTGGTATCTACCCGATCCCATCAAAGAACTAAGTGGACTTAAACTAGTAGGATAACTTCTTCTCAAAGAGTTTGGACTAAGTGAGCCGGATTGTAAAGAATGTCCGTGTAATCCAGATAAAGAATGGAGACCTGGAGGAGGAAGGCCATAACGTTCATAAGCTGCTGCTAACGACATGTGATCGGAAGATGTCGTATGAGTTCGTAAATGTTGTAGGAGTTCTTCTGAAGAACTGAAACGCTTTCCACAATGTTCATTACCAGACGACACCCAATTACAAACTAAAGGTAGTCCTGAATGAGCAGGTGACGTTAGATGACCCGGTAGGTACAATGATGACAAAGGATATCCACTTAAGTTTGATTGTCCTGCTAATAAGCTTGATGAAGAATATGGATTAAACGAAGATCCTTGAAGTCCTAAGCTAAGATTATGGAGTGACTTTTCATGCGCACACTGGGCACATCCTACCGCTGTACATGTAGCGGATAAGTGAGAGTTCTGGACAGTCAGCTGACAGTGATTACAATAAGGGTCCCTGCACACCGGAACTAGAGTTGTGGCACCTGATGGAGTACGCACTCTTGCATAAGATACAAAAGGAGATAAACTTGATGCCATTGCTGCTGACTTTAGGGCAGAAGATTGTGCTGCGTACGCAGCAGATTGAGCTGCAAGTGCCGCTGCAGCTGCAGAAGATGATCCAAACATGCTACTATGTGCCGGAAGTGGAAGTGGAAATCCTGGCAGTCCAGACACACTATCATGAGTTAATCCAGAAGCATGTGAATATGATAAAAATGAATTTGATATTGAAGGATAAGCAGAATAACTTGGGTAACTAGAAGGTTTATGTTCATCTGGTTCACGACTGGTACGAGATTCGTATCTAGGTGAGGCGGATGAAACTTGACGTTTTTCGTCCTCGTTATGAGGAGAGTGGTGTTGACCAGGACTCCTTGATACGTTAGATCTTGAAAAATGGTGATCTGCGTGAGAGGAAAGAGTACTCGACGCTGTTGAAGTAAGTTCTTTTGATCTTGGTAAAGTTTTTAATGATAGAGGAGAGGTCGGTTTTTCTTCTTTTGGTTTTGAAGTAGGAATAAGTGGAGGCATATCCTTATGAGACACCGTACGAAACCCAGGTTTCTCCGAACTATCAATGTCTTTTTCTTTGATCTCATTATGTTTTGATTTATCCATATTCACTTTTTCAGAATGTTTTTCGGTATTTGTTTCCTTCTTTAGCGGCGGAATAATAGGTTTTGAAGATGTTGCCGTGTCTTTCCCAATACTGCTACATGTCTGTGCAAGAAGAGCAAGAGGACTTTTCTTGGCATCCAACTGAAAATCAAAAGTGAAATGTTTACTTTTTCAGTTATGTGATGTATAAAATTTACATAAAGTCATTCGTTTCTTAACAAAACAATCAATGAATTGTTGTGAGTTAGTCGGTTTTATACTTAAAGGGCTTCCTGTGTTATAGTAGTAATCCGATAGAGGTTTAATCTTTAACGTGACGTATGTAAACATTACGAATGGAAAAATAAGAAAAAAATATCTGAATAAAAAATCTAATTAAAAAACTTACCGTTGTTGGAAGAGGTTGTAAATAATCCGGATGGATGAATTGTGATGATACGGAGGAAGTCAACATTGTCAAATTATAAAGTCAACAAACTGTTGTTATAACAGAAATTATAAATAAATACAATATATCATAAATCCAGAAAAATTATTTCACTTTTTAGATATAAAAAAACACAACTGTTTCAGAGACTAGCCATGGTCTTGTGGACAAGTATGACGTTTCTGTCATTAACATGGACGAGCTAAGCTGACATAACCGCCCATCAAGCAAGATCCTTCTCAACACCTTAGGACTGACTCATTAGATAAAGGGTTTACACCGCCCTTCGGTTGCTCCATACATCACACAAAGTTCTTGTCATTCATAACATGTGGGATTACCCATCTGTCAAGTCCCGTCAAACAACGCGTGATAAATGTCTTTCTATGGCCAATCAGCAATGCGCTAACAAACGATTATCGGTAGAAGTGTATACAAGCAATATGTTCTGTAATCAATCATGTTAATAGTGTGCCTGTCAATCAATTCGCCATTTGTAGGCTCATGTACTTTGTACAAATTAAATAAGCAAATTGCACTTCAAAGAGAATCTGTTTGAGATGATAATGGAGGATCGTTTATTTGACCACCCTCATCAATATTGGCTAAATAATCTGTCATTGGTGGACATTGATTGTAAAATAATATAAAACACTAGTATTAAAGTGGAGAGAAAAAACTATTTTTCTGTGAAATGGTTAAATTAAATCAAATAGAAGGCAAATGTCAAAGACTTCAATGTACAAGTTTTTCGATCTTGGTTTATAGCAGTGTTTAGGTAATAAACGTAGAAACATAGATATATTTGAAAATATAGTTTTATTTTTTTTTAATTAAAGGGGTTCTAGTTGAAAGTGTTATCTGATGATACGACTTCCTCTCTAAATATAGCGATTATTTCCTTAAATATAGCGATTATTTTTCATTGTATTATCGGTGGACTAACCACAAACATGACCAAAGATATAATAAACAAGCCACGACAAAAATATAAATTGATGTCTTTAATGTGTAGGTACTTAAAACGAGGGTGTAACACATTCATTGTAATGTCAACATTTATTGTCGCTTTATGAAAAGAAAATTAATGTTTTGAAGGACTACAAACAAGAAAACCATTAATTTTCATAAAGTGACATTTAAACAACTTGACCTCTAATGATTTGCATAAATGATAAATATTTACGCATAGACAAAGCAACATTAATAACATGGTCCATGAAAACATTCTTTGCATCTAGCCTTTCTTCTTTTAAAAGATAAGTGAGTGATAGCCTATAAAACAACTTTATTTCTGTAATTTATCTTTACGATGTACAATTTAAATTTTCATGCCGTTTTCTTTGTAAAGAGAAGACAAATCACGGCAGGAAAGGGGAAGGTTGTGAGGTGATGACATATAACATTAATTTTACTGACATAATGACGTTTAACAGATGGATTTCTCATGCCTCAGTGCCTTTCTTATTTAATGGTCTTCGTTTCTATCTTAAAACAAGAATCATTGCACACTAATTGTAAAAAGAATATATACCTTTGCACTTGCATATATCTGTCAATCTGTTGTATTACCTTGCAAGTTTTGGATAAATCCATTGTTCTCCGTTAACGTTAATGCAACGCATCATGCAAAATATATAGGAATGCTCATTGTACTAGTACAATAAACTTGTCAAATATCTTCATTACTGCTTACCCTCAGTTTCTTGGTGCATTTTAACTTCCAGTGAAATTCAATGTTTCATTGATTTTTTTCTATCACTATTGTTGTTGCTGTTGATATATCATACAGGGCCAGTACAGGTCTTGACAAAGTATATATAGTTGCAATAAAATGTATAATGTAACATTAATGTTTCTTTTTTAAATTAATATTCCCGATAATGAAATCTGTTCGTATTTTTTTGATCGACTTCGAAAACAAAGATTTAAACACTCGAAAATGCGATTTTTGATATTCTTCTTTATTTGTAAATTCTTCCGTTGCTTAAAAAGATTTTAAAATCTGATGAAAAAATCCAAGCTTCCTTTAAATCAAATCAAATTTAATACGAACGTGAAAAAAACTTATTTTCACACCGAATGTATGTGGGCTAGTTTCCTCAAAATTAATCATAATCTTGAGGACATATTAAGAAACAGTTTACGGAATAATTTTAAGAAACAAATACGGCAATCTTGTATACACGAGGTTGCGTTTGCAGCCGATAAGAGAAGCACTCATCTGCCTTTAAGAAAAAATGTATTGTCCTTAATCATAAAATGTAAAATAAGAAAAAATATAAAGAGAACAACAAATCACTCCCATTGCCCCTCTGGAAGTAAAAGAGTTTTACATTGTCTTCACTAATGGAACTGTATTGAAGCTTATTGAAGTGTGTCATCAGTGTGATTCAGTTGCCAAAAACTTATGCTGATAATGGCAAACCGTCTTGTGAAGAAAGAAAAAGTTGAACTAACTGAAATTGACAGAATTGCTATGAAATAGCAGAACATTTTCCTAACATTTTGTTTACTTTCAATATTAAAGAGATGACATACAAACATCTAAATGTTATTTACTCTGTATTTTTCATCCCAGCCTGGTGTCTTTCGGTACATATTTTTTTCTTTATGTAAAGTCGGAAATGTATCATCTATCACCACCATACACCATCATTATCTGCTTGACAGTTGATGGATTCCAACCGTCAAATGTCAAAAGTAAAGTTTTTAAAATAAATCAAATGAAACTAATCCTCTTCCATTTTATGACGGAATTATTTGCACATCATTTTAAAATATTAAATACAAATTAAATGTATCTATTTAATCCGGTTGGCTCGGCTAATCAATTTTCTTTTCAATTTATCAGGTTCTCGGTGTGAAACGAATTATGATTGACGGGCACCTGTTATGAAGTCATTTTGGAAACTGTGAAATTCAATAGGTTTTGTATGTTGTGCGAGTGTCATATCGTGATAAGTATATCAGAACTAAAGTCCCGACTACTAAGTCCCCACACACGATAGCTTGTTGTCTTACAAGTTTCGTCTCGAAAACGAGCATTTGGATGTGACTACCGGTGTTAAAACTATCAAATATTATTTTTACATAAAGCACACTACTTCTAACCAGGGGAAATTTGTACTCCTTCCAGGCAATTGCAATATTAATACTTTTTAATAATACATGTATCAGAAACATATAATACACAAGACATTAATATCTAATATTTTTTTTTATAAATATTTTAAAGATGAAAAACTTATTTTCATAGTTTATTTAATGCATCGCCCAATAAATCTAATGGCTAAATTGATTAAGCTTAAAAAATGTAAACGGTGACAGTGATACACGAACATATAGTAAATTGTAACCCTGGAATATGAATTATTCGCCTAGATATGCTGGGTTTGTAGTATCATTGTAACCCTGGAATATGAATTATTCGCCTAGATATGCTGGGTTTGTAGTATCATTGTAACCCTGGAATATGAATTATTCGCCTAGCTATGCTGGGTTTGTAGTATCATTGTAACCCTGGAATATGAATTATTCGCCTAGCTATGCTGGGTTTGTAGTATCATTGTAACCCTGGAATATGAATTATTCGCCTAGATATGCTGGGTTTGTAGTATCATTGTAACCCTGGAATATGAATTATTCGCCTAGCTATGCTGGGTTTGTAGTATCATTAAAACCCTGGAATATGAATTATTCGCCTAGCTATGCTGGGTTTGTAGTATCATTGTAACCCTGGAATATGAATTATTCGCCTAGATATGCTGGGTTTGTAGTATCATTGTAACCCTGGAATATGAATTATTCACCTAGCTATGCTGGGTTTGTAGTATCATTGTAACCCTGGAATATGAATTATTCGCCTAGCTATGCTGGGTTTGTAGTAAATTGTAACCCTGGAATATGAATTATTCGCCTAGATATGCTGGGTTTGTAGTATCATTGTAACCCTGGAATATGAATTATTCGCCTAGCTATGCTGGGTTTGTAGTATCATTGTAACCCTGGAATATGAATTATTCGCCTAGCTATGCTGGGTTTGTAGTATCATTGTAACCCTGGAATATGAATTATTCGCCTAGCTATGCTGGGTTTGTAGTATCATTTGAATGACAATTACAGTAAGCTAACAAATTGTATACTATTAATTTATTGTTAAAAACTCTGAACAAAATCTAACGTTAAATGGATGGCATATTTCCATACTTCATTATATTGATTTATGAGACTTTGTGAAAATGTGTATCCAATAAAACAATCTATAAATAAAATGTAATAACATAGTGATTTATCAAATTCTGTTTAGATATCTTCTGATATATAGCTTCTCCAAGGTAACAGTCATGCGTGTTGCGTGGGGCACGAACTTAGTAAGACTTGTATGACATATTGAGACATTTACATGTACAGTTTTACACAGTTTTAGTTCCCGTTGGCTTTGATGTGTCGACCGTTGTTATTTTATCCTAACACCTGACAAGAAAATATTCATTTATCTACGCACAAATCATGACAAAATATAAAGTCATTCACTTGTTAAATTCAAAGGAAAAATGTTTTTTGTACGGGGCTGATATAATCAGTGTTTGCCTTCTGTCAGTTTAGGTTATCTTATTCAAACAATGAAATACATGAAAAACATAGAAGACTTTTGCAACTTTCATATTGTGTCATGTATGAGGGTTAAAGATTTTACATTTACCGACTATCAATTTGGAAATGCCTTGGGGATAGACAAGAGTTCGTGTGTTGCTTTATCACCGTATGTAACATATCAACGGATTTTGAACAAGATTAATGCGATGGGGAACAGAATCTACTGAACCTTCCGGAGCATCTAAGTTCAAATCCAAGGAAAAAAGGGGGGTCTAGCTCAATTTTAGTTTCTGTGTTATGTATAGACTTTAAACTGCTTGTATCTTATAAGATTTATCTTACTAGCAAAACAATTTTTTGTCAAATCATGCGTTTGGTTGTGTTTTTACAGTTCAATGTAGAATTATTTTGGTATCATTGTGTTAGTTACGTGTATCTAAAAACATTGAATTATATGAATGATGATCATTCGGTTACATTTTAATATAAAAAAAAATATGAATTTTATTCTGCTATGTTTCGTTGCCGGTATCTTGTAGGTTCCTAATGATTAGAAATCTATGGCATATGCAAGTATATGATTATGATCAATTTTCATTATTTCATTTTTTTTTCAAGAAACTGATTTTTTTAAATTTTAGTTGATTTTGAATAAAAAATACTAATAGTGCAAGATGAAGTGTAATGTATTTTATGAAAGGCCTTCAACTCTGTGTCGTATAAATATGATTTGCATTTCAAATTTCAAAATGATATCGTATCATATTGAGATATGAATTGAGATTAGAAGGTTTGGTATCAGAGGTTATCACAAACCTAACACAATCCCGCCCATCATATACAGGTGTGTCAATGTTTTTGACAAGTTCTCAGTACTGACCAGCAGGTAATATGCCACACAGATATTATCAGCACCACAGGATCACTAATGGAAGGAAAACAGATCATCAACAGTCGCTGTTATTTTAAGAACCTCTAAACAAGCTTTCATTTGGATTTTAAATGTTATACAGAAAATTTCGTTGAATTATATTTTTCTCAGCATATTTTTTCTTTCAAAATATAAATCTAGCCTGAGAAACAAAGTAGCGTTGGTATGGTTCTTTTTTGGTATACTTTTAACTTCATATGGTATATGGAGTATATTTATATACTCTACAAAAAGAAGAAACGCATAATGTTTTTTTTTCATCAAAATTTTATCCTTTGTGCTTCAAACAGCAATGTTTTGGTATACTGCATACAAAGAAGTGAAAATAAGTGACATACGTCGGTCAATTTCCGGTGACGTTAAAGTCAGTATCCGTTGTGACCATCGCTATTGAAAATAAAGAGATGTGGTATGAATGCAAATGAGACAACTCTTAATTCATCCAAGTCACAATGTATAAAAAGATATCAATTAAAGGTCAAAGTATGGCCTTCATCTCGGAGCCTTAGTTCACACCGAACAACAAGCAATAAAGGACCAAAACATGACATGCAGTCACAGTAGTGTAAAACAATTCAAACAGGTAAACCAACTGTATATAATCTATATAAAAAAATGAGAAACGAGAAACACATATATGAGTGGCTGTTCATGTCAAAATAGCGATGGTTCCACCTAGATGCTTTTTTCATCTAGATGCTTCGCATAACCATCTAGATGCTTCGAAAAAAAGTATCTATATGTTTCTCACAAGTATCTAGATGCTTCGCACAAGTTCTATATGTTTCTCACAAGTATCTAGATGCTTCGCACAAGTTCTATATGTTTCTCACAAGTATCTAGATGCTTCGCACAAGTTCTATATGTTTCTCACAAGTATCTAGATGCTTCGCACAAGTATCTAGATGTTTCGTTGTCTTGAAGTATCTAGATGGTCGAAAACTCTAGATACTTAAAAGCAAATGAAAAGTTTTGGTACTCAGTTTAACTATTTCCATCTAGATAGTTAGTCATAGTAACTAGATGTTTATTCAAACTATCTAGATACTTGTGTGAAGCATCTAGATACTTGTCCGAAGCAGCTAGATACTTGTCCGAAGTATCTAGATACGAATTACAAGCAATTAGATGCTTTCAAGAAGTATCTAGATGGTTTTTGAAAATATCTAAATAAAAAAGGTATCTAGATATTTCGCTTAAGTATCTAGATGTATCTTACGACCATCTAGATACTTATATTATGACAAGAACGGTCACTCATACACATGTGAACCACATTAACCATATATTTCTTGTCAATTTTATTTAAAAACAATAATCAGACCAATGCTTTTTTTGTAGAGATATATTCCAGAGCGTGCCTTTCCTTTTATGATGTTCTTGATAGAGAGCTTTACTAATTTTTATACGCCCGTCTTTTAGACGGGACGTATTATGGTATACCGTTGTCCGTCCGTCCGTCCGTCCGTCTGTCTGTCCGTCGTCCACACTTCGGACAATAACTCAAAAACACTTTCACCAATTTCCATGAAACTTTAGTGAATTGTTTATATCTATTGACGTAAGCTCCCTTTCGTTTTTTTTTAATTTCAGATTTTAAGTTTTGGATTTATGGGGCTTTATTCATAAAAAAGGGGGAATTTTCAACACTTCGGACAATAACTCAAAAAGGCTTTCACCAATGTCCATGAAACTTTGGTGAATTGTTTATATCTATTGATGTAAGCTCCCTTTCAATTTTTATAAATTTCAGATTTTAAGTTTTGGATCAATGGGGCTTTATTCATAAAAAAGGGGGATTTTTAACACTTCGGACAATAACTAAAAAAGGCTTTCACCAATGTCCATGAAACTTTGGTGAATTGTTTATATCTAGTGATGTAAGCTCCCTTTCAATTTTTATAAATTTCAGATTTTAAGTTTTGGATTTATTGGGCTTTATTCATAAAAAAAGGGAGATTTTTAACACTTCGGACAATAACTCAAAAAGGCTTTCACCAATGTCCATGAAACTTTGGTGAATTGTTTATATCTATTGATGTAACAAATAATACTTAATAAAATCTGATGAAAACATAAAATTTTGTAAAATCTTTAGTTCAATTTAAAACATTAAATTTCTTGTAAAAAAAAGGTTCCATGAATGTCATACGTTGTACTATTATTGAATGGTTGCAAGGATGAAAGCACCTTAGCAGTCCCTGAGATACTAACTGTTCCCTGAGGCATATATCATTTTATGATAACATTTTTACTATCTAAGCTATGGATAAAAATCAAATACTGTTTTTGCATATAGGATGTTTTACTCTTGTTAAAATTGGTTGCAATTGAAATCACAAATGATACCTTAGCATTGCAGCTTTTTTTATAGAGTTCGGTTTCGGTGGAAGGGTTGAGCGCAATAAAAATGTTATAAAACATAACTAGTCTACAATAGCACATAATAAGTGAACAAGTGACAACATGAAAATCCTAACATGTGACTAAACTATGAGCAATATACCCCAAGAAAATTACCTTCTTTCAAACTACTATAAAATTTGGAAATCAGCCATAGAATTACTAAAACCCATAATCATATATCACTTTCCTTATATTGCATTGAAGACTTTTATGTTATATGCCAATGTTAATGATATTTGTTTTTTATGCTAAATATTGAAAAGCTGAACTAGGTTTAATCATCAGTGTCTTCTTCACTGTAATCACTGTCCTCATCATCAGAAAAATCCTCATTTTCATTCTCAGAAGAGGCCTCCTCATCATCAATGAAATCTTTATCTTCATCATCAATGAAATCCTTACTTTCATCACCTACTTCCTCATTTAGATCATAACTTTCAGTAGAGTCACTTTCACCATCTTCACTTTCCCTGTTATCTTCTTGCTGCTCCTCATTGTCATTGTAGTCTTTTTTGCTATTTTTATACGCCCGTCGTCAATGAAATCCTTACTTTCATCACATACTTCCTCATTTAGATCATAACTTTCAGTAGAGTCACTTTCACCATCTTCACTTTCCCTGTTATCTTCTTGCTGCTCCTCATTGTCATTGTAGTCTTTTTTGCCATTTTTATACGCCCGTCGTCTTTCAAACAACGGGCGTATCATGCGCTAAAGCGCAGCCCTTCATTAAAAGACTTTGAACCAAGAGTTCTAATTTTAAAAACTAAAGTCATATCCACCACCAGGACGAGGTTGTTTGGAAGACTATGTGCTATTGGTGACAAAGTATATTAATGTATTTCTCTATTTTCAGAAATAGTTAATTCCATCCCCCTCCCATTATTCCTCTTTCGTGACTATTACAGAATGTTCCTCGTCACTCGTTTTCGCTTGTCCTGAACAAAAGAGGTGTCTGTCTTATACTTTTTTTTATCAATGTGTTCAATGAAAAGAGAATTAATATATTCAAAATTTTTCATTACAAAATAAATTGGGTTATTTATCTGCTTAAAAACTGTAATAAAAGGATGATTTATGATAAATATGTCCACCTCAAAGATTTCATAAAAAAATGTCCTGAATCCCAAAAGTACTATCTGAATCAATACAAAGTCAGTGCAATTAAAACTTTTTTGTGTGTTAATTTGATAGAAAATAATATAAAAAAAATTCCTTTGAAATCTTTAAAATTCTTGCATGAAAATATATACCGACTTTTATTATCAGTTTTGATGATAATTAAAGATATGTGTTGCATGTTCGGCGTGATCCAAATGATAGAGAAATCTCCCAAAAGAACAATTTTTATCACTGAACGACTTATTCGTATGCACGATATGTCATAAAAATGCTGACAGCAATGTCAACTACAAAATGTGTTAACAATGAAAAACTTGATGATAGATGCATTAACAATATGGATTGCAAAATATAGGAGTATATATTTGTGCATCTGTATCTTCCAAATTATTGTACACGAGCAATATAGTATACCAAAATGGTTTTAATCGCCCAACACTCAAGGCATGAGTTATTGGATTGTAGTAATCACCTGCTTCCAAATTAAGTATTTATCTAAAGCCAAACCAAAGTAAAATCCGATGCCATCATAAATCTTTTCTGGTAATAGCAATTTTATGCAAACTTTATGTATCTTTATTTCAAGTGATAAACTTTATATCTTCGTTTGTCAAATAATTAATTATGTTCTGTCAACATCTCGTTTACAGCGTGTCCTTCCTGAAACAATTTTGCATGGTATGTTATTGAAAAATCAATGCCGGTTGATAGATGAAGTGCCAGAATTACGGAAACTAATGAAGTCAAATGATAAATTATAGATGATGATTACACACAACATATGCGTTCATGGAAGTGTGGACACTTTCTGCATCAATCATGATAATGGGCCCTCAAAGGTATCACAACTCTGTCATTATAGTACCCTGAAAGCCCATAAATCACTCCAAATGGTTTCTTTTGCCTGATACACAATGATAAATGCTCTGTCGCTTGCCATGACAGGAGTTATCTTTTCTTTACTCTCTAGATGTGCATCCGGCACGGAATTTACGACATCCTTTCATTTTAGAAAAGTTGTTTTTATGAGGTTACAAAAGCTCGTTTATATTACTCGGATAATGCAGTATCTTGTATAATTACGACGGCTGATAAGCAAGAAGGAATTGGCAGCTCACGATACCATCTTTTCTATCATTAGTGAGATTTGTTTGGAAGATTTATCTTCTGAGGTATATATATTGCTGCATGTCATCCAGATTTATGATTGTCGATTCAAAACACATGGGAGCAATGCAGGGAATGCGTACTGCACCAACTAATCTGTAAAACTACAAGTTAAATACCACAAGAAGATAGATGCGAACATGTTTGCATATTTGTCTGTCCATTAGATTTCCATTTCTATGTATGTCTTTTTTTTGTTTATAAAGATTCTTAAAATCTACCAAATCTCGTTAGCGACACGTACAATACGAATTATATTTTTTTAACAACAGCGACGCCAATATTGTTGTCTACTCTAATTATTTTCCATGAAATATTAAAGCATGCAATACGTCCCATGATACAAATGTCTGTTAAGTATTGCCTCTGCAGAATATTGGTCAATAGTGAATCGTATTGCAGTAATACTATGTTTAGTTATAAGATACATTACAAATAATTTTTTAATTCTCCCGGCTTTAACATGTTAAATAGAATGTTAATTTAAAACCAAACAGTGATATCCATATAATTAATTGGTTCCAAATTATTGCCGATTTCTGCACATTTTATGACGGAAATTGTCATAAATTATGACTTTTTTGCATATCTTATGAGTAAGCTTAGTATAGTGTTTACACTTAATGTTTACTCCTATCATTTAACATTTGCTATAAAAAATAATATATAAGCCTCGCTCATTTTTATATAAAATCAGCATAGTTTATGTTTCGAGTACAATTGATAGCGATTTTGTCAGTAATGTGTAAAATATATTTTTGTTTATGTGTGTGTGTATATATATGTGTAACTTTTGAGTCAGATGGTTTTACCAAGGAGGTTATACGATTCACAACATGCTTCTTATCGACTTCACTTTAAGCATTCTCTTTACAGTCAAAAATCGTTAGTTTACTAACTTTTCATTTGTAGTTGAAATTAATGTTTCGCCGATGGCGTGCGGTGAGTTGAACAAACGCGACATTAATAGCCTCCGTTCTGCCAGTCCATTCATTTATCTGTCTAAGAAAAGTTATACTTTCAAAAATGATTTGGACAGCCAACAGATAGATAAAACGAAAGGAGCATCATATCTGACAATATGAGAAGTAGTAAATGCAGTAATCTTAATTAAACTTGTCATATGTGGACTTTTAAAAGCAATAATCTTCATCATTTTCCCTGACAAACTTCTAGTAAACACGCTAATGTTACTGTTCCCATGAACACAATAAATTCTTTTGCGCAGAAAAATGGCGTCATGCTTAGAACTTTGAAGTATTGAAAACCGTCTTTTGTCACAAAAGCTTAAGTTACTTTACTTAAATGTTTGCATGACAAAAAATATTTTTATCCGAAATGGAGTCTATTACTGAAATAAAAACAATAAAATAAAAAAGTGTTCTGAATCATCTAGGCATCACACGTCATTGGAAAAGTTATAGGTAGAATGTTTAATTTGAAGATTTACAAATGATAGAAATCCCTAGATGTGTGTTATCTGCTATGTAAACGTGTCAATCATCGGCAAGGAGTTATCATAGTTGAAACTTCATCTCATCATATCAAATAATTTGTACAGTAGTCCCGATAATGAGTGATCAACACGCCATAAGCAAACATAAACATTATCTGCAACAAGACTCAGTGATGGACATAGCCATTTGATCCTGTTCAAAGTCAGATAACACGGGCAGATAATAGGTCGATCCTGACATTAATTACATTAATCTGTCTACAATTTGTCTGCATCACCTGTTAATCATTGGCTCGTTAACCTTCTAGAACGACGTTGTGATTTGTCCTATTCGATAGCAGCAGCGTGGCGGAGAGATGGTCAGTATTAACTTTACAAATATCTACTGTTACAACAAAAATCCTTTTTTAACAAATGATCTCCAACCCACAGAAGATTCTGGAATCCGGGAAACGTAGCCAGTTGGGTTTTCCCGATGTACAGTTGCAAATCAACCTCAACCAGATATGTTTGTAATCATTAAGAAATTACTGACAATTAAAAAATAATTTTAGTCCCATATACTCCTTGGGAATATCTTACGTCCTGAATGTGCACCCTCTTTCCTTCCACACAGTTTTACGAATATTATAAAGTCGAGCAATATCATTTTCATAGTATAATATATCAATACATGGTTTCTGATAAAACACTATTTACGATAGCTTCATTTGAATCACTAGAATATCTTATATATAATGTTGTTGTTTTTTTAAACCAAAGACGAAAAGGTTTACAGAATGACTCGGTTGTATTCATTAATGTGTATTTTACAACTTGTCTTTCATAATGACCTGGATGGTGTTTACAGGAAAGAAATTAAGGAACAACAAAGGTATAAAATTTTAAAGAATAGACTGTGAATAACTGTCGAGAAGGTATACAGACTGAGAAAATGGCAAAGATATTACGGATACAGAAATGAAGATCCCATCCAACCCCTCGTCCATGCCCTTGCTTGTTCTGTGTAACATAAATAAATTTTAAAAAACACACATTTTTATTCTTAACTATTTATCTCTGTTATAGAAACAGTTGAAGGGCTGATTATTTTTATCTACATGAAATGTTTGACCTTTTATACTCTTTTGATTTGATAACAGCATATCTGTACAATGTTTTTGGGAAAAGTAAGACAACAAAAAATGGCATCCATCACTTATGTCAGGTATGAAAGAAGTAATTTTAACTCCAGTCTTAAGAAGATGAAGGAAAAACGGTGAAGATGAAAGTGACATAAATGTAAAATACAAATGATTAGAGTTGACATTACATCATTTATTTCCGACGAGAGAATTGTTAACACAATTAACGCCGTCACGTTCGTTTATTTAGGTGATGAAATTGCTGCAGTCAGGTGGTCCAATGTCCATTAATGGCGTCCATTATAACTGACATCAAACGATCATATCGCTGTTAGAGAGATAACATGAAGTCTTTGATGAAAAAAGAGAAGCTTGAAATGTCTAAAAGTTGAAGGATTGAGAAAACATACATCATAATTAATCTTCTAACAAGTTCAAGAAACAGAAAAGATAATTTCATATCAGAAGTCTTGTGAATATAAAATAAGGAGATGTGGTATGATTGCAAACGAGACAACTATCCACAAAAGCCCAACAGACGACCATATGTCGTGGTATGAGCTACACTATAGATTAGACTGTTGGTTTTCCTGTTTGAATGGATTTCCACTTGTAAATTTTGGTCTTTTAAAGCTTGTTGTTCGGTATGAGCCAAGGCTCCGTCTTGAAGGCGAGTTGACATATAATGGTTTACTTTACAATTTATGTCTACGATGGAGAGTTGTCTCTCATTGGCACTCATACCACATCTTCTTATATCTAGATAGTTCAGAACTGTGGTATTGGTCTAAAAGTTATGTATTATCTTTATCTATAAAAGTCATTAAAGTAAAGAAAAGGCCCAACGAACACATTATTTTATTGAAAAATCAGTACCATGTCCAGGCAAAAAAAAAACATGTATATATACATGAGTCACTGATAAGGTCTTTGCATCGGAACTAAACACATTATTTTTTTAAAAACAGTTGTTGGCATGACACGGGTTATGTTCTTCTCATATATGTTATGATGGTATGATACTAAACCCCTAACGGGAAGGATTGTGCCTGATGTTCATATGATGAAATCATAATCTTTCAGTCAGTTTAATTGAAGTCTGGAGCTGGCATGTCAGTTAACTGCTAGTAGTCTGTTGTTATTTATGTATTATTGTCATTTTGTTTATTTTCTTTGGTTACATCTTCTGACATCAGACTCGGATTTCTCTTGAACTGAATTTTAATGTGCGTATTGTTATGCGTTTACTTTACTACATTGGTCAGAGGTATAGGGGGAGGGTTGAGATCTCACAAACATGTTTAACCCCGCCGCATTTTTGCGCCTGTCCCAAGTCAGGAGCCTCTGGCCTTTGTTAGTCTTGTATTATTTTAATTTTAGTTTCTTGTGTACAATTTGGAAATTAGTATGGCGTTCATTATCACTGGATTAGTATATATTTGTTTAGGGGCTAGCTGAAGGACGCCTCCGGGTGCGGGAATTTCTCGCTACATTGGAGACCTGTTGGTGACCCTTTGCTGTTTTTTTTATTTGGTCGGGTTGTTGTCTCTTTGACACATTCCCCATTTCCATTCTCAATTTTATGTATACTAAATTGGTGGAAATATTAACGTTTAACAATATATGATACGAGTGTTTGGAGAATGCCTCCACTGTTCCATCCAGTTTAAAGAATGAGCAGTTTTGTTATGGACACCAACATGTATGAAACATTGGTATTCAGATATTGAGTTAAAATGCCAAGGTCCAAAAGGTTTCATTTTTGTCAATGTGTTGACATTTTTCAAATTTAAAAGTGTTTATTGTAAGACTTTTAAAGGCCTAAAGCAGATGACAAAATTGAAAGTATATACAATTATTTCACATAATAATTACTTATGAACACCTGAAAGATGTTTTATGATGAATAATCCTGTTTGCAAGGAACAAAAAAAAGTGGTCTTATCATTTTTGTGGGTTCACCTCCTATTTCAAATAGTTTATAGAAGAATTATAGTCAACGATATCGTTTTTTCCACAAAGTGTACATGCACATGTTTAATTAGATATATTATTTTCTCTAAATTTAAAAGTTCACCTCAAGCTAGCCCAATATGAAACCATGCGTTAGGTATACATCTATCAACAAATTTCAAATCCTACACTAAGACAATGTTCTGACTGTAATATTCAAGCACATATATCCAAATCAATTAACTTTAGATAGACCAGGCTAGTTTTATTCACCAGTCAGTATATTGAATAGGAAAGTAAGTTGAAAAGTTTACTAATCAAAACAGATTATATAAAGATTAATTGAACTGACAGAAATGATCTTCTACAGAATTACTTTCCCATTAATTCCTAATCGAAGTTGATTATCCCGCCACGTTCGTTACTATCAGCTTACAAATAGCCTTAGACAAGCACTGTCACACATCAACACGTTTAAATTAAAATTGAATTACACATGTCGCATTCAATTTTCGTCCGTTCGTCCATTTTCTCGTTGATTTGGCTCTTGTTTAATTTCCTGTGAAAACTGGACAGAGTGTGTTGGAATTAATCTAACAAAACAGTATTATATTGCAAAGAATCTAGGACTGTTATAGGATTCTAGTAGTGTCTTCAAGAGATCTAAAACAAATTAAATTAAAAATTGGAAATTGAGGACACTCAAAGAGCAAAACAAGCCTTCGCTGCAGACATAGAAACACTATTAATGCACATGTCATGAGCTAGAATGAATACATAAAGGACAAACTAAATATAAACAAAAATGTATTCTTAACGTTTTATATGTTACCAGCAACTGAGTTACAGTTTATCTCAGTATGGGTTGATTACGACTGCATTAAAAAATGTCGGTCAAAATGGTTGATCATTTCGATCAACTAGCCGTAGAGATTTGTAGCTTGAGTATACACAGGGAAACCAAAGACTCATTCATTTTCCATTAACAAGATTCTAAAAACATGTATCATGCATAAGTTCTATCAAAAATGTAAACTCCCGCCAATAACCGGAATAAACTATAAAATAAATGTGTCATAATTCTATGGTTTACCTTTTTTCATATGTTCACTTGGGGAAAAGATAAATACTGACAACAAAACATAGAGAGGTCCTTAAAAGTTGTATGGTCCATACACATGACTTTAAAGGACCTATGATATTTTAAGAGTTAAAACATTTATTATGAAGTTATATAGAAAGTGTGATTGATTGATTGGTGTTTAATGCCACTTTCAACACTATTGCGTTATTTCGTGGCAATAAACTTTTATTGATGGTGGAAGCCGGAGTGCCCGGAGAGAACATTGGTAAGAAAACTGACAAATCTAGTCAATTAAGATTGGAGTCGGGAACACCTGCCCCGTGCGGGATTCGAACTCACAACATCCGTGTTAAAGGCTAGTAATCCAGTAGTTCGACTATTATGACCAATGAACCACCGATGTATCTGCTTGTTATAGATGATTATATAGATTAACCTACAAATTTTCGATTTCTAAACTCACTGAGTCAGACGTAGAACGGAACACACTCAGAATATTACTTTTACTGTTAGTCTATTCTTTTGGTGGTATCCATTTGACGTTGCTCGGTACTTATAAATCCCGTCATAATATTGTCCTCATTGTGTTATTGTTCTATTATAATTTTTGTATTATTGTCTTTCATTTCTGCTAACATGCTTTTTCTGTATGCTTTCTGTGTTTCTTGGTTACATATGACGTGACTCTGAACTTTTACATCCCGTCATTGTGTTATAATTGTTCTATGATAAATTCTGAGTTCTTGTCTTTCGTTTTTGCAAATGTGCTTAGTCTGTGTGCCTTTTTATTTGTCTTTCTTCCATGCGACGTGGATCTGTACTTACACATGTCGTCATTGTGTTATTGTGTCATTGTAAATGTTTGTTTATATATATATATATTTGTTTTCATAGTGAATAAGATAATAACACAAAGGTGACTGCTGTACACCTCTTTTTGACATGTTTACCTATTATGTCTAATAGAATTGAGAAAGGAAATGGGGAATGTGTCAAAGCGACAACAACCCGACCATAAAGCAGACAACAGCCGAAGGCCACCAATGTTTGTTTTGTTCACACATTGCTGTCAATATAATGGAATTTTATACGAATTTCATACAAGTGAGAGATTTAGCTAGCTATAAAACCAGGTTTTATCCACAAATTTCTACATAAGAAAATGCCTGTACCAAGTCAGAAATAAGACAGTTGCTGTCCATTCGTTTAAACTAAGCATCTATACTATTAAACGAGAAGACCTCATTTTGTGTGTCGCTTCTCTTCCTTCCACAATAATTTAATCATCATGCCTCTGTGTTCTATAGGTAACATGCATAGTCGCATTTGTCATTCATTCTTATGATTATTCAGATTGAGTTATTTTGGGAGAAAAACGACAAAATAGGTGTCCAGATATTGTTTCCGTCATCAAACTGATTTTTAGTCATAGATGAGACTTCCGGTTTTAAACATGCACAAGAACAACCAATCGTATGATAGATTACAAAAATGAAAAATAAATAAGCCAATTAGAGCGTTCTCCATATCATGGTTTTTAGATCGCAAGAACCACAACTATTATACCTCCTGAGAGACAACTATTTTTCGCGTTTATCCACACGTAAACTACGATTATACTACTATAATATATAGAGACTCTCTGTATCCTGTCTACTGTTTTCTTTGAAGTATTTAGTATCTAAGGGGTCATATCAATTGCATATATATTGAAACGAGAATGTGTCCATAGTATACGGATGCCACATCGGCACTATCATATTCTATGTTCAGTGAACCGTGAAGTGGGGTAAAAATCTTTAATTTGGCATTAAAATTAGAAAGATCATAATTATCATAGGGAACATATTTACACTTAGTTTCAAGTTGATTGGACTTCAACTTCAACAACTACCTCAACAAAAACATTAACCTGAAGCGGGACAGACGGACGGACGGACGAACGAACAGACGCACAGACTAGAAAACATAATGCCCATAAATGGGACATAACAAATTATTGTTGAAAGTGTAAGTAGTGATTTGGCCAAAATGAAAGTAGGGTAGAGGGAGGCAGGCCTTTTTGGGACGTCGGGATCGGGTGTTTTTAAGCTCGGGATATCGGGATTGATCCTTACAGGATGCCTGTAAATTCAAATTCTACCATTGACATGTAAATAGGGCTCTCAAAAAGAAAAGCACTGATGGATTGTCCTAGAAGCATATTTTATTAGAATAATAATGGTCTATTAGCAGTTTCATTTATTTCATGTTCGAAGCGGTGCAAATTTTTAATTTAATTAGACTTTTACCAAAAAAATGCATTGTAGCAAAGGGGAAGAATAATTGTGGTATAAGAACTGAAACACGAAAATAATGGAATTTAACAGAAAGGAAACAAATAACAGACTTTGGAAAAACGGGAGAGGGCTTTTGATACCTTATATGAAATTCTCTAGACATAATATATTTTACAAAAATTCATCCTACAACAGTTTACAAGCTGTTTTTATGTCCGCGATTTCGCGGGTGTGTTCTAGTATTAGCTAAAACGAAAGACAAGAATTCAGAATTAACATAGAACAATAACACAATGACGGGATGTATAAGTACAGAGCCACATAATATGTAACAAACAATAGTCGGCTAATATTGAATTACTTAATATTTTTTTCCCACCATCCAGACACAAAAAAATGGGATATAAATAGAAGTTCTCTACGCGATTGGATTCTCATCTGTTATGCTATTATATATGCAACTTATATATGATGTCATTTATAAGGTAAACTTGGAAACGTGTTCTTTAAAGGGACATAAGCTACAACATAAACAAAAAAATAAAATATGATTTTATGAATTAATGAAAGTGAGTTTATAGTGAAATAATAATACGCTTTTAGCCACCAAGGTGGTTCGATATTGTCAAAGTTAACTAAGAAACATTGATGTTGAATTATTCACTTGCAAGTGAACAATTCGACCTCATTGAATCCTTATTCATGTGACCTTCAATTTAATCCCTAATGTGAAGAGAGAATATGCATGTGTTCATCTTTTGAAAGGCAAAGAATGTCAAAATAGAAAATGAAACAAGAATGGACCATTTTGGTGAACTGATTTGATCCACAAAATATCACGATGATAAACATATAATATTTAATCAAATATTAAATCAAACAGCCCAAGAATAATTCAATTGCACGTGGTCGCTACTTATATTTATAATTATGTTGATATCGGGTTATGCTTATAAGTCGGCCGTCTTCGTATTTCATCATCGATGGTTGATTAGATGACGTTTAGACAACATACACATGATCAGTGTTGATTTATATTATCGAGTCCGTGTCTTGTTAATCGTTTATTTTGGACTTTTTATAATTTAGATATACGTTTTAGTATCATGTTATAAATTAAATTCGAGAATTTGTGTCATATCGGTCATCATGAATTTGACAGATATTGACCGTTTAATATTTGGAGGTAAATGTTTTACTTACATTTTGTTAAATATAACAATTTTTCAGTACTGTAATGTAACTGAAAATTTAAAGACATTGTTTACTATTTGAACAAATAAGACAGCCTAGGTATGTATACTAATATGGGCTGGTGACTTCCGGTTGGCACCCGTGCAAATTAAGCATCTTTTAGTTAAGTATATAATAAATTCATATACGTCACTTAATTGCTGTAACCAACATACTTAACTTCAAAGGATTTTCCGTCTAACTGCGTGTAACGTTTATTGTTATTTTGATTCATATTGGATTCTTTTATCAGATTTCCAAGCGCGTTTATGACCCAGGAGTGAAATTTACGGCTAGAGATACATGGTCGTATTCCTAGAAATTAGAATTACTTTGGACATATCCTACATAAATGTCAAGACAGCACAAGTATTGGAACATATCGTCTGCTACTAAAACACGCACGGTAATTTGATGAAATGGGGCGCCATCTGGTGAATCATTATAAAATGTCTTTCTTTTTAATTCACGGAGGCATTGAAATTGATGAATCAAATGCTTGACTGGTAGGATTTTTTACTTATTTTTATTTTGGCTGAAAAAATATAAAAATAAGCGAAAACCGGGGACTTAAACATGGTCTCAGCAAAAACGCATTTGATTTAACACACATAATCATAGTTCGTTTAACATCGATGGACATATAGTATTTCCTAAGATATAAAACACCTACATAGTATATACCAGTGGTCAATAATCTTGCATTAGTCGTGGTTTCTCTTACGTACATTTTTATTAATTTTTATTTGTTTTATTTTACTAAAAAAAAAAAAAAAAAAAAAAAAAAAAAAAACAGTTGAAAGATGACCTTTGGTGGTTTGAAAAAAGTAAAATCACGGAAATACTGAACTCCGAGGAAAATTCAAAACAGACAGTCCCTAATCAAATGGCAAAATCAAAAGCTCAACACATTAAACGAATGGAAAACAACTCATATTCCTGACTTGGTACAGGCATTTTCTTATGTAGAAAATGGTGGATTAAACCTGGTTTTATAGCTAGCTTAACCTCTCACTTGTATGACAGTATCATTAAATTCCATTATATTGGCAACACTGTGTGAACAAAACAAACAGTCATATTAGGTAAAAATGTGAGTGATTTATTTTACTTGTACATTTTTCCAATGGTGTCTAAACATTTTCTAAAGCTTTAGAATTCTAGTGAATGTTGATTCGAGCTAAAACACTCCAATCAGGCAAATCTATTCAGGTTAAGAGTTACTGTATGATTATCTATATACTTCAAAACCATTTTTTTTCAAAATAGAAATTTTCACGATACCTTGAAAATGGACAGTCATCATGGTTTTCCCACTCCAATGATATGCTGTTATCATAGAATGAAATTCAAAACAGTGTGGCTGTGGCCATTGATTGACACGTTAAATTCATCCATTGACTGGGACAATTTAGGTGAACGTTTGTATGTAACGACTACTGCTCACTATGTACTTTTTAAAGACACTTAAACTATGGGGTCACCAAAGGTTCTCAACACCTTAATAAAGTAATTCGAAAATTAATCGGAAATAACACGATGTTTTGATTTATATCAATTATATAAATCAAAACATAAAGGTTATTCCTGATTAATTTTTCGAATTATTTTATAATTAAAGGCGTTAAGAAACCTTTGGTGACCCCACAGTTTAAATGTCTATCGTAGGTACGTCGTGAACAGTGGTCGTTACAGACAAACGTTCACGTAAATTGTCCCAGCCAATGGATGAATTAAATGGGTCAATCAATGGCCACAGCCACACTGTTTTGAATTTCATTCTAAACCGTGTCTGACTTTCTAAATCTTTATTTGTAACATTATCCGTTTATATAAATTTTATAAACATCCCTACAGGAACTATAAGACTTATATCCAGTATATTTTCGGTCAGTACATAATCTTAATATTGTTGATATAAATATTTCCTGTATACACTTTTTAACTTTATTTACTAGTATATACAAGTAAGGATAAGAGTGCTTCCGAGAATGGACGGAGGATAATGGCAAAATTGACCCTCCGTGTACTTGTTCTGTAATTAAATAAAGGGCCTTCATAAGGAATTAAAGGAATGACGGGAGATTCAAATGACTTATTGTTCATTTAGTATAACTATTTAACACATTTACTATAGGGTCTACAATCAAGGTATAGTCCACAATTCTAAGATGTTGGATGTAGGTGATATTTTAGTCATGGATATATGATTGTTTAAATTAGTTGTCATTGTCCAGTAACTGCGATTACTCTCAGATTTGTCTTTGTATCAATGTGACTAGAACACACCCGCGAAATCGCGGGCATTCAGAACGTAGTTTAAAGTATCAGTATGTAAAGTGTTGTTGGAAGAATTTTGTTAAATACAGAATGACTGGAGAATTTCAGCAAAAGTATCATAAGTCATAGGTTATTGGGGACAGGAAAATGTTTTTTTACCCTCCACCTTTATTTCCAAAGTTCCCAATTTTTGGTTTTCTATCAATTTCAATATGAACATACATTTAGTATGTTATGAACATTTATTTAAGTAAGGAGCCTGTAATTCAGTGGTTGTCGTTTGTTTATGTGTTACATATTTGTTTTTCGTTCATTTTTTGTACATAAATAAGGCCGCTAGTTTTCTCGTTTGCATTGTTTTACATTGTCATTTCGGGGCCTTTTGAAGCTGAGTATGCGGTATAGGCTTTGCTCTTTGTTGAAGGCCGTACGGTAACCTATAATTGTTAATTTCTGTGTCATTTTGGTCTCTTGTGGAGAGTTGCCTCAACATGACAATCATACCACATCTTCCTTTTTTTTTTTTTTGTAATCAATGAATTTTGTAAAAGATTTAAATGACTGGAGAATTTCAGAAAAAGTATCAAAAGTTCACATGAATAATTTTAGCGCTTATCTGTATATTATGAACATTCATTACTATATAAATAAAGCGTATTTACTTTCAATTCTAAGTTTACTAATCGATCCATGGTGATCATTGATATAGTATACAGACCCTCTCTATTTAATAAACTCTGTGACTGCCGTGGATAGTAAACTTGAAAATGATAGCAGATAAAATTCTGAAAATACACTTTATTCGTAGTATATGTATGTTCAAAGTATACAGAAAAACGCAAACCGGAAGTCTAATCTGACTTAAAATTTCGTACAATGACGGGACAATACCCGGATGCTTTTTTCTCGTTTTTCTCCTAAAATAACTCAATCTGAATAATCATATGAATGGATGACAAATGCGACTATGCACTGTACCTATAGGACACAGAGGCGTGTTGATTAATTTATTGTGGAAAGAAGAGAAGCGACACCAAAAATGAGGTCTTCTCGTTTAATAGTATAGATGAGTTAATAAATATAAAAATAAGAAGATAAGGCAACTCAACAGAAATGACCAAATGGCTAGAAATTCACATCTTAAGGTCACTGTACGGCCTTCAGCAATAAGTAAAACCCATACTGCAATGCAAGCTATAAAAGTCCCCGTAATGATAAGTGTAAAACAAGCCCTTTTCAACTTTTTTTTTATAGTTTGTTCTTATGTTTTGTTGTTACACCGCTGTCCCACTTTAGAGGAGGATCGAACGCTCACAAACATGTTTAACCTTGTCTAATCCTGTCAGTGCCTGATCCAAGTAAGGAGCATGCATGTAGTTCAGTGGGTGTTGTTGGTTCATGTCGGTCATATTTGTTATTCGTAAATTGTTTAATTACAAATTCAGCTGTTTGTTTTCTCAATTGACTTGTTTCATATAGTTCATGTCGGGGCCTTTTATAGCTGACTATATACGGTATGGGGTTTTCTCCGACATTTTACCATTGTCCAACATTGCTTACATTCACTTTTATTTGATCTTTATTGGATATTTGTATCCTTGGACATAATGTCACATCAAATTTAATAGCTGAGATATAGATATGTTCTGTTTTGTTTTGTAAATGCTCCTTATAAGCTGCATTACCGTTCTATTTTCATTATTTGTAACATCACGGAATGCAATTTGTCAACGGATATGTACAGGAAATGAGCAACAAGACGGGTAACACTAGTAGAGCAGACTCTGCTTACTCCTCCGACTTTTAACCCCGTTTTTTTGTGAGGATCGTGTTGCCCAATCTTCTTTTTTGTAAATAGTAATTTGTTGGTTTTTTCATGTCTGTTATTGTGTTATGTATCTTTTTTTGGTATCCTCACTCGTCTTCTTGATTTGAAAAAAATAAGGTAAAACGAAACATACATTTTGCAGTGAAGTCACACATTGTCTAGTATGCGACAAGAGACTACTTCATATAGGGAACGTTTTTGATAGATAAACTCCCGGTGGAGCCTCTCGAATTGTGTCTGATGTTGCGCAGTAAATGTCGTTTATCTTGACAAGCACTGTCGTAACAGATAATAGACAACGTTTTAAGAAGAAAGAGTAATTAAATCTGGGAATATTTGATGATATCATTTGTCACATATAATTGTAGCTAACAGTAAGCAGCAGAGTTATTCGTTGTAATTAATTTCGCCCTATCTCAGTCAAAAGTGGTTCTTTAACATAATATTTCATCAATCAGTGAGGAATTATAGGAACAGATGTAGTACATCAATTCAAAATTATACTTCAGACTAAAAAAAATGTAATGAAAGTGTTACGGCTGTGATTATGTTCAATTTGCAAGATGTATAATACTTTATATTTATTTTAAGCTTCGTTTGTTCTTGTTTGTTTTACATTGCAGTTTTATTCAAATAAGATTGTTGGCATATTCCATTTTTTTGGAGAACCCCAAATTATATTGTTGATGTATGGTATTATGTTGCAGTGACTCTGTACACGATAGAAGATTGATAGGAAAGTAGATTGAAGAAAATTGTAACGTACTGTATTTTCACATATTGCATCATTAATCATTTGCAGGTTGAAATCTGTCATTTAGTCAAATAGAACACATTTCTGGTCGTCAAGGGACGGTTCCGTATAAAAAGATTTATCTCATCTACTCTATTGATGTCTTTTGTTCACGCGATTTCTCTTTTGTCGTCTGTTTAATGGTGATCGCTTCTGTCAAAGAGAATAAATTGCACAAAGCGTTTCGGAAATACAAAGAAATATCAAAATGTTATCTTTTTTAAAAGTCGTTAAGGGA
This sequence comes from Mytilus galloprovincialis, assembly GCF_965363235.1. NCBI lineage: Eukaryota > Metazoa > Mollusca > Bivalvia > Mytilida > Mytilidae > Mytilus > Mytilus galloprovincialis. The sequence goes on from NC_134846.1 coordinate 69,271,236, forward strand.
CAAACTTAAACCTTTAATAATTTGAAGCTAATACAGTTTCCATGAAAGGTTTCGTCAGAATTTGCTTGAATCATACAATGAGGGAGAATTAATTTTACAAAATGAAAATCATTCGACACGTTAATACTTAATGAAATTGAAAATCTGGAAAAATTCAATTTGAAGAAATATGTAGTTTCTGCTTCAATTTGACATTTCATTTCATATTTCGAAAAAAACGCTCGTTTCATACTGATGCATCTTGTCATTATTCCCATTATGCACTTTAACTTTCTGCATCAACGTGTTAGTAAGGAAATTGAAAATGACATTTAATGGCAGAAATCAACACAATCTAATTGATGATAGTATTAAGCTTGTCATATTAAATCAGTTCCATCTAGGAGGCTGAGTGCAGGGAGCTCCAAGGATGGTTTGGTTTATATCAAATCCTGCAATCATTTGGGCATGTTGACAGCCTAGCTTTATCGCTTTGATGTTATGTATTGCCTGCTGTTTAATGAGGTTCTGTTAATTCCCAACCCATCAAACGATCATGGCGTGCATTTATCAGACTTCAAAAACAATTATCTTCAGAATGCTTCAATCAGCGGCAAATCTCCCTGCTTTGAAAAACTGTGTTGATGAGTTGTAAGATGTTATGGTTTACATTTTCTTACCGTTTGTTACATATAGTGTGATTAATTTATCTCCTATGTCGCACTGGGTCACTTTTATCATATTTTTTATTGCGGAATTTCTGACAGACAGGTGCTCCTAATTAAATAAATTTTGTCAGATTTGTTTTATATTCATGAATGTTATTAAATATCTTATAGTAGTAGTTTTTAACACGTCTTTTATTTGACGAAAGCAGGTGCACAGTTATTAAAATCATTACTACCGTGAAAGTTTCTTTAGAAAAATTAACCATTTACAATTACGTTACACGTTTGATCGCCTTGAAATAAAATTGAGCATGTGGCGAACGCCGCACTTTATATAATATTAATGTTTACATATTGCTTGATCGATGGGCACAATTGATCTAGGTAATCAATGTTTCATTTCTTTGTAGTTTTAATTTGATGGCGGCGATTTTTAGATGGCTTTCCGTCAGTAATCAAATAAATGAATGATAAATAACGATTGCAAAATGAAGATAAATGCTGTGAAAGTTGCCGTAATGATCCGGATGCGCAATATATATTCATCTGGATTAAATCTATCCAAGATGAATCAAAGTGGGTACTTTAAAAAGTCATTTTTCATCCTTTAAAATGATTAAGGTACTTAGATGTGTCAGTGAAGGCGATATTAAGGGCTGAGGAGATCGATTAGCTCGTTAATCATACAGTTCCAGACAGCATTCCCTCAACATTACTGTTCAGGACGCTTTACAACTTATTAATAGGACAAGATCAGAATATGGTAATCTATTTTAATCTATTTAAAAAGATTTCTTCCTCTTTTAGAAAAAAATGCGTCGTTACTTTTTGTATTTTAAATTACTATAGGCAGAAATTTGATTCGGAAAACTCGAATTCTTTTTCAGAAATCTTTGTACATGTTTTCTGTCAGATACTTCGTTTGCGATTTATTCCACGACATGAGAACACACTTCATTAAATGTTTTCGACGACAGTTAAGTGGTCAGCCTTTGTTATTTAATAGTACCTACATATTTCACCTTGTGTGTTTTCCACTTCAGGCGCATCCTCAATGTTTGAATGATTGACAGGTTTATAATTGATTTGACAGATTTGTAACGATGGCGATTATTGGTCCATTACAACAAACCATCAAACATGATATAAAGGTGTGTATGAGCTGCCAATCATCTAGACCACCTCGCACGTCTAATTATTTGATGGCGGATTTGATTGACATGTCGGCAGTGCGTATTTCATTACTGTGAAAGGTTTCCGACCAGGACTTCCTATTGATGTTCTGTTGATAATGATGAACATGTTTATACCACAAAGAAATGATTAATTATTTTACATATACAGGTCGTTAAATCATAAAGAATATTTTATTTTCATCATATTCATTCCCTCTTTTTACAGCAATTAGAGCATATGTGATGTTTACAAAAAGTATGTGCTTGCATCACGTTAACAACATGTTCAGCTCTTCAGCGAATATTTTATTCATTACAAACATAGCTTTTATTTCTAACTTCATTCTTGCATATTCAACAAAATGAAAACATGAACGGGGATAGATTTTTTTCTGTCTTGCTGGTAAACAAAAAAAAATAAGTGTATACTTACATTTATAAAACCCAAATACTGTTATAGATCTTTCATGTACTACAGGAGCCCTTAATTGGAAAATAAAGAACTTTGAACTTTATACAGTTTGTAAGTAATGATTACTATTAATACACGTATGTAATTCATATAATGAGCTATTTCAGTTATCATTTGCATTTGTCTACATTTTTCCATAACATGATGATATGTTGCATGGTTAAAGAAATAAAAAAAAAAAAAAGTTTTTCTGTCAGTATTAAATTTTTGTTTTGTACTTCTGTAATAAGTCGTTGAACTGTGTTTTGTGTTTTGCTTGACCAATATGCAGATGAGGGGCGACACTCTGCACGAGAACGCTGATATGTCTTTTATTATCGATTGATCGCATTAATGATTTGTCATTTATTACAAACAGTACGACGCATATGGTCGAGTATGCAAAACAAGTAATGTTTTACTAGTCTCCATATTTAATATTAAAATATCAAAGCTAGAAGTGTAAACTGACTCACTTACAACCTCTTGAATTCGAACTTAACAAAATTCTAATGCAGGTCGCGTGTAGTGTGAGCAGACAACTCTTGAACGTTACATCCGGACATTGATTAACCGTGACATATTTGAAGATATGCATTCCCGAGGCTATTATGTTGGTCATTTGTTCCGCATTAACACTAATGGTGCAAGCTCATCAATCTTTATTAAGGTGATAAGACAACGCGCCATGATGAATATAAATGATCATGTTTATGTGCAGATACAATTACCCCTAGCCGTCCAATGACAAATGTTTTCACGATGTACCAGCACCATTGCATAGTAACATTCCTAGTAACGTCTACATCTGGAGTTCATCAAACCTCTGATGTTATATTGGAAATAAAAACAAAACAAACCAACAACGTACATCAAAAATGGCTTTGAAATTTTATATCACCAAGAAAGTTATATTAGCCTAATAGAACCTTTTTGATGTGGCTTAAAATGTGGCTTTTACAACGATAAATATGTGCATGACGCCCCCTCCTCTGAAAAAAAAAAGAAAAGAAAAAAAATCAAAAAATGATTTAGCAATCAAAAGCATACAACCATTCTGATAACAAATGGTGACAATAGGAACCAAGACATTGTACAAAGTACAAATGAATACCGTGTACAGATACATTATGAGTATATAATGAGCGAAATATGAAATTACTTGAAGATGGAAATGACAGAAGATTTATAAAGAACAAATGCACGTGGTTATTGTGGACAATTGATTTAATTCCAGGAAACTGTCATTATAAAGCATATGGCACAATAGAACAGACTCGATTGTGTATGGCTTTCTGAATTTAATTAGGAAAATTCATAAATATAACCAGTCCTAATGGCTTCGAGTGATAATAACAGGGCATTTTCCCTAATGTACCATCTTTATCACTGGAGACATTTTCTTTTAAGGACTAGAATGAAATTATAGCCTTGTCATCGTCGTAAAAACACGGAAATAAATCATTTCGACATGATCCGGTATTGTACAATCCTTGTAATTGTCTAACGCTGTGATTTATCACATATTTATCAGTTTTCCTCGCTTATTATTTCAGTTTTAATTAAGTTTATATTTATACCATACCCGCTTTGAAATCCTACACTAGAAATTTATGATAGATCGGTTTCGTTTATTAAATGGGTTTCGATCAATTTTTATACACAGATATTACATTTATCAAAATTTATTACTTTCAGTATGATAAATGTATTTTTACAATTCATTTTCATATGGATAGAAATAAGTTTTCCTTAACTGTTGATAACGCTTCCTCCCTTTAATGGCTCGTATAAAAAAAAAATCTAACATAAAAAAAAAAACGCAAATATTTACTAAGTAGATTTTTAATATCTATATATGCGTATTAAGATTTTCCGTTTTATAAGAATGATTAACATTTCATATTTTCAAATTTCCGCCGTTCGATTATTGTTCTATTATAATGCCATTATATTATTGTTCTACTATAATTTTGAAAATACTTTGAACGACAAAATTAGTTTACTCGTGTAGTGGTATTAACCATATGTGGATTCTTAAAAATTCTAAAGAACTTCTGAATAATTTTAAATCCTGGTCTTTTTGTGAAATTAGTTCTAACAAAACTTTTGATTTTTCAACCCTGTATACCACCATGTGAAATTAAAATTTTGAAAATACTTTGAACGACAACATTATTTTATATTTCTTCCTGTGTGACGTTTACATTCTGACGTCAAACACGCGATTCTATTCTAGAGTTGATGTGAATGCAGTCACAGGATTTCAAATGTTTCAATCCTTTATGTTTTGATTTAAAATACATACATAATTAAGCAATGCATATGGTTGTTAAATTTGATAGATGCTTTTTGTGCTTCTCTATTAAATATTTGTTTGTTTTTGTTCTTATTGAAATTGTGACGCACTGATGACTGCTGTATCCCTATTTTAACAATTTTACCTTTCATGTCTGTTTTATTCACCCATCGTTGTAAATATAATGGAATTTGATGCGACTGTCATACAAGTGAGAGGTTTAGAGCTATAAAACCAGGTTCAATCCACCATTTTCTACACTTGAAAATGCCTGTACCAAGTCAGGAATATGACAGTTGTTGTCCATTCGTTTAATGTGTTTTATCATTTGATTTTGCCATTTGATTATGGACTTTCCATTTTGAATTTTCCACGGAGTTCAGTATTTTTGTGATTTTACTTTTTGCAAATCTTTTCCTTTTACTTAGTCGAAAAAGAAAGTGAAAAGAAATGTTTGTCAATTTCTATTGATGAAAAACTATTGACGGCTAGTTACATGTACAAGGGGGGGGGGGGGGAATCTACGTCATCACGCAGGGTGTCGGCGATTGAAATTGGACCACCATCTTGTCGCTTCAAGGTAAGAATTTTACTTATAATGCCAGTTATATGAGGGTTATGATTATACAAAATAGTCCACCAAAGACTACATAAAGTAGGAAAATAAATGAGCCATCGGTCAATATTATTGGTTATCTCAATTTTTCAAACACTTCGATACCAGTTTTAGGAATTAGGTCAAACATGCAGAATATCGGCAAAATTTTTCATAACAACATATTGATTATCAAGAACCGCCTACTTTATCAACAAATGAACATGTCCGAATTCTTTATTGTACTCGGGGAAAATACTTGTTACTCACAAATATCCGTCATTGTGGTCGAAAAACGTCTTATTTTTAAAAAATAGAAAAAAGACGTCGGCAACACATCGAATATCGAAGGATGTCGGGGACACACTAATAAATTATTAATGTAATTGTCCTTTGATTTTATCAACCATTATGAAGATACAATTAAAAAAAAACAGAATTAGTGTTCCTTGCTTGCTTCCATTTTCAGGATTCAATTTTTGTAAATATTCGAGAAAAAAAAATAGTTTTAGAAGGTGAAAATCTGATTTAGTTTCAGTTAAGCCAGGGGTTCCACAGGGGTCATTTATTGGACCAAGTCTTTTTGATACTATATAAATATATATATATATGTGACATTTCATCTGGCCCTACATCTACCGGGTGTTTATTAAAGGCAACAGCAGTATACCGCTGTTCGAAAAAATAAAAACAACTAAAACTGAAACTGAGGGAAACGCATCAAATATAAGAGGAAAACTACGACACAATAGAAATTCAACATTAAAATGTAACAAACACAGAAACGAACTATTATATAACAATGGCAATTTTCCTGACTTGGTACAGGACATTTTAAGAAAATAAATGGTGGATTGAACAATCGTATGCATGGCCCTGTTGGTCCTTTATCGTGACCTTTGCTCAAGTCTACTGGCGGTTTTGTTGAAATTTCTTCAGTAAGGGGACGACTATTTGATTTTTCTTTGGGGGGGTGGGGAAGGGGAGGGGGGGGGGGCAGGAGGATTTTAAAAATAAATAACTCAGCCTTGATAATCACAAGACTTGACTACACATGTATTATTTATAATAAACAAATCATTTCATGAAAAATTGCCTGTTTTCGAATATCATAATAATAGTTGTGAAAAGGAATAATCAGTCCCTTGCTTTAATGAAAATGAAAAATTTTTCTTCAATAGTGCAGAAAATGAATAATCTGTCCTCTTAGTTTACAAAAATAAATAACCGATCGAAAACAAATCCTCCTACTCCCCCTCCCCCCCCCCCCCAGAATATCAAATAGTCGTCCTCTAATTGACAATGGGTGAAACTTAATATTTTTGGCAGGAATTTATATTTTGATGACAAATGAGGATTTGCATGGTTTTGATTTTTTTAAGGATGGTGGTTTAGTGGGCGATCTGGTCGGCTGGTCAACATCAGGTTGTATTCCCGATCGTTTCCGCCTGCATAAGTTTAAGTTTGATTTGCGTCTTGTCATGACCATTAATTTTATCTGAAAAAATAAGAAATTAGATCTAGTCACATGTTGAATAACATATGTGTTAAAAATAGTATATGATGTGTCCCCGACATCCTTCGATATTCGATGTGTTGCCGACATCCTTTTTCTATTTTTTAAAAATAAGACGTTTTTCGACCACAATGACGGATATTTGTGAGTAACAAGTATTTTCCCCGAGTACAATAAAGAATTCGGACATGTTCATTTGTTGATAAAGTAGGCGGTTCTTGATAATCAATATGTTGTTATGAAAAATTTTGCCGATATCCTGCATGTTTGACCTAATTCCTAAAACTGGTATCGAAGTGTTTGCAAAATTGAGATAACCAATAATATTGAGCGATGGCTCATTTATTTTCCTACTTTATATAGTCTTTGGTGGACTATTTTGTATAATCATAACCCTTATATAACTGGCATTATAAGTAAAATTCTTACCTTGAAGCGACAAGATGGTGGTCCAATTTCAATCGCCGACACCCTGCGTGATGACGTAGATTCCCCCCTTTATGTAAGAGGGTGGTATTGGAAATGAGAAAGGAATGATTTTAAATCATTGGAACCTGCAGTTTAAATAAAATTAAGTTGGATTACCCTTCTGGTTCTTCAGCTTAAGATCTGTTCAACGAGGTTTTGGTCTAGCCTAAGGTATTTTCCTTCTCAAGCTGTGATTTTTAGATGTTTCTTAGACTTCGGACTTAATGTTTATACAAGTTTCCGTTTCAGATACTATACAATACAATATGCTTTTATTTCAAAAACACTCCGTCACATTGACATGTGAAACAAGAGGTAAATTACAAAAAATACAAAATACAATCACATACAATTAAAGAAATAAATAAAACAACTTAGAAGAAATGTAATATATAGAATATTACTTTACTTTACATTATAGTATTTTAATATTATAATATTTTAGTTAACTTTGAAATGAATAAAGACACATCTTAAAGTACGTTAATATTAGTCAATGACAGTGGTCCTTTCATTTTTGCTTCACACGGATATTTCACATAGTACTCTGGAATATGCTGATTTCTGATATTTTTTACTAATATAGAGTTGCATTTAAATAAATAATGGTATTCATTGCCAATTGCAGTTAAACACAAATTATATGTCCTCTCTTCTTTTGGAATGTTAGGATACCTAAACTACATAAGTGTCCTTACAAACAACGGTATATTGCTGGGTCTTCCAAGTACTCCACGAAACCTCTTTCTAAATTATTAACATCTATTTTATCAGCAATCAAAGATGGGCTTCAAAGTTATTGTGAAACTGCCTATTCTAGAGGTGGCGTGAATCAGATGTGGATACTTAAAAATTCAAAAGATCTTTTAGAGTACATACAATATAACTCTCTTTCATCTTGTAACAGTATTAAAACATTTGACTTTTCTACCCTGTACACAAGTATTCCACATTCCAAACTAAAAGACAAATTGAAAGAGTTGATATTACTTTGCTTCATAAAAAAGAATGGCCAACGTAGATACAAGTATCTTGTCTTAGGGAGGGATAAATCCTACTTTGTAAAGAATCACTCTGATTCAAACAAAAAATTCTCTGAAACTGCATGATATTATCAAGATGCTTGATTTCTTTATTGACAACATATTTGTTACGTTCGGAGGACGTGTTTTTAAACAGACTGTCGGCATTCCAATGGGAACAAACTGTGCCCCTCTACTCGCCGACTTGTTTCTTTATTATTATGAGGCTGACTTCATGCAGGAACTTCTTAGGAAGAAAGATAAGAAGTTAGCAATATCCTTTAACTCTACTTTCCGCTATATAGATGATGTTCTTTCACTAAACAATTCAAAATTTGGTGACTATGTGGAACGCATCTATCCAATCGAACTAGAGATAAAGGATACTACAGATACAGTTAAGTCGGCTTCATATCTTGACTTGCATCTAGAAATTGACAATGAGGGTCGGTTGAAAACAAAACTTTACGACAAAAGAGATGATTTCAGCTTTCCAATTGTGAACTTTCCATTTCTAAGTAGCAACATTCCAGCAGCACCTGCATACGGGGTATATATCTCCCAATTGATACGATATTCCCGTGCTTGCATTTCCTATCATGATTTTCTTGATAGAGGTTTGCTGCTCACAAGGAAGCTATTAAACCAAGAGTTCCAAATGGTGAAGTTGAAATCATCCCTTCGTAAATTTTACGGACGCCATCACGAGTTGGTTGACCGTTATGGAATAACCGTTTCACAAATGATATCGGATATGTTCCTTACGTCGTAACTACAATCCCCTTCCCTTTCATGAATATGACCTACCGAATTAGACTATTTACCGGATTTGTAATCACTTAAGCAACACGACGGGTGCCACATGTGGAGCAGGATCTGCTTACCCTTCCGGAGCACCTGAGATCACCCCTAGTTTTTGGTGGGGTTCGTGTTGTTTATTCTTTAGTTTTCTATGTTGTGTCGTGTGTACTATTGTTTTTCTGTTTTTCTGTTTGTCTTTTTTATTTTTAGCCATGGCGTTGTCAGTTTGTTTTAGATTTATGAGTTTGACTGTCCCTTTGGTATCTTTCGTCCCTCTTTTATACCATCTTCCCAGCTCTACTGGAATTTTTACATTGCAGCATCTTAATTTTGAAATATATTTACGTTCGAATGGTGTTAATTTTAAAAGATAGTTTTCTAAGCCAAATATTGTTTTAAAAAGTCCATAAAATTCTCCTCTGGATAAGTTGTCAATTTGACTATGCCATTGTTGAATGAATGAATCTTTTAGTTTTTCTGTCAGTACGATTTTTAGTTGATTTATATCTAATGGTGATTGCTGAGTCCAAATATAGCTTAGTCCGGCATTGTCTAGGATCGATTTAATATAATCCATCCATTTGAAAGTGTGATCATCTTTTAAGTTGAACATAATTTGATAAAGTATACTGCTAAGTTTATTTTCATTGGTGAGAAGTTTGTTCCAAAAACACACCATTCTACATTTTATTACGATATCTATTGGTGTACGACCAAGTTCTCCATATGTCATAAAATGTCAGATAGAATCATTTTCATCACAGCTTGGACAACCGCAATACTTATGTTGATAATAATATTGAATCATTTATCTTTAAGTGATCTTAACTTGTTTGTATTTGGGTTTGGATAACAGTGATTTTACGCTCACTCAGTCTGTCAGAGGCCTTCCAATAGGGATTTAAATATACTGAAAAGTTAAAGTATACAAAGTTAAAAATCATTAAGTACCGAGAATTCAGAAAAATTGTGCTTAATATACGGATAAAGCAATCTATGTCTGATGGTTGATAATTTTTTTTTTTCAAATAATTTATCATTTTACAATGGTAATTTTGCAAAATAAAGAAACATAAATGAACATTCATGTCAACCCAAAAAGTTCTGAGTAACTTGCTCGTGACACCACCGCCCACCAGCAGTGGAATCAACTCGATGGTTGTTCACCTGGATATATATGGGATATACATTTACCAACTCATTATAATACGTCACCAGTGGCAGCGTCTGACCAGAAAGTTGATGAACCAGGCTAATTTCAAAGAATGTCTTTCCATTTTTCTTAAACATTTCATAGAAGATACTAGGTATAAAAAATGAAAATGAATTATGATTGCCAATGAGACAAAACTTCACAAGAAACCAAATGAAACATAAATTAACAACTATCATAGGTCATCGTACGGTGACCTTGTTGATAAATATTCCATATCAACTTAAAAATAATACATGATGGTCTTGAAGCATAGATACTAGGTACCGACGTTGTTTATCATTATAATTACGCATTCAAGTATTCTATTTATTGTTTTTTGTGCATTTTCAACCTTTACTGTTAAGTCCCTTTTTGGTAATATCCTTTTGGCGTGGCTCACTATTTATACATTGCCATTGTGTTATTGTGCTATGGTCACCATTTTATTCTTGTCTTTCATTGTTGCTATTGTGCTTTGTCTATAGAATGTATACATGTCATTTTTTTTTAATTTATTGACATAGTTGTTTCTTAGATTATATTACAATGTTGACTGCTGTATCCCAATTTTTATGATTTATTCCTATTACATTGTTGTTAATATAATTACATTTAAGGCGACTCATATTATCACATACAAGTAAGAAGTTTAGCTAGATTCAAAACCAGGTTTAATCCACCATATTCTACATAAGGAAATGTCTATTTCAAGGCATGGATATGAGAGTCGTTTATAATTAGTTTGATTTTGCATTTCGGGACTTTCCGTTTTGAAATTTTTCTTGGAGTTTTTTTATTACCTTTAGATATATTTTTTGTTAATGACAGACCTCTTTATATCATTATATTAACACTGGTTTAACAGGCATCCGGAATTCTCAAACACCCAGAACTTGACAGCCAAGTTTTTATAATTATATAAAGTTGAATACCTTTTCATCATTATTAATATCATTTCCCTTGGACTCAGGTTTGCTGTGTAATATTCTAGTTTCTCACAAAATTTATGGTGTCAGTAAAATACTTCAAGGTATAGTTTGTTTTCACAAGATGTACCTATATATTCCACCTTCCTCACTCACCTCCATCCTCATCTTTGGTTTTTTTTTCAGTATTATATTTAAAGTGAACTGAATATGTCTGTTTTTGTGTGAATTAGAATGTTTTATTTATGTGTTAACTTGCAATTTTTCGCTAAAAAATGTTTTTCTGCAACATGACACCACAGTAAAACAGGTAAGCATTTTAGCAGACGTCATGTGAATTTCTAACTTTGTTTTTATAAACTATGATTTAATAGACGTAGCATAAAAGCTTTTAATTTTCATCTTAAAAATGGATGAAAGGAGTGGGTCATATATAACCGCATGACCAGAAAGCTTATATCAGTTTGAATTTGATACCAGTGTCTCCAGTATAGTTGATAAATCACTTTTACTGTAAGTATCAGTGAAACTAGTCTTAAATCATCATTTTTATGGGTAATTTCTATGCAATAGATCTCAGACTTTTGAACAAACATCTATTTTGTCATACAAAATTGGATTCTATATGGAAAAATTATACAGAAAATAGCGTATTATTGTTTTTGTTAGTAATTTCCATCCCTAAGTAGTCTCAGAATACAATAAATATCAGAGAACAGGATCCGATAATGACTACTGTTTTGTTTTTCAAATGATGGCAAAAATAATATTGATATTCTTACGTTGTCTAATTGACAAGTTAAAGCCGTGTAATATTTAACAATTGTCATTACGTTATTAGAAAGCTAGCATAATTGATATAAATGGTTCATAGGTCAACAACATTGATTTCTCTTTGGCAGCTGTTTTATAACGTGTAATAAATCACTCGCCATAAAAGGGCATACAGTTTTGATTTTTGTTTTGCAATTTCCTTAATTAATGCAACGACAAATTTAGCAAATCAAAGGTATGATAATGTATAACTAAAATATGTGTCTCTAAGGTAAATTCAAAAAGGGGAAGTCAATAAGTACTGACAAATTCAAACTTTATCAACCAATGGAACGATCTGAAAACAACAGTCATAGTCCTGACTTGGCACAGGCATCCATTACCAACAAGTCATCGACAATGATCTTCACGATATTTTTACTTTAGCTATATTGTTTATACAGTTTATTAGTTGGTTAAAATGAATGAAAACTATTTTTTTAACTGAGATGCTTCAAATTTGTTTATTATTTTTCGTGGTTTTATCGAGAAAAAAAAAGGAAAATCACAAAAATACTGAACTCCGAAGAAAATTCAACACTGAAAGTCCCTAATCAAAATGCAAAATCAAACAAAAGCTCAAACACACCAAAGGAATGGACAATAAACTGCCATATTCCTGACTTGGAACAAGCATTTTCGTATGTAGAAAATAGTGAATTAAACCTTGTTTTTATATATATATATATATAGCTAGCTAAACCTCTCAATTGTATGACAGTCACATAAGATTCCATTATATTGACAACGATGTGTGAATAAAACAAACAAACATAACAGGTAAAAATGTCAAAAACGGGGATACATCTGTCAATAGTGTGTGATGATCAAAATCACTATAAAACAAACGAATATGTAACAATTTAACATTTGTTTTGAAAAAGTATATATTTTGCTTTACAGTCGTGAGTACTACATTATGTCGATATTGTTAACTTATGATTTGACATTACAGTAGGCCATGTGTTTCTTAGACTGTTACACTAAACCATCGGATGAGTACTGGTTGATACTTTAGTCAGGGAAAACCATTTTATTTTTTTTATTCTTTATTGGCTTTGAAAAAGCTTTCATTAACAAATGGATTTTGAACAAAAATACTGAACTTCAAGGTGTATTCAAATAAGGGGTAGTTCATTAAACCTGACAATACCAACCGTTCGACCATGGGTTAAACAAAGTTTCATAGCTGCTTAATCTGAGTACTCGTATATCACCGAATAATGTAATTCGTTTCTTGTTTTGAACGCTTCATACTCATCAACTAAGATAAGCCATTCACACACATTAACAGTTTGTTCTTATGTTGTACTTGTACGATGGTCGAGGTGAGCCGACAAAAATACCATTTAAACTTTGTATAGTACTGTACAGAAAGTTACTATTTAAACTTTGTATAGTACTGTACAGAAAGTTACTATTTAAACTTTGTATAGTACTGTACAGAAAGTTACTGTTTAAACTTTGTATAGTACTGTACAGAAAGTTTGTACATAGTACTTTCTTGTTGTTTTACTTCCTGGTTAAAAGATAGTACTCTGTACAGAAAGTTGGTACATATTACCATCTTCTTGTTTTACTTCCGGATTGAAAGATAGTACTCTGTACAGAAAGTTTGTACATAGTACTATCTTGTTGTTTTACTTCTGGATTGAAAGATAGTACTCTGTACAGAAAGTTTGTACATAGTACTTACTATTTTGATATTTTCCTTCCGGATGAAAAGATAGTACTCTGTACAGGCAAGTTTGTACAGTGTACTATCTTTTTATATGATCAGAAAGTACAGGAGAAGAATTTTTGGAGACTACAATGTAGTTATTTGATTTATCGACGCATTTTTATCTGGATCTTTCATCATGTTCATTGACTTTCATTATAAATTGTAAGTAAATACTAGATATAAAACAGTCGGTAAATAAAGTATGTCAAATTCTTCAGCGAATTATATTTGAATGCAGTTCCTTTAAACAACATACGTAATAAATCTCAAGACTTTACACCGTTATATTTAATTTCCTTTATTTGAAAGTTTGTTGCCTATAACTAAGATAATACCTAACAGTGTTTCTGGATTTTTTGCTTATACTATTACAGCATGGGTTCCTTTAAAAAGTTTACTAACTCTTTCCTTGATTTAGCAAGGTATTCTTTGATATTTTTGTTACGTTTATACGCTATTATAGGCACCTGGGTGAAGATTTCACTGCATTGTATATGTCTTTTTGCAGATTTCTCCAATGTTTTCTTATAACTTTACTATAAAGGTTTTTTACCATTGGATTATATTTAGTAATGAGAGTGAGTGGAACATTCTT